>NC_137971.1:63894031-64239031 GCF_963924665.1 Micromys minutus | reverse complement strand
GAAGGGAAGACATTATAATTTCACTGTCTGCAACTTTGGCTGTCTTGATGATTGTTCTTAAAGTACATTTCACCTCTGCTTCTGATGTTGCCCCCTCCCTCGCTGCTGGTGTAATGGCTAGCATTTTAATGTATGGGTACTTTAGCATGTGGGCAGACATAATGCACACTGATTCCTTTCCTTTATAATATATTAAGTGCTCATTCTGTGCCAACTTTGGCCTCATTACTAGCCAGAGGCTGTAAGTAACAGACAGTGAAAGATGTTCTGTCTCTAGGAGAGGAAGCCAGGCGTTTGACCCCTAGGCCAGGTGACAGGTGAGGTGGTATCTTACTGTGTCATTAGCTGTCAGGATGACAGACTGCAGGCCAGACAGGGGCCCAGAATGCTCATGGCCCTAAAACCCCCATCAAGGCCTTAGTTACAGCTCCTAGGATTGGCTCTGAGCTGTGAGGCTGAGAATCAACACAACCAACTATTTCAAGGGACAGTTGGGCAGACGGATGGGGGAGGAAGGAGGAGAGAGTAAGATGGTATGGGTGCCTTGTCTGTGGAATATAGGGATCTTGGCTGTGCTCTGCTTGTCCAGTGCTGGCATGTGGAAGTCTCAGCTGACATACTGAAAACTGACATAGAAGTTTATTTTTTAATCACACTTTTAGAAAAGGTTAAGTTTTCCCAGGGGCATGGGAATGGGGGTCTCTCAGTATGAAAATTACATGAGTTTTGAAAATTTTATCTTATAGACTTCATTATTAGTTCTTTTATTTGTACCATGGGATAACTTTCTTCATTTATATATTTAAATAAAATATGCCTTTAATTGAAAAAGCGCTTTTCTGAAACCTTGCCTGTCCCCTTGCAGAGTTTTGTGGCTTTCTCTGGGAGCCTCTTTGTAGGGTGCATGGCCTCTTATTCCCCCATGGAATACTGATGTCCCATTCTGAGAGAGGCTTTGGGGGGTTGTGGATTGGCATCTCTTCCCAATTCAGGTTTCCTCTACCAGCTAGAAAGCTGATTGATTAATAAAGCTACTACGGCATCTTCTGTATCCCAAACGTGTTAATAAAATATGTGGTCATTTTTCCAGTATGTTGGTTATGTTGAGTGGAGGACATAGCACGTGTAGATGTCTGGTCCTGCCCTGAGGATCAGAACATCACAGCTGTCCTTCACTTCCTGGACACACGGCTACTGAGTTGGCCCTTGGTTCTTACTGAGCCTATCTCAGGCCCTTCCCCGATGCTTGTCGTCTGGTAGGCTGCAGTAAGCACTGACTGAAGGAATGGATGCTGGACAAGTCTCTTCCTCCCTGGGACATCATCGATAAAGTGAGGGAAACTGGTTAGGGCGCCATGAGGCATTAGACAGAGCCCCGTGAACAGCAAGGAGTTTTAAGGTTTGCGTTGAGGTTACTTAGTTCATGGTGCCTTTTGTGGGTGGGTGTTTGGCTGAGACCCCATTTCAGCCTTCTACTTGTGGTTTTTCTTTACTTAAGGACAGCATATGATCAGCTCCACAGAATTGCTTTCAGGTTCCACAATCTGACAATCTTCGATTTTTTTTTTTAACTACACGTAACCCTTTCCCTCTCAGTCAAAGAAAGAGATGAATCTTAAGTTGAGGTGTAATTTATAGGCAGTGAAATAAAATCCATCCTGAAATGGACAGTTCAATCAGTTTTCAGGAATGCTCATGCTGTGAACCTCCATCCTACCTTAGTAGAGGATATCTCCATCCCTGGTACCTGAGTGTCTGCTGTGTCCTTTGTGAGCGATGCAGCTTGCCTTCTTTATTCTCGGAATTGCCACCTCTGAGTTTTGTCTGTGCTGGAAGTTCTGGTCCCTGTAGACTTAAGCTTTGTATCTGTGTATAAAACACCAGGAAATGCTTTAACTGTGTCCTGAAGTTCCAATGGTTGCACTCCTTTCTTGGGACTCTCTCTAGAACAAAGAGGCCACCTCTAAGGTCACCTTTGAGCACCAAAGGAAACCCTGCAAGGTCACAAGGGGACACAATACCATTCTTAGCTCCCATCGGGAACTAATTTCTCATAAGCATGCATAGAGACAGATCTTTCGTGTGTGTGTGTGTGTGTGTGTGTGTGTGTGTGTGTGTGTGTGTGTGTGTACACCACATATATGCCCAGTGCCCGTGGAGGCCAGAAGAAAACAAGAGAACCCTAGAACTAGAGTTGTAGGATGCTGTGAGCTGCCATGAACATGCTGGAAACTGATCTTGGGTCCTTCTCAAGAGCATTTCTAACTTTTGCTTCATCTTTCTAGCTCCATAAAGACAGATTTTTTTTTTAAATTTGTTCAGTCAGTAATCAGAAATGGATTTTTGGAAGTATGCTACTCCTTTGTATTGTAAAGAAATCGTAGCTCCCAGAATTAGCATTCTGGCTTGTGTAATATTTAACACTTCTTCTTTGCTCATTTTTTTTTTTTAAAGCTGTGTTAAGTTCAGTAGAGCAGTCTCATTTACATTCCCCTTATTCATAATTTGGGATAATTAATGTAGTGGCTGGGCTGCCATTCACCTCTCTCAGCTTCAGAACACAGGGCTCTGCCAGTCAAATGTGTAACTTAAGCAGATTAAGTTGCTCTTGGCAAGCTTACACCTCCTAAAGGGAAGAGATCTTTTCACACCACAGGGGATCTGTGTCCCTCTTGACTCTTACTCCACCAGATGGCCAACAAGGACTTTAGAAAAGATGAACTCAGGTCTCCTCCAGCCCAGAAAGCCTGAGAGCTTGCCAGTATCACATTCAGCTGGAGCGTTCGTTTCCTTTGAAAGCATATATGAAATGGTATTTCTCTTGGAACTCTATCGTTTCTTTATATATTTTTACTAATGCTCCATTACCATCACCATTACCACCATGGGTCGCAGGGTCTGTCTAAATTGGCTTTTGTGATACAGTAGGTATTTAAAAGCTGGTACTACTGAGGAATTCTTTACTGCAGCTGCATTATCTGGAAATGTTAGGGTTGGGGTCATCTCTGGCATGTCAGACTTGGGAAGTTACCCACAGCTTGAATGTGCTCTATGATGTAGAAGGGGACCATAAGTATGAACTTTGGTTTCTGTGCCACAGCTTACCCCGTGTCTGGTCCCAACCGGCCTGGGTTGAATGTTAGGCTGTTCAAAAATCAGTGCCATTTATTCCATGCTTGAGTTTGGACTTTTCTTTTCAATAATTTAGTGTTTTAAAAAATGACACCTTTGGTCTTTTGTTCTGTAGCATGGAGGGTCAAGGGAACCAGCCTGCAGTTTACCTCACTGGCCTCTGCCCTTCCAGTGTGTACTCATTAGCTTGTGATTGTTTCTGTAACCTCTTCCCAGCCTGGTGTGATCTCACAGGCCACCTTTTCTGACCCTCCAAGGTAGTTAAATGAGATTTCACTTTCTCTATGAATTAAATATGTCATGTGGATTTGAAATGTTCCTAAACTTGCAGTGCTATATTTTGGCAAAATAAATACTATTTTCAGAGAGTTCAACCCTGTTGATTAAAACTCATCTCTTCTTATTAGGATAGGAAATGATTTTATCAGGCAAACAATGGTGGGTTAACATTCCTCTTTCGGTAGAAGACCTGCTGCTGGGCAGTTTTGCTGTCTGCAAATATGGCAGTCCTTGCTGATTCGTAGTTTCCATGCATATGTGCCCCTCTCTGGGCTTGAGACTTCTTGCTGTATACACACACACACACACACACACATACACACACACACGGTGCTTAATGCTTTCATGGTCCTTAGGGCTGAGAAAGTGATGTATTGCTATATATGACACCCAACCCAGAGGTTGCTTGCTGTGTGTTTCTTATGTCTTCCCTGTCTTTTTCTATCTCTTCTTCAGACAGCCCCTGGTACTGAAAAACGCAGAAATAGCCAATATGGAGTAATGAATGGGGATATAGTGGGGTTGGGGGTCTGTGTCCTGTCCCAGAATCCCAGGCAACCTCTGAGATCTCCCACCCTGCCTTGGACTAACTGACCTACAGGCTCTTATGAACTCCTTTTAGAATTCTCTTCATGGGGAGATGGTTTACATTTAAAAATAGCAGTGACACTGTTTGCAGCATTGAAAACACTCTGTAAATGTGGGTTCCTGGCATAGTTCTGGTAAAGAGTGCACTGTGTTCTGCCTTATGCTGCTTCTTCTCAGGAAGAGGAGGAAGTGGGACCCTCACCCTGAGTGAAGGAGCCTGCCAGCAGCAAAGGGTCTTCTGAGCCAGTGAGGTTTATGCATTGGGCAAGAAGCGGCTTCCCTGGGAGAAGCGACAAGAGATTAGCAAAAGTGGAAAGAGCCAGAACATTGGCTTCCATCTTCCATCTCTGTCCTTGAGCTACTCCTCCTAGCCCTTCCTTCTTTAATTACCCTGTCTCCCATCTCAGCACACTGCACAGTGCTGTGCTTTGTGAGCCTCAACCTTTGCCCTAGAACTCCGATCCCTTCTCTCTCCCTGCTGACCTGCAAACCAGTCAGTTAGCTATCCCTACCCAGCATAGAATAACTTTGTTTCTTCATATTGGTTTAACATACAACTGTAAATGGCAACTCCCCCATTCCCAGAGTCCTTACCGAGCAACTCTTTTTATCAGCCACGCAGAGCAGAAGTGTTAGGGCTGTTTCTTTAAATGTCATTCTTAAGTATGTCACAGCTCCTGGCCATCGAGCACTTTGGCTGATGGTGGACATGTATCACTAACCCCGAACAAACAGACGTGGGGTCAGAAAATGATTCTGGAATTGTACCTGCCATGATCTTCATGAAATGTTAAATGTGGTGTGTCACATTCCTGATTGCTTCCTGGCTGGCTCCTTGCATACCTCATCCTGGGAGCCTTGGTTGATAGTGGGGCTGGAGTTGTTAGCCCTAACAAGCTAGACAAAGACACTCATCTTCAGTGGACTAATTAGGGGGATGAGCCATAGTGAAAATCAGAAAAAAGGAGATTTATTCAATGCGGCCACATTGGGAAGAGGAACAAAGAGGCCTAGTGACTCTCTTCAAGTGCAATTTTGGGTTCCTGACAATGAGGTTTATGTTTAAATAGAGAGCAAGAGGTATGCATAACTAAGTAGTCCTGGTCAAGCTGTGGTCCTGCTCATTTCACAGTCTGCTGTCAGGCCTTCTGGCAAGTTGTCAGCTTGTGTGAAATTGCTTTCCTGGAGGCAAGTTCCCCTCCCCCTCTGATTGGCACCAGGCTTCACTCTTTTTCCCAGCATGCGATTCCTGGGGATATTCCTCAGGTCCATTATTTCAATATTCTGACAGCTAAAGGGAGGTACACATGTCTCCATAGACTACCTGCATCCCTGCCAGGACAGTCACAGTGTGCTCTGACTCGGGGTCCTCATCTTATCCAGCTCCTGGTATTGTTTGCAGCTGACCTGCCAGCTTTGATCTGAAACCCTTCAGACTATTAAAGTATGAGTTAATCATGTAAGAAACTCACTAACTCGACTTCATAGTGAGGATGTACACTTCCCGTTGCTAGATAATAAAACAGAGTGCAATAATTTGAATTCAGTATAATGGATGTGATTAGAAATGATTTCCCTATTTACTCATATAAAAGGCTAAATAGAAGATGATTAGTGAGCCCTGTTTAATGTTTTTTCCTAAGGTGATTTCTTAATCTTCCAAACAAATTCCTATGATAGAGAGAAGAAAGAGAAAAATCCATTAAAAGTAACTTTAAACCTTTAAGACACTGTTCAAGGCTTTAGAGATGAGTAATCTTTCTGTCCCTTTAGTAGATTATGGCTCTGGAGAGAAAACAAATCATAGCCAAGAGCTGTGCTGTGCGTGTTAACCCCAGGGTCAGCACGCTAGGCACAGTTCTGACCACAGCACTGTGCTACTGACACTGATCATAAATACAGCTTTTTCTCTGGAAATATCTGTAACTTTCCATCTTTGACTATATTACTCCTCAAAATTATTCAGAATTAATGTGCCTAAATCCTTCCAGATCCTATTATTTTTATATTGTTCTGTAATTTGATAATTAAATAATGCTGCTTTAAAAAAACCCCTTTATCCTTAAATCCTTCACCAATCATCTCTTGTCCATGATTGTGGGCATCTCACGACTTGTATTTAATTAATCCATTGTTGGTGAGCAATTGCTCCTTGTCACAATTAAAAAGGTAATATATAAAGCCACAGTGAAATGCATGTGCATTCCTCCCTGGATCTGAGGTCCCAAGGCATGTAGGTATCACATTTTAAGGATCTTTAGTCATAAAAGTAATACCATCTGGTCCAAAGACCCTTTGTCACACTGGACTAGGAGTTAAGTCTGGTTGGGTCATGGAAGATCTTTCTCCTAGATTAATGAAACTATATTGGGACTCTCCTCAAGGTGCCTGGACACTGGCCTGGTAGCCTACATGGAAAAATATCAAGTGGATAACACCTTGGTTTCTAGCATTGGCTGTTTTCTGTGTTGGGTGCAAGGGAAAAGAAAACAAGCAGGTTAAGTGAGAAGAAGACCAAAGTGCCATTCCTTCTCATTAGTTCAAGGGAGAAACTGTTCTGCAAACAGAACTCAGACATCACCCTGTGTTCTTGGCAGATACATTGTCTCTCATGATGATGTTCCCTCTCTGGAGTCCAGGAAAGGATGGGGATTGGATGCAGGATGGGGAATCCATTGTGAAAGGTGGCTGATCAGAGAAACATGCAACTCCAGAAGAATTGGCCTGGTAGGAGAGATACTTAAGACCACCTGAGCCTGGTCTGGTGGAAGAGGAGAGAGCTTATTCTGTTTCTGGCTGGTTTCCTGCACTATAATCTGCTCACTGCCTTTTACCCCTTGTTGAAACTTTTTTTCCTTTTCTCCTGCCCTTCTCTGCTCCCCTGTCTGTCTATCTGTCTCCCTCCCTGCCTCCCTGCTTGCTTTCTTTTTCTTTTGTTTTGACGGGGACTTACTATGTAGCCCTGTATGCCTGGCACCTGACTTCTTTAAGCAGGTGTTTTGCTCCTTCTCTCCCCTGGACTCTGCACTTCCTTTGAAGAGTTGATGGGTTAGAATTCTTATTATCTTTCATTCTTTATTGTGTAGCTTTCTGGATCTTTTGGCCCATAGCCAGTGAGCTTTCATGAGTTACCAATGTGTCTCCAGAAACACTGGTAAATTAATTACCATCTGACAAAAGTCAAGTTACTCTGTATCTCTGTGACGTGCCAGGCAGTATTGCAGGTGTGACTTCCTTTTATTGGGTAAAGGTAAAATGGAAGTGTACAAAGTTGATGTTATGTTTAAGTTAGAGTAAAGAGGTACTGTTGAAGGCATCATCAACTGTAGTCAGATGATCCAAGTCCCTTCTGCTTATTGACACTGCCATTCAGTCTTAAAGCACGAGGTGTTTAGTCTCTTACTAAAGAGCATAGCTAAAGTTTAAAGGATCCATCAGATATAACATTGTATTTTCATTCCCTTACTCCTACCCCCTAAGATTCATGGAGGATTTTCGGGATGCTGGAGATCAGAATTCTCTGGCCTTCTGGCCTCCTTTCCCATCCCTAATCCTAATCCTCTCTTCAAGATTTGTTTTTTTTTTTTCTTTTTTTTCTTTTTTAAATTGTTGAGAAACCCTTTTTGGATTTTGTTAACACGCCCATTCATTCAACAGGTATTTCCTGGGATTTGCTGAAGGTCAGATGGTTTGGGAGATGCTGGGGAGGAAGAGCATGGGGATTTGGTGAGGCAAGAGATGTATTGAAAGGATACTTTCTCTTCCCCCACTGGACCACCGGAGATCTGGAAGGGTTCCTAAAGGTCTCAAGAGTAGGTCTGAGAAAAAAAATAGGTCTGGAAGAGCCCCTTGGCATCAAAGCAGGACCTAAATAATCTTTATAATTGTAACTCCCATTAAACAGAACCCCCATTTTCCCTCCAGTTAGTATCCAGAGGGTCAATGACTTTCTTGCAGACCTTTGGACATTTTTCTTTATATTATTTTCAAACAGCAATAAAATACTGAAATGTATTTGCCCAAAGCCTCCATGTTGGTTTGGCGTGATTTCAGAAGTCACCTGGCAGAATCAATAAAAAAGGAGCAAGGAAATGTAATGAATACTTGGCATTTTCCCGCTGGCATGAACACAATTGTTAGATGTCATTTTAAATAAGCCTTTTAAAGGTCACATTAAAAATAGAATAATTGGCTATGTTGTACAGCTCATGAAAGATCATGAATATGTAACTAAGTGATAAATTTTAAAAACAACCACTCCTAATTCTGTAAAAATAGGGACTGGTGGCTTGGGTTAGACATTCCCATTGTTCTTAAAGATTGCCAGGCCTCAAGTACTCTAAATTGGTATAAAAATGATTGCCAGATTGATATTGGCTATAATGAAATGACCAGTGTGCAAAAATCGAGATGTTAAGATAATTCTGTGATACGGAATCAAATAAAGACCCAGATCCAGACAGTGTGGAGAGAGTGAGAGACTTTGGAATACTCATCTCTAAAAGGGGTGTCCATCAAATCCTGCCTGAGCTCAAGGAAGCCTGAAGAGGAGGCAGGAAGAATGTTAGCTAGAGGGTTGGTGGACGCCAGGGAAGCAAGGTCTTCTGAACACCAGAGGCCTGGTGTGTGTATGAACTCAGAGACTGAGGCAGTGTGCAGGAAGCCTCCAGAGGTCTCTGCCAGATGGGGTTTAAGAGCTGAAAGAAATAGACACAAGCTCTGATCTATAATCCAGAAGTGATCTCCAATGGATAGCCACTTGGAAATGATGATTTAGTTTTCTCCAAGGGAATCTTGCTGTAGTAACAGATTATCTTAAAGTTAGGCTGCATGTCCAGCAGGACAGGTCAGCAGAAATCGATCTCAATGGCATCCTTGGATATTCTTTGTCTCATAATGTTGTACCAGGGTCTCATCTAGTCTCTCTTCTCTTCCCCTTCCTCTTCTTCCCCTCCTTCCTTCCTTCCTTTCTTCCCTCCTTCCTTCCTTCCTTCCTTCCTTCCTTCCTTCCTTCCTTCCTTCCTCCTTCCTTCCTTCCTTCCTTCCTTCCTTCCTCCTTCCTTTCTTCCTTCCTTCCTCCTTCCTTCCTTCCTTCCTTCCTTCCTTCCTTCCTTCCTCCCTCCCTCCCTCCCTCCCTCCTTCCCTCTCTCTCTCTTTCTTTCTTTCTCTCTCTCTCTTCATTGTTTTTAGTTTTATCTGTATTTTTACTTTACTTTGTGCCCCCCCCCACCTCCCTCCCTTTCACCCCCCATAGGTCTTTTGTGTGTTATGAGTTTTGGTTTTGTGCTTTTATGGGCTTTTTGAGTGTACAAATGAATGGGTCTGTTTCCTATGCCTTTTCTTGGGCTCTTTTCTGCTTTTCTGTTTGTTTTGTCTTACAATGTTTTGTTATCCCTTAGAAGCCTATTTGCTTTTTAATGAGAGACAGAAAGGGCTTGGATCTGGATAGAAGGGGAGATGGAGAGGGACTGGAACAGAGAGAGAGAGAGAGAGAGAGAGAGAGAGAACTGTAATCAGAATGTATCATTTGAAAACAAATTAATTTCAGTAGAAGAACAAAGAAAGATACTTCTGTGAGATAGAATGTACAACATGTGCAGAGGGTAATGCCTACATGCTGTGAATGTTAGCTACGTGTTGTCTGCACGGGAGTTATGTTAAGTTAGTAGTCTCTTATGTGTAGACACTTGGCTCTCATATGTATTAACATAGTAGATGTACTTCAGTTACCCGTGTGAAATTCTCATGTCTCTACAGGCACCTCATGCACAGGGACAAAGCACATTCCTATTCAGCTGGGTGAATATGGTAAAATATGTTTGTTGTTGACTTCAGAAGCCTCTAGAAGGAAGGCCAGGCTTGTAGGAAAACAATGCACCCTCACCTGCTGCTACCCAGAGTCTCATGTAGTTAACTGTCTTAAACTTTTGGGCCATTTTGGCTCAATGCCTTATTTGGACAGTATTCTAAACCATGAGCGTGTGTGTGTGTGTGTGTGTGTGTGTGTGTGTGTGTGTGTGTGTGTGTGTGTCACACATGGCTGCTTAGTATCACCATTCCAGTGGTAGAGACAAGTGGATCTCTGGAAGTTCTAGGCTAGCTTAGTCTACATATCTACTTTCAGGCCAGCAAGTGCTGCATTAGTGAGAGCCCATCTCAAAAATGAAACAAAACTCTCTGAAATATATATATGGCAGTTAGCAAAATCACTTGGTACATGTCTTTTTTGTCGCTTTAAAGCCAGAACATTGGCTTAAGTGGATGCTGAGTTTTGCTCTAGTTAGAGCATCACGTTCAACGATATTATAACATAGAACCTGTGTTGGCTGAGCCAAATAAATTTGTGTGTTGCTCAGACTCTGCTCCTCATGGGGGCATGGAAAGTGAGAGAGGGGAGCGAGAGAGCTGGCAGCAAAGCTGTTTTGGTTAAACCTTCCTGAGGATATCAAGTAGAGGCTTCTGGAGCTTTGAGGATCTGTTATAGGGGGTCTAGGAGAACTCCCAGGAGCTAACCATTCTAGTAATTAGTTAAGGGCTCCCCTGGGGTGGGATTGGGGAATTCTCCACTATGAAGACACTCAATTAAGCCAGTCAGTCTACAGGTTCATTTGCAGCCGTACTTCCTGTCCCCTCATCTTGCTCAAGTGTTCTTTGGGGTATGGATGGTTTGAGGCAAGCCTTGTTGAGAACATTCTGATGAAAGGCATGTGGCCTCATAGTGCTAAGAATGATATCCTCAAGGGCCGCCTTCAGCAATAGTTAATAACGTGTGTATTAATTGTCATTGGCTAGGTAAATACTACTGTGAATCCAAGTGTACGTGTAGAATGTGTCTTGACTCTCACCTGGGCCTTCATCATGACTGTGTCTCTGTGTACTGTTATATTTGTCAATGTCTAGACCTTCCACGACCCAGAGCTGGGGGTCTTCATTTTCTCTGATGCCCATTTCACTTCGTTTTTCAATAAATGAAATTATTTTCTTGCCTTTGCTTTTGTGCTGAAGTTTTAAGTTTTCTCTGCTTTGCTGTAAACAGTCCTTTCTTAATGCAAAGTGAAAGCCAGCAGACTTTCTCTGCTCATGTTGCCAATTAATGCCGTGTAGGAAAACTATTCCCTATTTGATTTAACTTGATACCCAGTTAGCTGTCAACAAGTGTCTCATCTTCTACATTATCGTCTGTTCAGGCTCCTGGTGACGTCATCAAACCTCTCAGCAGTTAGTTGCTGGACCTTTTGTCCTTTGTGTTTATTATTTCATTGCTCACTGTCGTCTCTGATGACATTTTTTTTTCTTTCCTTCAGTCAGTTGTACAAGAAACAGGCATTTTTTTTTTTTCCAGAGCAAAATACCTTTTTTTGTTTTTTCTCCAGATTGCAGAGCTCCGATTCTGTTCCCACGCCTGCTTTGAACATGCCCATCACAAGTTATTAAATGCTATTAAACTGACTGATGGTCATTCTCAGCAGAAACCTCAGTGCTCTTTCTCAGTCTGTTCTTGCTTAAGTCGTTCTGTGCCACCTTGTTGGAGTTCAAGTTAATCTCTCACTTCTATTATTGCTCTGAAAATAACAATGATTATAGTGATTTCTGAGTAACTTATCATTTGTTTGAAGTATATAGATGAATGGCAGCTCAGAAAACAATATGTATCTTTTACTGTTACCGAGAACCATGAGCTTGGGTTCATATAAGTGAGCTTTGGAGATGGCCCAGGGGATAAAAGTGTTGGTTGCATAAAGCATAAGGACCTGGGTTCAGATCCCCAGAACCGAGGGATGCTGGTGTGCTTTTGTGACTCCAACTCTGGGGCCTGGGTCAGTGGCAGAGGCAGCCAGATCCTAGGGGCTTACTGGCCAGCCAGACTAACTGCAGTGACAAGCTCTGGCCTCAGTGAGAGACCCTGCCTGAAGTAATGAGATAAAGAGTCTGAGTGAGGAGAACAACCAGGCTCTTCTTGTAGCCTCTCTACATGGGTTCCTGGGTATGCACCTCTCTTTGAGCACATACATTTCCATACCACACCTACACACAGTTCATAAATAAACACTTAAGTAAAGACACATGTGTCAACTTTTCCATACTTCTCATGCTTAATTGTTCTGTGTGCCAGAGGCACCTGGCCTGTAAGAGACTTAGAATCCTGTCACCCTGAGGTGACACTTGTCCCAGAGATCAGAGAAAAAGCCCTGCATTTAGAAAGGCCTCTGCGGGAGTGCAGTAGCCTTGATGAACAATTTGTCTCCCTTGTAAGTTGAGGAACAGGATAGCTAAGGTGAAGGAGAGGAAGAGGAGGATCATCCTTTCTTCTTTAGGAAGGTGGGAATCAGCAAAAGGGTCTCTAGCTTCTAGGATAGAGCAGGATCCAGGGAGGTTCAGTGAGCTGTGGAGGGTCTTGTGTGTTAGAGAGAGAACTTAGGACTTGGACCTTAGGAAGGAGGGTGTCTTAACCTTTGATGGTTCTTCACTGGGGGTGGAGGCATCTTTAGGAGATGAGGAAACAGCTTCATTTCCCCTTGGACAATATCTTCGCTGTTAATATTAGTAGAGTTCTATGGTGACAGTTCCCAGACGGCTAGGAGAGACTTCTGACTTGAACTATGACACACATCTGTTGAACATCTGTTGAGGCATAGCAGGGGGCAATGGCTTAGCCAGGACAATGAAAGGACAGAGTGCATGGGTGCTGGAGGCTTCTGTGGGGACCAAGGACACAGCTGCCAGGTCAGGCAGTGCCATCAGAGCCCCAGAGCCTCCTCACCCTGGGTGGACTGCTGAGTGCTGTTAGATGCAGGACTCTGCGGACTCCAGCCTTACATATACTCTCATGCACAGCAGCCTCCCCCTGTGCCCTGGGCCTCCTCCCCTTCGATTCAGTTTTATTGTGGCATTTTACAAAGAAAATTTGTTTTTTTATAATATTTTTTAAGTGTGTGTGAGCATACATGTGTGTGTCGAATGCGCTGGTATAGGGCATGTACAGTTGAGTTCGGGTGTCCATGGAGGGCAGAGGTGTCAGATGCTGCTGGGACTGGGGTTTTAGCTGGTTGTTCACCTGGCATGGGTGATAGAAAGTGAACTTAGATTGTTTGCAAAAGCAGTGAGCACTTTTAACCACTGAGCCATCTCTGCAGCTCCCAAATTTGTTTCTATTGATTGTTTTCCTCCTTGCTCTCTTCCTGTCTCCAATTCCTGCTTTGTACCTGTCTACTGCTGGTCACCCCCTTTTCTCTTTCATGCCATATGATTCCCTTTTCCACAGTGAGCTGTTAATTTGAATGTCTCATTTCCCCAGTGGTTGTGGATCGCTCTGTGCGGCTGCTGTGCCCACTAGTCCTGATTGAAGAACAGTTCCTCTGCTTCAGGATTCATAATGGGAGGCTCTCAGTCTAGGGCAAGGTCACAGCAAACCTGTGACCATGGCTGCAGATCCCTGATGAAGCTGTGTGCTCTCTGGCCAGGGATAGGATACTTGGAGAAGGCAGTAGGAAAGGAAGATATTGACTGTAAGATTTTGGGCACTCCTCGTGTTGGGCTCCCTTTGATTCAAGGGGACTTCTGGTACTGTGTTGTAGCAATTCATAACCGCAAGCTTACCATACCATTCTTACTTATAGGCAAAGTGCATCAGAAAAGATGGAAGATGTGTTAGGTTTACTGTTGCTGTGATAAAACAGGACCAATACCAACTTTGGATGGAGGGAGTCTGTTTCTATCACAGTTCTACATAACAGATAGATTATCATCAAAAACAGTGAGGGCAGGAACTCACACAGGACAGGACCCTAGGGGCAGGAGCTGATGCAGAAGCCATGGAGGGGTGCTGCTAACTAACTTGCTCTTCATGAATGGCTTGCTCAGACTGCTTTCTTATAGAACCCAGGACTAATAGCCCAGGTTTGGCACCAGTCACAACAGGCTATGCCTTTCCCTACTAATCACTAATTAAGAAATGTCGCCCAGGCTTCCTTGCAGCTTGGTTTCGTGGAGACATTTTCTTCATTAAGGTTCCTTCCTCTCAGGTTACTTTCATTTGTGTTAAGCTGACATAAAAGTAGCCAGCACAGAAGATGGACCTCTGTGTTACCTGCTGGCTGTGCTCCAGAGAAACCTGTTTTTGGAATCCTGATGGTCTGCACCTCTTTTTGGAGGAAGAGGTCTTTAGGAACATGGCTAAGATGGCATGAGTCATAGGGTGGATGGATCCTAATCCAACGTGGCTAGTGAGTTTGGGGCACGGGACACAGAATAGAACAGAGGGGAGGCACCAGAAGTAGGTGTCGCATGACAAGGAGAGGACCCAGAGGAAACTGTTATACTGATTGACTTGACCTCAGACAACTGGAAGTGTGAGCTACCCAGACTGGGACACCTGTTACAGCATCCAGAGCTGAGTAACACAGACAGCAGAATTCAAGCGCCTGCCTTTTGGACCCCCTTCCCTTCTTTTCCCTTCTGATACCCATGCTTCAGCAGATCTTCTCCCTAACTTCTCTCATGACTTGCTTTGCTGCCATTTTTACTGTGGTCTGCCATTTTGTACCAGTCTGCCTGCCAGACTTCACATGCCAGTTTTATGCTCTTTGTCTCTTTTCTGTGGTTCCTCCTTCTACACTGACATCACTCAGGCCTCCAGGGCCTCTGTGTCCAGGAATGACCCCACTCTGGTAATTCACCATAATCATGTCACCTATGGGAGAGATGATGCCTTAGAAGGGATGTCTGTTGCCAGTTATGGTCATCTTTGCCACCAGTCTTTCCTATGAAGAAGATAATGTCTGACATGAGGAAGTTTTTGTTTAATTTCGTGGGTCCTCCTCTTTCTCTCTCCCTCTATTCCCCCTCCGTCTCACTTTGGTGGTGGTGGTGGTGATGGTGATGCTGATGGTAGAGAGTAGAGTCTCACTCTATCTGGGTTGGCCCAGAACTCACTTTGTACCATACAGGCCTTGAATTTGTGGTGGTATTAGGCCCCTGCATGCTGAGATGATAGAGATGGGACATTGTGTTTAGCTTTAAATTGCCTCTGCTTTTCTTTATTTATATTGACAGCACTTAGAGAAACTCCTTCTCTGTATTTCAGTATATGTTGACATCCTGTATCTTTCTCAATTGCTTTCTACTTTATTTATCAGGGCAAGGTCTGGAACCCTGGACCTCTAAATCCTAATGGCCCAGCCTTCCAGTTTGTTCAGAGGAGTCCCT
The DNA here is from genome assembly GCF_963924665.1 of Micromys minutus. Taxonomy (NCBI): domain Eukaryota; kingdom Metazoa; phylum Chordata; class Mammalia; order Rodentia; family Muridae; genus Micromys; species Micromys minutus. The sequence continues at coordinate 64,223,827 of NC_137971.1, read as the reverse complement.
GGTCTCTGCTTCTGAAGGACCAGGATTACAAATGGCTACCATACCTGCCTGTTTTTTTTTTTTTTTTTTTTTTTTTATTGTGGATTCTAGGGATCCAAATTCTGATCCTTATGTTTGTGCAGTAAACAATTTATATACTGAAACTTTACCCTCAATACTTTTTTTAAAAAGTTACTAATTTGTTATTATTTATAGCTTTTGATGCAAAATGTTTGGGGTATAAGTTGCAGCTTCTTTGAAAAGAATCATGGAAACACGTTAGCCTATCGAAGGGGAAGATGGATTGAAACAGGGAAAGTTTTGCATAGTGACTCATGTTTGGGGCATGGGTTGGCTCTCCATCCTGGTGCCATGGAGACTTATTAATTAGTGATGGCATTAGCAGTGGATGCTCAGGAGACACAGGGGATCTGGGATGCCAGGCAACAAAACTGAGATCCATTTCTAAGATCTTTTCAGCCACATAGCTGTGTCTGAAATGTATGTCTGTCACTGTTGGAGACCATTGTGTATGTCAGTCACAAGCTGTCAAGGTGCAGGTTGTGGCTTGGAGTCAGTGAGTCAGGAGTTGGGGACAGGATGTTCTCATTCCCTACAATTCGTGTGTGTGTGTGTGTGTGTGTGTGTTTTAACTGTGTTGAAATGCACATGACATAAAGTTTATGAGTTATGAACCATCTTTTAAAAGACTTACTTATATTATCTAATTTTATGTGCCCATGCATGCACATGTATGTGTACAGGTTTCCATGGAAGCCAGATGGTGGCATTGGATCCTGTAGATCAGGAGTTACAAGCCGTAGCCAGCACCAGATATGTTTCTGGAAACCAAGTTCAGGTCCTCTAGAAGAGCAGTAAATGCCCTTAACTGCTGTGCCACGACTCTAGCCCTGTCGTAGATATCTCAACATGAGCAGATCCGCTGCAGTGGGAGCATTCACAGTGTGTACCATGTTACTGTTCCAATATTGCCATTCAAGAGAAAACTATACTGATGGTCCTCAATCTCCTCTTTTTTTATTCGATAGCTCCCAGCAACTCTCATTTGTTTCCTACTCTGTGTATTCTGTATTAATGGCACCAGAAAGCATGTGGCCATTCTGGTTTGTTTTTTTTTTTTTTTTTTTTTTTTTTTTTGCTTTACACACAGGTGCTACTATGGTAGCACCTCCCAACTCCTCCTGAAAGGTTGAATGGTGTTCCTGTGTGCAGATGAGCCACACTCTGCTCATGTATACATCCTCGATGGACACTTGGATGGCTTCTGCTGTGAACACAGCTCCCAGGATCGCTCCTATACAGAGTTTTAATAGCTGTTCTATGTTCTGTGCCATGTATGCCTAGTTTTGGCCATGGCAAACCATGTAGTGTTCCCCTTATTTGTTGAGAATAATGTCCTTTTGTTTTATTTATATTGGCCTCTCCCAAGTTACTCCATTGAGTGACAGATTGATCTCAAATTTTCCCCTTTTAATTAAAATCAAAAAACTGCATCCATTATAGTTGAATACTGAGTCTCCTTCACAGGCTGTGTGTTAAAACTTTATTATCTGGGGTTGTGATGTTGCATAGTGCTGGAGCCCTTAGGATCCAGGGTCTGATGGGAAGTCTGTGCTTCAGAGGGGATGTGGACTCTGGTCTCTTTATCATTTGTTTTCTAGTCAGGAACTGTGTGTGTGTGTGTGTGTGTGTGTGTGTGTGTGTGTGTGTGTGTGTGTGTGTGTACGCGCTCCACTATGAACTCCCTATGCCTACTTCTTCCTTTTGTGATACAAACACCCCATTTTACCACCGGATTTAGGGTTTCCTCATACACAAATAGGATTTATCTGTGTAAAGATTCTATTTCTGGATCATTCCAGAGGCTTCTTTGTGTGAGGCTTCTTTGACTGCTTTGGCTGCTAACAGAATTCTTGAGACTTGAGCCATATAGATAAGCAGCTATGCATAATGCACAGTTCAAGCAGAAGGCTTCATTCCCCTGCATGTTACCAAATGGTGGAAGCCTGGAGGGTTTTCTGTTTATATGACCCTCCTGTTTATATGACAGAATCTGGTGACCTTATGGCTTAAGTACCTCTTAAATGTCTTTCAGTACTGCCACAGTGGTGAATGGACTTGAACTTAAATTTGGAAGGAAACACTAAAACATAGGACTAGTGTTAGACTCAGTGTATATTTAGGGTGAGGTTGAAGAGAGATGGACATGAGCTTCTAGTTCAGCAGGTTCAGATAGGCTGGGTTTTGGCTGAGGCTGGTGGTAGTGGGTTGGCTGGACCTGTGTTTGTTTCCTCTCTCCTCACGTCCTTTCTTTACCTTGTTCAGTATCACAGAGCTATGTGAGCACCTTGACTTCAGTCTCTGTACCTTTTGGGGAGGGGGACACAGAGCCTGGTAACAGTGGGGCAGCGGACAGGGTAGCAACGGGTAGCCTTCCTCGACTTCTTGCATTGGTCTCCCCTGCCCTCTGGCACATGCTGTGTTCCCTGGTATGGTCCTAAAAGGTTCCATTTTCCCAGGCCATCCTGGCTCTGAGGAAAGCCAGGTGTAAGTTAAGGTGCGATGTTTGCTCACTGCTCACTGTTTTGAAAACTGTTTCACTGAGGTTCAGATACTTCCGTTGCTGTCCCCATCTGAATTTCAAGTGTGTTTTAGATAGTCCCAGTCATTTGGAGGTTGAGCTTTGCCTTCTGGAAGCTGTCTAGATAGGTAACCAATTTGCACTAGTCAGCAGGCCCTCTCACAGGATGGCTCTTCTTTTCCCAAGCTCTCCCTAATGTGACTGAGCTGGCATAAGGAGTTTAAAAAGAAAGAAAAGGAAGGAAGAAAGAAAGGAAAGAAGGAAGGAAGGGAAGAAAGAAAGAAAGGAAGGAGAGAAAGAAAGAATGAAAGAAAGAAAGAAAAAGAAGAAAGAAAGAAAGAAAGAAAGAAAGAAAGAAAGAAAGAAAGAAAGAAAGAAAGAAAAAGGAAGACCATGAAGGAAGGAATGTTCAGTAATACAATTCAGGTGGCTTCTCCGTACTCTACACTTGACTCATTCTCTTCTAGTTTCCTGTATGTGTATGTTCATGTGCATGTCCCAGCTTTCTGTCTGATAGTGGTAGAGATCTGTGTGGGAGGGAGAGAGCAGGGAGGGGCACGTTCACTTAGCCAGGGGTAGACACAGAGAAAGAGATTACTGAGGCCTGAGCTGACCAATTCTGTTGTCTGCTGGCTCTGGGCTTAACCAGGCTGACTCAAAGCTTACAGACTTCTATGCTGTGGGGACTCCATGTAACACAGCCATATGCACCATAAAGTGTGTGTGTGTGTGTGTGTGTGTGTGTGTGTAAAAGAGCTAATCAAACCTTTTAGTGGACAGTATTCCAAACTGAGGAAAACTTTTCTACACAGTAAAGAGCCCCTCTCCCGATGGTCAGTATTCTCCAAAGTGGTGTTATCCTTGGGTTTTATTTACGTGTGGAAGCATGGTCTATGTTTAGTGCTTATTAAGTGTTGGTGGCACTCGGTAATAGATGTACTTAGGATGCATAACTCTGGTAGCTCCACTGATAACAGTGTTTGAGTGCACCCAAGCATGAGAGGAGAGATGAGGAATGCTATTAGGAAGGACAGGACTATGGCAGGGGAGCTTGGTGACCGAGAGAAGAGGTGAGAAGCTCAAGATGTGGGTACTCTGGGATTGGCTTCAGTGGTCCATTTGTGTGAATTCTGTTCACAACACCACACTTCTCCTGCTGCAGGATCCTGTCCATTCTCTACCAACTCACTGTGTCTAGACATCTGCCTTGTTTCATCAAGACCTCCACTCAAGGACACTCCTACAGGTGTGTTCTTTTCTTTACCAAGCTCATTGGGTATTTCTGAGGTCTTCCATAATGGGAGCCCTAAAGTCTGAAAGGAGATCTGTTGGCATATATATGTATGTGTGTGTATGTATGTATGTGTATGTGTGTGTGTGTGTGTGTGTGTGTGTGTGTGTATGTGTGTGTGTGTGTGTGTGTGTGTGTGTGTGTGTGTGTGTGTATATATAATATATATAGGCTCAAAAATCTACAAATGGAATCATTTTAATATCTGTTTTTCTCCAGAAATATGTAAATTAATAATTGCTTCATACATTATTCAAGAAAAACTTATTTTGTATCACCGATAGCTCTTGTAATCTTATATAAAAGATATGCTAATGGATTTAATTAAAATAATTGTGCTGAATAATGTAGCCTGAACTTTACCCTAAAATAGTATCTATTAATCGTCATCACTAGTAATATTTTTAGGTAGAGAGACACTCACAGAATTAAACTGAAGCTGGATAGAAAATGCATTTTTTTTTTTTTGGTTTTGTTTTACAGTTTGTATTAAGTTAGTATTCTCATGAGAGGCATGGCAATGAAATAATGTGAACTATAAAATTTATTTCATTAAACCTGAACTATTTTACTGATAAGAAAACTTTTAAAAGCTTCCGCAGTCCTTCTGTGGTCGTTTTTATGGGTTTCCTGTTAATGCCTCTGGAAGTTTGGTTTCTGGTGTCTTCCCTGTCTATTTGCATCCTTTTGATCCTATTCACCTTCTTTGGGGTTTTAATTGCAGAATACTCCCAATTCCTGATTACTCAGACGTTAAGATTTGAACCCGATTTTCGGAAGGATACTCATCAGCCTGCCTGTTTCCTCATAAATGCAGAAATAGCTTTTCCTGCAGCCATGGCTCTGTGTCTGGCATCATGTATCTTTCTGTCTTTCCTTAGTCCTCAGTGGTGGGTCTGTGTTACAATGTGCACCCCCCCCACGCGCGTGTGTGTGTGTGTGTGTGTGTGTGTGTGTGTGTGTGTGGTGTGTACAAGTGTCCTGGAGCTAGGCTCATTCTCTATTGATCCCCAGGGATCTGCTTGTCTTCGCCTCTTCAATAATGCGATTAGATGTACCATATCCTGGTGCCCAGATTTGTTCTTCTGGTTTTTGTTTTGTTTTCTAATGTGAGTTTTGGGGAATTGAACTCATGTCCAACTAGGCCACCTGTAGAATCCTCATTTCACATGCTTGTGTGTGAGACCTCAGTGTGTATTGTATTCTCAGGAAATTGCGGGTCCGTTCATTCAGGATTGAACTTGTCTGTCAAGATGGATAGATAAAAGCTTCAGCCAGGCAGAGAACCTCAAGCCTGGCTCAGATCTGCTGTGATATGTTTTTAGCTGTATTTCAAATCAAATGAAAAGAAATAAAAACTAAGCATTCAATTTTAAGTTCCCCTCTGAATTAATGAATAGAAGATGAGCAAACAAAACCCAAATTTGTGGGCTTTCCTGGATTTCTGTAGAGGGCCTTCTTTTCTTTGATAAAGCAAGTCATGCAGTAGATGGACCATGGCACCCCGCTCCACTCAGCTCTGTCTCTTGGGAACGTCTCAAAGGCCTGTCCACCATCCCATCCCCAATTCCCCACCACCAGAAATAGGTGAATGGTCTTCCTCCGTGTAAGGCCCAGGAAGCAGGAACTGCTGTGCTGAGACCACTGTTGATCAGAGTCTGTCCCACTCTAAACAGGCCTTTTTTCACTGATTGGCCTAAGATTATAAAAACCAACCAACCAAATACAGATGAAAATGGAAATGCCCTTTGTTGGTCTTTAAAAACTCTGTTTGATTGGCTAAGTTCTAAGACCTCCAGAGTGGAGTCTCAGGGCGGAGCCTCTGCTGTCAGGGTTCCCTAACATTTGCTGCGTCTGTGTGCTGTCACGTGGCTAATATGGTGGTAGACCTTGCCAGAGTCTCTTGTGTACTGGGTATCGATTGGCATCCTGGGACAGGCTTATCTGTTCATGGCCGTTTTTTCTTCCAGTGCACCCTGGAGACAGATCCTGTTATCCATAGCTCTACTACATGGCAGTCGCATTGCACATGTTACATTCCATCCTCGTTCCTAAATACTAGTCTGGAGCCCTTCTCTCATCTGTCCTGCACTGTCTCTCCTGTCCACTCTGTGGGTATTGGTGCACCCATGAGCATTCACCTATTTTTTATGGTGACATCGTGTTCAGTGTCATCTGCCCACAGTGTCACACCTGTGCCTTATCTCTCCTGTGTGCTGTGTCTTGGCTTTCTCTTGAAGCAGCCACCCTTGTGCTTGACCCAGACCTGCCCTCAGAGTAGTGATCCCATGCTAGAGGACACTGGTGCCTTCTGCCATCTTAGGCCAAGTTGTTGGCAAGCACTGAGTGCTCTGGATGAAGCCCAGGATTTATTAAAACTGGGATGAGCAAGGTGTGGTCCTGTGCCAGGTGGTTCACACTGGCCCATGGGTGAGTCAGAACTGGGTGAGGGAAGTAGAGCTCTTCAGTATGGGAACATAAGATATGGTGGTTTTCTTTCTTCGCTAAGGGTGGGTGATGGGCTTGGCTTGGAAGTGGAGAAGCAGGTATTGTTTCAGGACCCAGTGAGCACTGCACCAGGCTCACATTCTTTTGGGAGTCCTGGTGGTTGGCATTGCTTCAATAGAACAGAAGACATCCTAGTCTGGGAGGCTTTGGATTCCTGCCAGTAAGGACGTCTCTGGGTACTTAATCCAGTATTTCAGTATCCTGGAGAGTAGAGCTAGGGGTGGAGGCTAGGCAGATTAACTGAGGTGCCTCTGTGTGTGTGTGTGTGAGTGAGTGACTGTGTGTGTGTGTGTGTGTGTGTGTGTGTTTTCATTCGAGGGGTATTGCAGTAGGGTAGGGGGTAGTGTACAAGCCCATAAAGGAAAGCATAAGGGGTTTTGTAGGTTTCTAGGAGGGTTCTTCAGATGGGCCATAGCTCAGGAGCCCAAAAGAATTCTGACCAGGTCACCTCTACCCCCAGAACAGAAAATGTTTGTGTACGTGTGTGTGTGTGTGTCTGTCTCTGTCTGTCTGTCCCCCTTCCTAGTGAGAAATGAGCTACAGAGTGTGGGAGCAGAGGTAGTTGGCTAGCTACAAGACTGAGACATTAGATGGGGTATCTACAGAAGGGAGCAGGTCACAGGGTCAGGGCAAGTTTAATATCGGGTAGCTTGCAGAGCCTAGGCTAAATGCCACCAGGCTGTGAACAAGCAGGATGCTTGGGCTGATATCCAAGCGGATAGCTGACAGTCAAGGCTGTGGAGTAAGCAGGATCCCAGCAGGCCTGCTTTAGGAAGGTGTGCATGTCAGGGGCAGAAAGAGGTGAGATCCGAGGGCCCACGGGCGTAGGGACACCATATAGAAGAGAGCATAGGAAATAGGGTGCTCCATAGGGTGCTGGGGGAAGGGCAGAGTGAGAATGAGTGACTAATGTCCCCACGACTGTCACAGAAGATGCCTCATGTCATAGCACTTTGGATTCCTGGTCTCTCTCTTCTTAACACTTAATTGTTCTAAGAGAGAAGGTCTGATAAGCTGTGTTCTGGGCTAATGGGCTTTGTGGGATTGCTGGCCTCTGCTCTGCTCAGCAGGCATACACATCTGTGCACCTCCCTGGGACATCCTTGGGTTGGAAAGTCTGAGACAACATCACTGGGGAATCCTGTTATAACCCTGTCTCTGATGTGACATTTTGACTGTCCTGCTGAGCAATGAGCTAAATGGCTTAAGGCCACCAGCAGAAGCTAGCCCCTCAAGCCCTGTCTGTTTTGTGGCTGTCTGCTGCATCCTTTCAAAGTGGTGTTTATGAAGCTGCTGCAGGCAATGATCCTTTATTGGCTTCAGTATAAAAGAGCCCATCCACACCTTCTGGATGTCTACAAACTAAACGAGACACTCTAAAAGACCACGCAGTCAGCCTTTGCAGACACTCATTATTAAATGTCACCATAAATACTTTCTAGTTTTTCAGACCAAGTCTGAGGGACTTGAAGCAGAACATTTTGAAACCAGAAAGAAACAATTTTTATTTAGTGCTTTCCCCCCACCCCCATTGGAAACACAGGGTTACTAATTGGAACCCCTTGATCTCTTTCGTATTGAAAGGCAGTGTCAGTCCCTGCCAAGAACAATGGGGACACAAAATCTATAGCGGAGGGATACTGGACAAGTGGCTCACCAGCCCTGTGTGTTCTCCACTGTGTGTGGAGGTCAGAGAACAACCCATGTCACTCCCCAGGTGCCATGTCTTTAGATAAGATCTCTAGTTGGTCTGGAACTTTCCCAGGTATGCTAGGCTAGGTAGCCAGTAATGTCCTAGGGGTCTTCCTGTCTCCAACACTCAATCTCATCATTGCTGGGAGTGTAAGGCCCTCTGTCAAACCTGGCGTCTTACCCACATGCTGAGGATCTGAACTCAGGACCTCACTCTTTCTAGGCAGGCAGTGTACCTCAGTATTCCTTGTAAAATTTGCAGAGGCCAAATATGGCAGCTTCACCAAACCAGCCTTGGACTGCTCTAATCCCAGCCAGTGGGACTCCATGAAGACAGCTCTGGACGTTACTCCTCCTTTTCCATCTGTGGCAACATGTTCAGGGGCTCCCTCCATAGGTTGTTATGACTATTTAATGTATCAGTTGGGCCAGGATGACTGGGTAGATTAAGACTCCTGTCCTGTGATTTGCATTCTCAGTTCCCCCTTTGTCCCCATGTGATTCCATTCTAAATATGGACAAATATATGTTTAGCATATTTCTAACAAATTTGAAAATTAAGGTGAAAGGTACCTGCATAGGTCAGACTGGGACATTTGTAACATGCTCAACTGGCTTCTGTCATAGGCTAATCTTAATGCCAGACAGTTCTGGCACTTTCTGCAAAGCCATCATGCTGTCAAATGAAAGAACACCAGTCTCTTTGACATTCCTCCATTCTCCCTGGCAGGAGGTTCTTCCTCACTCTCACCTGCACCATGCGATTTTGACTTTTCTAGAATGTTCAAAATACAGTTCTATTCTCTGGCCTTCGGAGTCCCCTGTCTTGTGCACTTGTGTAGCTGTGGATTCTTGTGTTCAGTGCTGCATAGTGCTTCATTGTATGGGTTCACCTCTTGAGGAACTTTTGGGCTACTCTTTAATTTTTTTTTTTATTGATTAGCAATAAATAAGGCTGTTGTGCATTCTTACATGTAGGATTTCTGTAATTCTAATGCCCAAGGATGCACTAGATGGGTCTTGTGGATTCTTTCTGACTCACTGCAACAAGCTCTCAAACCTGTTTCTAGCTTTGTTCTATTAGCTTTGTAGTTTGACTAGACACAGGCATGCTGAACATCACTGAAGACCGTGGTTTCCTTTCAGCAATTTTATTAGATGGAGTGCTCCTCTCTGGGGTTTTGCTTTACATTCTCCTGATGGTAGTAGTGCTGAGCTCTTCCTTCCCCTTCACTCCCTTCATTCCCCTGTCCTTCCCTTCCTTTCCTTTATTTTCTTCTCCTCCTCCCTTCCTTCCTCCCTTTTTTTCTTTCCTTGATCTTGCAAATGACCTTGAACTCCTGATCCACCTAACTTTCAACTTCCAAGTTCTGAGATTACAGATATGCACTACCATGTTTCTCCCCCCCATTTATTTATTTATTTATTTATTTATTTATTTATTTATTTATTTATTTATTGCTGAGGCTTTTGTTGTTGCTGTTTTTTTTCCCCAAACTTCAAGTATGCTGGAGGTAAATCTCTGCCAAATGGTGGTTCACAGCCATCCTGTCTCTGTGTGTGACTCCTGACTTCTTATCCAAACTGTGTCTTTCAAAGATGTGGCTCCTTGCTTTGAATGTTTGGTTTTTATAGATTGTGCAGTTATTATCGTGTGAGAAACTGTAGCTTGGCCCAAAGTCACAAACATCTTCTTTTACAAGATTCATAGTGTAAGTTTTCATTTAACATTTAGAGTGAACATGTATATCATGTGTGAATCTGGAATGAATTCATTTGGTGATGCTTTCGGAGAATTGGTGCCTTTGGTACAAATCCCTTGGGCCCTATATATTCTGGGAGATACTATGAAAGTGAATTCTGTCCCTTTGTTTGGGCTGGATAACACTGAATCCTGTCATATTTTCTGGTACCGAGGTTGGGTGGGTGTGGAGTAACACACTGATTCCTGCCTTGTTTTCTGGTACTCTACATGTGATCCTGCTAGCTTGTCCATTTGCTTTTGAGCTTTTTTACAGTTCCTTGAAGAAATTTACCTACGTCAGGTGGCATCAGAAGCTGAGCTCTGTGGCACATGTGCTACTTAGAGTCACAGATAGAATGTGGCAGAGCCAGATCAGAACACTGACTGTGGGTAAGACAAAAGCCACTAACCTGAATTGTCGGTTTTCTCCTGACACCTCTCAGTTCCACAAAGGAAGCCTCCTAGAGGTGAAAATAAAGGTTGTAAGGGTTATACGTGTCTCTGTGGCTGTGGCAGTGTCCTCCTCGGGTATATCCTCAGGACTGCTAGGGTTGGGTCATAAGGTGTTTATACTAAATTTTTAAATTACAGCTATCCATCTATCTGTCTGTCTGTCTGTCTGTCTGTCTGTTTGTCTGTGTGTCTGTCTGTCTATCTATCTATCTATCTATCTATCTATCTATCTATCTATCTATCTATCTATCTATCTATCCACCCACTCACCCATCCACCCATCCACCCACGTATCCACCCATCCACCCATCCATCCATCATCCATCCATCCATCTACCTAGTGTGTATGTACGTGCATGTGTGTGCCCATACACACTTGCTAGAGGGTATGTGTGGAAGTCAGAGAGCAACTTGCAGGAGCTAGTTCTGGAATTCCATCATGTGGGTCCTAGGGATTGGACTGAGGTCATCAAGTTTCTTGCAAGTGCCATTACTCCACTAAGTCATCATTCTGGTTTATTTCTGCTTTGAACTTTTACAGAAAACTTCATACATACAGCTTTCCATAATAGCTGTGCTATTTTACACTCCCACCTGTAGTAAAAAAGGTTCTTCTTCCCCTGCGTCCTCACTAGCATTGCTGTTACCTCTGTTCTTGGTGACAACCATTCTGACTGGGTAAGATGTAACTCAAAGTAAGTCTTAATTTTCATTTCTCTGATGGCTAGGGATGTTGAATGCTTTTAAAAGTATGTATTGGACATTCATTTTTTTTCTTTTGGAAACCATACTTTTATTTCCTTAGCCCATTTGTTGACTGGCAGTTTTGTTGATTGGCAGTGTTTTGTTTGTTTAATTTCTTGCAAAAACAAGGAATATAACAGATGACTGGATAATGAAATTGTGCTTTATGTACCCAATCGGATTTTATTCAGTAACAGAGAAAAATAAAATCATGAATGTTGCAGGAAAATTGATGGATCTGAAAAATGTATTAAGTGAGGGAGCCCAGAATCAAAAAGACAAATGTTGCATGTTGTCTCTCTTTCTCTATGGATATTCCAGCTTACTATATGTGTGTGTGTGTGTGTGTGTAGTAGTAGTAGTAGTAGTAGTAGTAGTAGTAGTAGTAGTAGTAGTAGTAGTAGTAGTAGTGAGTGTGGACATATGCTGTGGACCACTAGAAGAGAAGAGGGAAGCAAGGAGGTTGGGCACAGGAGGCAGGGAGGAAGAAGGCCCTAGGGCAAGCAGAGTGGGGGTCAGTCAGGGGATGGAAGAGAAATGGGAGGATAAATAGTAAAACTGCTGTATTGGAACTTAATAGTGTGATACTGATTTAAAATTTTAAATAAAATACTTGAGTGGGCAGGTCTTACATGGTGAATGGTAGGTAATAGACCACATCCCTTGCTCTGTGAGGTTCTGAGCTTTCTAGAACAGGGCTTCTTAACCTCTTTGCTAGCAGCTACCTTTTTCCTGAGAACCTTTGAAGTGAGGCCAGGTACCTAGGAAGATAAATCAGGTATCCAAAGGTATTGGGTACTGAGGATACATCATTAGAAATTTACTTGAAAATAATTACTGGGCGTGCATAAAATTTTTCCCACTCGTTGAAGAGAAAAGCAAATCTGAATATTTATATTATACATGTACTTGTTTGTATAACTCAATACAGCCCAAAGATATGCCAGTGAGATGCTTGCTGAGGATTGGTGGCAGGATATTATCACAAGTCTTTCCTACCTGTAAATTAAGCCATGCATTTCTATAAAGGCAGAAGATGTTACTACAATAAAAATACTGTGATTCACGAATATGTAATAGTTTGGGATCTGGACTGATCATTTTCCTTGTGCAGGGCTCCTTACCCATGTGTGGTGTGATAGCTTGCCCAGTACACAGTGGGCATGGTGTGTGTGCAGAGCCAGGGCTCTAGTGAATTCCTGAAATGTAACGTGGGCAGACACTATTGGAAATACTGTTTTTTCCAGGCATAATGCAAGCTTGACTTTGAATCAAGTTTTGGTCCTCTCTATACCCAAAACTTTTATGGTGGCCAGACTTCTTTAGCCTTCCATGTTCGGGTGGGAGGACCCAATGGAAGCCTTGCCTATCATTTAAGAAGCTGACAGACACAGTGCAGAGATGACTGAGTAAAATCAAATGGTCCTTCGGTGAAGGGCAGACAGCAGAAAGATGTCTTTGGTGTAAAGAGAATTGCTTCTGTGGAAACCCACGGAGGATTTAGTCAGAGGGTATTTTTGTAGAGGACTAGCATTTATTCTATTTCAGTTAGAGACAAACATTTCTGCTCAGCTCACAGTGTGGACACTTAGTCTTACAAGTTATGCTTGTTGGCAGCCATTATTGTTACTTTCCCTCTCCTTTGGCCCTGTCATGTTACTTGCATGTATGTTTAAAGGTCCGATAACTTGGTCTTGGATAACCAATTGGTATGCTCTTCCCTAAGGAAGACCACTTTTCCCTCTGCATTTCTTAGTCACCTGTGTTCTTTGTCTAAGGTTGATGCTCCAAGATCTTCCCCATAGACTTTAAAATGGCTCTTGGTGTGGTCCTTGTTTAGGTAGCCTTGCTGTTAAGACTATGTGGGTGCTACTATTGTAGCAAACTCCCTGTTTTATCACTCTTGCAACCAATCTTTCCACTCTCTTTTCTGTAATACCTTTTTTTGGGGGGGGGGCACGTGGACATAAAGGAAATGCCCATTTTAGAGGAATGAGATTTTGTTTTGTTCATTGTCATGGCTAAGCCTTATCGAGAAGCAGTCTTTCTCATGTTGATTTTTCTGCAGACCTTTATCAGAATTACAAGATCGTGTTAATATTTGTCTGCCTGAATTCTGCTCAACACCCCTCTTTCTGGTTTGCAGGGGGCAGCACTGAAGTACTTGCCAACAATCGTCAATGATGTGAAGTTGGTGTTTGATCCCAAGGAGCTCAGGTAAGCTTTCTGGAAACATTTGCTGTGTAGCTTGTTGTCAGACCACATGGAAGATGCTGTAGGCTGCCTCGGACTAGCGGAAGTCGATGCCCTGGATTGTGTGGAATCGATGCTGTTGTTGTGTCTTTCTGTGGAAGATTTACCTGTCAAAAGCCAGGTTGTTATTGTTGGAAAATGTTCTATGACACAATGGAACTGTGGCCCAATGTTATCTCAGTTTCTTTGTGAAAACAACATGAGGGAGAAAGTGGTTATTATGGCTTAAAGTTCAAGTTACAGCCCATGGTGGTGGGAAAGTGGAGGCACCAGGAGCTAAAGGTCATCTTGCATCCCTAGTCAAAAAGCAGAGGGCAAGGAATACATGCTAATGCTCAAATCAAGTTCTCCACTTGATGCAGTCCTGGAGTTCTGCCCAGGGATTTGTTTCACCTACAGTTAAGACCAGTCTTTCCACACCAATTAATGTCATCAGGACAACCCCTTATAGGCCTTAGAGACCTGTGTCCCGGTGATTCTAGCTCCTGTCAGATTGACTGTTAACACAAACCAACACAGCCAAATTTTCCATTTTATATACCTCACTGTTTGGGTTTCATTATGGAGTTGGTGGCTCAGTTTGAATTTTCAGTGCCTAAAAAACTTATATGGGACCATTTCTCTTCTCATAGTCCCCATGGTATTAGGGGACAGGACAATTTCTCTATCTGAGCCCTCCCAAATGAAAGGCTCTGAGCCACATGGTGAAAAGTTTCCCTCTCTGATGATGATGATAATGATGATAAAGAACTCTCGAGGGGTCCGTCATTGGGCACGCAGAGTGGAGTATTAGTCTTGAGACTAGATTTTCTCTTCTCCGTATGTGCCCCCTTCCAGTACTCTTTCTTGTGTAACTCACAGATCTCATGGCTTTCTGACAAGTGCTTTGATGGTGTGTTTAGCCTTTGATACCACATGTGAGCCTAGCAGCCCAGTACACCTGCTTTATGTTTGACACAATGAACTATGTATAGGAAATCGCACCGTTTGTACTCACCAGACCTCCAAATATCTGAGAGGACATTTGTCTCTGAGGGGTCATTTTTCCTTCACTTTATATCCACCCTAAGCCATTAATGTCTTGAAATTGAAGGGCAGGGGGCTCCTGGACAGCACTCTCTCTGATTTGCCAGAGATTTAGTGTCCAACAGGGACATACTTATTTTCTGCTTCTTGGGTATTGACATTAGGGTTCTAGTTTAGCAGGCTCCCAATGATGAAAGAGAGACATATGTGACCCAGGATGTTGATCTGCCCAAGCTGTGTTTCTGCAAAGTTCTTTCCTTGGATTGTGGTTTTCAATCGTGGTTCCTGGACCAGTCCACACGTGAACGCTTTACTAGTTAGATGTCCAACCCAGAACTTCTCCTGAATCTTCTTAACTGGACATGACAGCCTAGTGTCTGGTTTTCATGAACCTTCAAGTGATTCAAGTGGATATTTGAGAAGCACAGGGCTGGAGATAGTAAGAGGATGTGGGGGGCGCGCCGTGGCCTGTCTTGTCCTTGGCATTGCATGGAGGGACACCATCTCTGCTTGTGACTGGCAGTTGTACCATGGGCTTGGAGCTCTGAGGAAGAGCTCTTTCACCTGGGCCATGTGTCTTCACTCACTGCTCTGTGTCTACACGTGCCTCCTTATTGCCTTTTATACCAGCTTTACAAATGACCTAAAATCACCCCCACACACTATTCATATTTAGAAAATCAATTTATGTTTTTTTTCTTTCCACATGTTTATATGTGGTGTGCATGCTCTTAAATATTAGAACACCCATGTCATTATATATGTGGGTGGGCACATGCCTATGGGTGTGTGCATACATGTGTATGTGTGTATGGAAGCCCAATACTGATATGAATTTTCCTGTGTTGCTTTTCCCTCTTCTTTCATTGAGGTAGGGACTCTCAGTCAAATCCAGAGCTCACTAAAAGGCTCGTCCTGCTGGCCTGCTTACTTTGGATTTTCCTGGTCTTTTCTTCTTTCTTTCTTTCTTTCTTTCTTTCTTTCTTTCTTTCTTTCTTTCTTTCTTTCTTTCTTCTTCTTCTTCTTCTTCTTCTTCTTCTTCTTCTTCTTCTTCTTCTTCTTCTTCTTCCTCCTCCTCCTCCTCCTCCTCCTCCTCTTCCTCCTCCTTCTTCCTTCTTCTTCTTCTTCTTTTTCTTCTTCTTCTTCTTCTTCTTCTTCTTCTTCTTCTTCTTCTTCTTCTTCTTCTTCTTCTTCTTCTTCTTCTTCTTCTTCTTCTTCCTCTTCCTCTTCCTCTTCCTCTTTCCCTTCCCCTTCCCCCTCCTCCTCCTCCTCCTCTTCCTCCTCCTCCTCCTTCTCCTCCTCCTTCTCCTTCTCCTCCTTCTTCTGGCTTTCCAGGGTTGGGGTTACAGGTGGGTGTCCACCCTCTGCATTGTGGGCAGGGGCACTGGCAATGCAGTGTGTGCCAAACTTCTAAACTCAGCCCTCTTGCACACACACTCTCACACACATACACTCTCTTATACACCCACATACACACTCTCACACATGTACTCTGTCACACACTCTGTCTGTATCACTCATACATACATATACACTCTTACATACTTTCATTCTCTCTCTCTCTCTCTCTCTCTCTCTCTCTCTCTCTCTCTCTCTCTCTCCCCTCCTCCTCCTCCTCCTTTTTTCAGGTCAGCATTTTGTTTTATAGCCCACTTCTGCACTTAAGGTATCTTTTTTTCCATGACATGATGTCTCCCACATGATAATTAGAAGTGACTTTGATGCCGGCCCATCATGTATTTCAACTACAACAAGAGGTATCTGCTAGGTGGTCTCCCCCACAAAGTGTCCATGCACCATTCAAACTCAGAGATGATAGAGCACTGGTTTGACATGAGCCTAATTTTGTTTGTCCTTGGTATCTCAGCTGGAGAGTGCCACAGGTTCAAGGTGAATGTGGTCTTTTTGATTACAGAGCACATGCTCCTAGTTGATTGTGTCCAGTTTTCACCATCTGCTAGGATATTTGGCCAGTTTCTCCTTCTTTGAGTAATATAAATAATGCTACTTTAAGTCTTGTACAAGTTTTACATATGTGTACATACTATACATTATATAATATATAACATATTGCAACATGCTTTTACATTTTTAGGACACTCTTAAGTGACCAGGCCCCTTTCCATTCTAACCTACATAACCTCAAAGGATCTAATATCTTCACATTCTTATCGAGACTTATCATTATATGTAACTTGAATTTTACCCTGTCAACCTAGTATAAAGTACAAACCAATATTTTAAAACACAGATTCCCAGGGTGGTATTTGGACCTGGATTCTATCAAGGCCTCTATCAATCCTGATTTTTGACATTTCAGGGCCATGTCCTACCCTGGTGGTTCTGAGCCACCTTGGGACAGCATGGGTTACTAGGGCTGGCTATGTTTCTGAACAGTGTCACTTGCCTTTCTCCTCACAGCAAGATGTTCACAGAATTCATCCTGAATGTTCCTGCGGGCTTACTGACTGTCCAGAAGCTCCACTGCCTGATTGAGATTGTTCACAGTGACCTCTTCACACAGCATGGTGAGTGGACCCTTGGGAATTAGGACATCAGCTGGTTGCTCACTTCGTTCTCTTAATTGCTCTAAGGAGGAGAGGGGACTCCCAATTAAAACTGCTGCTTCGTTGCTCTAGGCAGGCCTCGGCCTTTCAAGACCGTGACTCTCAGACTGTATAGGTAATAGGCCATTGAGAGTGGAGGGGAAGAGTGGGTTTGTAATTTGGGAGCACATCAGTGCCCTGTATAATCAGCATACATTGTAGCTCTTAAAATGTGCCATTGTCTGTCCTGGGGAGGCAATCACTGACATCCTAGCGGTGATTGCCAGGGGGAAAATAACCAGTTTTTTTTAAATTTACAAGTAATGGCTCTGTCTTAGTCTAACTCCTGTTTTTTTGACAGGGCTTCCTCAAATCTCGCTCAGAGTCATGAGGACCCTGAAGACTTTTGCATCCCAAAGAACCTTCTATTCCTCTTCATTAGCTTCCCCTCCATTTTGATTAGTCATTTTTCTATTTGGACAGATTGAATTAATATTTTACACCTGCCAAGTGATTTCATTGAAAGCTCAAAACCTGTGCATAATCTCCAACCTGCCTCATTTATTGGGGCCAACTTGAGGTCTAGTGGGTGACAGGCTGCCTCTCTAACAGATTTATTTTCTCCCATTTGTGACCAGACGGTTGGTAGCTCCATTCTTTCCTTCTTTCCCCTGGGCTGTTTTGGGTGAAAGCGTTGTCTCCATTAGTCCTGTTGCTGAGCTGCTGAGCTGTGTGTTTGCTGGTTTGTCTGTTTTGATCTAACTCTGAGAATGTACCAGCACATGTATAGGGGTCGGGCTTGATTCTTCATCAGAGCACAAGTGTTCCACACCCTCCCTTAAGAAAGGATTTGATCAATTGCAGCTACTTTCTAAAGCACCTTCCCTCTCACTCCTCTCTGGGGCAGAGTCCCTTTATTTCATTTATGAAAGTCCATAGTGCCTAGGACTTGAATCACGTAATCTAGACAGAGATCTTCGTTCTGACTTCCATAATTCAGGCTTTAACTCAAGAACCTGAGTAGTGTGATTTCCTTGATGTCTTCAAAAGCTACCGGATACCGTAGGGCCCTTAGAAAGTTGCTAAGAAGGTGACCGTTGCGGACATCACAATCCGGCGTTCCTCTGTTGACTACAATTGAAGACAGAGCAAATATATTTCTGCCCCAATTTATATTTGAGTCTTATTAGGTCTCTTATTAATGACATGTGCCAACAGCCTGGTATGTGTATGCATTCTCTCCTCAATGTCCCCATACTCCCACATACTTTGCCCACATCTCTCCATCCTTCTCACACATACAGGCCACCAGTACTCCTTAGTTCTTTTGCTGCTGAAATAAAATAGCTTAACAAAAGCATCTTAGACAAGAAATAGTTCGTTTTAATGCACAGGCAGCGGCACAGTTCTCTCTGGAGGAAAGAGTGAAGCCACTGGTCACATCACAGACAGGAAGCAGAGATAGATGGGTCCTAGTGCATGACTACTTTTCTCCTCTTCATGTATTTATTCTAGGACCCGACCCAAGTTTGGTGGGTCGTGCTTCTCACTTTCAGTTACTTAACATAATCATTACAATTCCCTCACTGGTATGCCCGGAGTCTTGACACCCAGGTAATTCTAGACCCTGCCAAGTTTACCACACTAACCCTCACACCGCAAAGCCATATTCCTTTATGCCCCTCCCCTTTCTAGTTCTCATTCCCTACTCCCCATACCACCCCTGTATTCCTAGACATGTAACACCTCACTACCTAGGCTTGGACCACCACTGCCATCAGCAGTGTCTCCACTGAATACTGTTGCCAACTGAATCAGTCTCGCTCTCCCTTTCCCCTCCCCCTCTTTTCCCTCTGTCTCTCTTCCTCTGCCTGTCTCTCCTTGTCTCCCCTCTCTGGATTATCAAGCTCATTAGGGAATTTCAGAGCACCACAGTATGTGGGGTTTGTGTTCAAAGTGATTGTGATGAGGGGAATGTTTAGAGACAAACACCAGGAGAACCACATAAGTGTTTGAACACACAGTTGCCCTTAGCTACAGTAGGTGGTGACCAGTGGCTTCCTTGCAGACTATCTACAGGTGTGGAAGTACATTGGTAGAAGTACTTCTGTGTGAAGGTTTGGTGGTCTCAGTGCAGGATGCTGGTGATGGCAGAATTTTCCATCACAGTCATGATGAAGCAGTCTTGTATATAAACATCATCTTCCTTACATTCTGGTTCTATTTTAGTTTTGTTTGTTTGAATTAGCAAAACAGCTTCCATTCTGATCCTAAAAAGCTCCACCTCACCTCCCTCCTCCTCCTCCTCTTCTTTCTCCTCTTCACTTTAGTGAAGATTTTCGTCTGAAAACACTGTTGATTGGTATATTTAGAATTTGATTGTCTCCACTGGGGTGGACATCCTAGTTACTCAGCCGAACCACACCAAAGCAGAAGAGACTGGTGATGGAGAATCAGCTCATGCCCGCCTCGGTCACACCCGGGCAATGGGAGAGTTGAGAGGAGTAGCCTCTTCCCTGGAATTTGTGGTTAAGTTCAGTTTGTCTGTCC
The DNA here is from genome assembly GCF_963924665.1 of Micromys minutus. Taxonomy (NCBI): domain Eukaryota; kingdom Metazoa; phylum Chordata; class Mammalia; order Rodentia; family Muridae; genus Micromys; species Micromys minutus. The sequence continues at coordinate 64,204,439 of NC_137971.1, read as the reverse complement.
TCCAGGTTGCTGTAGATTGGGCTGGATTATTCTCTCAGGAGTAGAAGGGACTTGTAGAGAATCATGACACACAATCTGCGGGGTTGGTAGAAAATATAAAATGAAGCCCACCAGTGAAAAACAAATGAGGACTTTAGGAAACATCATCCGTTCTTCAGGTTATATTAATTTTAATCAAAGACAGTCGAAGAAAAACCATTTGGGAACCACATACCTATTGCTCTCAGAATGTTGTGCCAATGATTCTCCCACCTCCATCCTGCTAGTGAATCTGATTCAAAAGGTTTCAGAGAAGAACCAAAACCATGGCGAGGGGTGGGGGGAGACAAAATATTCGTAATTTAAACTTTGATGAGAGTTTAGCAATCAACATGGTTTAGTTATTTTTATTGCACTTATTGTTTTAAGATAACAGTCATGACTGACAACCTCACACTAGGACCTTCAGGCTTTTATAAATTTTAAATGTTCTTTAGAACATTTTCATTAAAAATAAATACCAAGCATCATGGGAAAGCAATAGTCATTTGTTTATCCAGTTCTAAAATAATGGCCCAAAAGACTTTGGAACAAATACATACTTAATAACATTCTACTCTTGTTCATCCCTGCAAACCTAGCACTCTGAAGGCTGAAATGGAAGAATTCCCATGAGTTCTGGCCCATTCAGGACAACAGGGAGTGTGATACACTCTCTCAAAACAAAGAACCCAACCAACCGACCAGCCATGCACACAGAGCATCCAACCAGCCATGGACACAGAACACACAAGCACACATATCCATGTACATAGAAAACCCAGCCAGCCATGCCATGCACACAGAACACCCAACCAGCCATGGACACAGAACACACAAGCACACACACATCCATGTACATAGAAAACCCAGCCAGTCATGCCATGCACACAGAACACCACCGCAGCAGCAGCAGCAGCAGCTTACAAACACTCTTTAAGATTCCATGTTTTCTCATAAATAATCAATAGTGTAATAAAGACACCAGAAAATACAGGAAATCATCTTGATAATGTACAGTCTTTAGGGTGATCTATATTAAGAAAATTTGTTGGTTTAAATACTCAGAATTGGATTTTTTAAGATATCAGTTTGTCAAATATCCAATACATGCTTTAAATAAATTACAGCTTCTCTGACCCCATAAAATTACCTTCTATTTGATTCAATTTTCAGAAACTTACTAAGATCTTCTTCTCTGCCTCCTAAGTGCTTTGAGTAAAGGCATAAGTACCACATCCAGCCTTCTGTAGTCATTTGACACCTTGAGTATATTTCTGTTTCTTCCCAGTCATCGTTCCCTACCTGTCTAGAGCAACCCCATCATTCTAATTTTGTAGCATAAGGCTTAATTTTTTTCATTAAAATATCTTTTTAAAAAACCAAAACAATCCTCTTTTAAAATATTTTTAAACCAGCATATAAGTCATTGTAACTTTCTTCACATCTTTCTATCTCTAAAGCTGTTTCCTTTCTTAAAATTATTTTTTGTGTTATTTTATATATAGTTACATTTGTGAAGGAGAATTTTTTTTACTCTTCATAGCCTTTTTGTTTTTTAACAATGAAGTTAGCCAGAAAGCAATCTTGAATTAATTTTCATTTCTGCTAATGAACCCATTGTCTTAGTTTCTTTTCTGTTCCTGTGATAAAATACTCTGACAAAAGTACAGTGAGGGAGAAAAGGTTTACTTAGCTCATAGGTTCCATCATGATTGAGAACTTGGGCCACCACGAGTTGGAAGCAGGAGGCCACAGTGCATCCTTAGTCTGAAGAAAAGAGGAATAAACACAGGTTGAAAGAGCTCAGTTTATCTGACTATGGATGTACCCTGGGCCCCTGCAGTCCCAGTGTTTGAAGGGTGATGATTGCAGGCTGTGAGTTCTAGGCTAGCCTTTCTCAGAAACCAAAAGGTATAGCAACAAGTGTGATCAAAGGATAAATACCAGTGACTATGGCTTCCTTAGTATCAAGAACAGGAATGCCAGGTTGAGTTTTTCCTGGGGGGAGGAGGGGCACCAAAGTTTGAGAAAGCATATGAGATTTCTCGATTTTCTTAAGTAAACCATAAAAAAATGCTGAAAATGAATAAATTAAGAAAAATAAGGAAATAATTACTAAGTGCAAATGGAACTGTATTTGGCTTCATATGTTCTATTGAAAAGACGACATAAGTAGGTGAAATGGTTTATTCCCACTATCAGCCTGAACTGCCCGGGAAGGGAGTCTGATGTGGGCCCGTTTGGCAGTTCTCAACCTGTGGATCTCGACCAACTGATTCACAAGGGTTGCATATCGGTTGTCTTGCACATCGGTATTTATATTACAATTCATATTCGTAGCCAAATTATAGCTATGAAGTAGCAACAAAGTAATTTCTTGGCTGGGGGAGGTTACCATGACATGAGCAACTGCATTAAGGGTTGTGTGTGTGTACACACATGCCTTTGTATATATGAGTGCAAAGGCCAGTGTGAGTCTCTCTCTCTCTCTCTCTCTCTCTCTCTTTCTCTCTCTCTCTCTCTCTCTCTCCCTCCCTCCCTCCCTCCCTCCCTCCCTCCCTCCCTCTCCACCCCCTGTGTGTGTGTGTATGTACACATGCATCTGTATATATGAGTGCAAAGGCCAATGTGAGTGTCTCTGTCTCTCTCTCTCTGTGTGTGTACACATGCATCTGTATATATGAGTGCAAAGGTTAATATCTGATGTCATCTTCAATCACTCTCTACCTTAGCTTTTGAGACAGTCTCTCACAAAATATAAAACTTGTTTCTCCTGTTACATTTTGTCGTTGGCTTGCAGGTACCTTCCTGTCTTTTTCTTCCCAGTTCTGGAACTGGCAGCCCCCTGTGGCCATGCTCAGCTCTTTATGTGGGTGCTGGGTCCTGATGCTGGCAAGGCAGGTACTTTCCTGAATGAGCCATCTCTCCAAGCCCTGCCTTGAATTTTGATCTCTTAAGCAGATTGTACCCAGTCTAATAAATGACATGTGTGAAGTATTTAAGTCCAAAATCATCATAGGCCAAGCCAAAATCAGTCTGGAGCTTCTCGTCTTACAGCCAATCAGCATCTGACTAAATGTGTTCTGATCACTGAGTGGCTGCCCTCAAGCCTTTTAGAATTCTTTGACCAATATGAAAATTCCAGTGTTTGTGGGGTTTGATGCTAAGAATCTTTCTGAGCTGGGATAGCATAGAAGGCCACCATTTTTCTCATTTGCAGGCTCTGTCCTCCCAAGTCCCCAACTGCTGTCTTCTCTCCTTTTCAGTAAAAGATGAACAGCTGAAATCTTCTGGCCAGTCTATTCTCATAAAGAGCCATTACTTTTATAAAGTAGTCTGTGCCACATTTGTATAAATATTTAAAGTCAAGCCTTTTCGGATGAGAAATGGTAGCTGCGGTGTTCATGCTTTCTTCTCTGCCTTGGGTCCTGATCCTTATAACTTTGTAGAAGTTGGTTTTGCTGCCTGCTCTACCTTATGTGCCACACCTTTTCGAAGTGCCTTCCTCCTGTCCCATCGGTGATAGAATCCTTGAGGTCACTGTGGGAGCCCCACGGCAAGGGCTGGGAAATCTCCTCCAGTTCTGAGAACAAGAAAATGACTCGCTAGGGGCACTAATTAGGGGTATTCTCTTGGAAAACAGCTTCAAGCAGTCTTGAACATGTGTTCCAGGTTTCTCAGAATGGTTGCATAGATACTTACAGATTTACACTCTCAAGGGTTCGCAGATGATACCTGTTGCCAGTCAGGAATTATACTCGGTGCCAGCTTAAGCTAAGCTATCATGTGGAAGACGTATGAGCACCGTTTTGTTGTCTGCTGTGTTTGGGAGCAAGAAACATGTTTGTACAGAATAATCAGAGTTTCTGTGTTTCCAGCTGTTAATGTCTGACCTGCTCCTATGGTCAGCATGCATGTGACTGGTAACTTGGTGGTAACATAGTGAGCTGTGGCTCTCACACACGGGTTTCTGTGGGCCCAGGCTGGTGACATACTGGGCTGTTTTCGCTTTCCCTCACCACTTCTCCCATTTGCAGTCAGGGGAAGGGAATATATACCCAGTGGGGGTTTGCTGGGCTACAACAGGAGATAGGTTGTTACAGGAGGTTGTGTTCAGTGAAACTGGCTCAATGGAGGCCAGCCTTCTTTTCTGTTGTATTCTGTTCTGGCTTAAGAATTTCATGGTGTCAAGCCACATGTGTGAGGATGGACCTGCCTCTGGATTCAGTATACTTTCTTGTGAAAAAAATGGAGGAATTTACCAGAATATTAAAGTGTAGAAAGAAGGCTGCAATATGTACTTACGTCCCCATTATCCAACTTCAACAATAGTGAACTCATGGTCAGACTGGAAGCTAATCCCAGACTATCCAATGGCTGCATAGGTAGCAATTACTCAGTGAGTGACATTATTTTAGACAGACGATGTATTCTAAGTCTAGTTCTTATGCTGGCATGTCCCACCCATCCCCCATCATCTGCCTTGGATGTCCTGTTTTTGCTCCTGTGCTGAGGTGAAGGGCCTTAGGCTCATTAGCATGCTGTGCATGAGAGCCAATGAATGGGCGGTAATGGCTTCCGAGCCTGGTCTCTGATGTGACTTGCCTACTTGAAAGCTGGCTAAACAGATTATGTGCTGTGCAGAATGACGACTCTTGAATATCATCTGCAGTGTGGAGCGAGCAGATTTTCAAAGCAAGATACAAAGAGAGGGAAAGGTCGACGTCTCTTAATTTGTGCACTTGTGACTTTTTTCCCATGTGATAATGTTGTTGCCCACATATCTGACAAAAGCTGGGAAAAATTAAAGCCTAAATCCTATTACAGAAATAAAAAGTTGTAGTGTAATTAAATCAAGCGTCGGAACACTGAGTGTAGGATTTATGCCCACCCAGCCCTTTTTCCACCTTGATGCTATGGGAGTTGGGATAAAGTGAATCCACCTGGCTAGTGTCACTGAGTAGCCTCGTCAAGGATACTCTCTGTGCTTGCAAGGAGGCTTGAGAAAATGGAGGTTCCTTTTGGGACTTTTTCCTTGTCTGCTACACATGCTTGCTCTTCTGGATCCTAGACCATGAGGGAGCTTGTTCTAATTACCATGGAACAGTTTCTTCGTATTCCCAGACATAGCTTGTCCATTTTCCCATGCTAACGGGGACCTAGGCGAAGAACAACTCTCATTTTACAGCTTGATACATGCTTTTTCTTGTACCTATGCTTGTTTGGTTTTAGAGGGCAGTGTGAGATTGGATGAGTCACGTATGACCATAAGTGTAGCAGCAAGTCTTGGTCTTGGTAGTGTTTTAATACTCTGGTGGTTGTAAACCTGTTATTCCTTGGCACGGCTTTGGTTTGTGGCTGTTGCTTGCCTGGTGGCTGTACTCATGATGTGAGCAGGAGAGGGAAGGGAGCCATTCTCTGAAACCCTGGCCATCTTCTACTCCTTCCTTCCCTTTAGCAGATAGACCGTATCCTAGCTGGGTACCCTGGTCACAGGTAATGACGGTAGAATATCAAGCAGGCCCCCAGTGATGGTATGTAGCCTGGAAGTATAATCTAAATAAACCCCTTTCTTCCCGAGTTCCATGTTGACAGTCTTTTATCACAGCGACAGAAATCAAACTAAAGGCAAACTCCTTGTCCAACAGTGCTCACCTTCCCTTTGAGAACTCTTGTATTCTCAGTTTTGAATAATATAGGAAGCCTCGTTAAAATGCAGGGTGAGGCAGTTTAAGTGATGTATTTCATTCTTCTTTTCAAGGTGACTAATTTGCCCAGTGATCAAAGGGAGTAAAACTCTTGGCTAATGGTGGGAGCATTAGTTATAGTAGTCTGCAGAAGACCCTGGGTGATACCCACATACTTAAAAGGACTTAAAGATTAGGAAACACTGAATTTCAGAGCTCTCCTCACAGTAGCCAGATTCTAAGTAGAAAGCATCTATCTCTTAAGACTGCCCTGTTCATCAATTTCTGCTGCTTTAGGTCATAGATGAGAAACTGCTTAATTCAGAACACAATAAAATATATCCTTTTAATGCTCTGATCCATCAACACATCAAAACAGTATCTCTTGAGTTTTTCTACTGTGAAAATCCAAATCTTAAACCCCAAGCTATTCTCAAGTAGTTTTTTTGTTAACTTGATAGATGTTGTGCACAGAGGAAAAATCGGGGTTGGGGCTAATTTTGCCACAGTCACTTAATGTCCCACTCATAAGGCATTTCGGAACACTTTAATTAGATAGCTGTGCTGATGACTTCTAATGAATGTTGCCAGCTGCGAACCCTGAAGACTAACTCCTTTAAATAATGCTGGAATATAAACATCACTTACTCTTTCTACCCCACCCCCCACTCCTTCCCAGACCTCAAGGAAACTTTCAATCTTTATCTGTTATCCAATACCTTTTCCATCCCTCACTCTGTTGGTCTCGCTCTGTGTCTTTCATTCTGTGTGTTTGTCCAGAGGCCACTTGTTACAGCAGTACACACTTTTTTTAGAAATAGCTTGTAATATGGGAGTTTCTTAATTATACCTATTTGAAGTCCACCATAATTTATAGATCACCTACCAAGGGCTCAAGACTTTTGGTTGGCAAGTTTGATTCCTTTGAGAGACTTCAGAGTCATCAACATAAAAATGTAGAACTGGAAAAGACTAATTAACTCAATTTACAGATGAGGGTGTCAGTTAAATAAGAAGTCCTCTATATAGAAGCAGAGGCCCAGGCAGGGAGCTGTCCAACACGGTGGTGCTGATTAAAGCTCTGGCTTGTTTCTGATCCATCATCTACACACTCCTTAAACTGTTTCATGACCACTGCATGAGTCTCCAAATGCTGAATTTACTTCAACACTATCTGAAGGAAAGTAAAACATACAGATGAATGGCTAAATGAACACATCTGTAAATTAAGCATGAATAAATCATATAGTGGTGTTCTCATATGTCCACAGGGTTTTAATAGTATTTCTCTTCTCTTTCTGTGGGGTGGCAGTACTGGGGGTTGTAGGGTTGAACAGATGGCTAGCATCATCAGCTAGTTCTTTTTGGTGTTATTCATCTACATGTTAGCCTCTTCTGACTCTACTTTGAACTCACCTCTGGCCGGTTTCTGCTTTTCTCCTAGTGTGTAAATGTGGGAAGAGCAGTCAGAGAAATGGCTGTTCCCATTTGTCTTATCCCTAATTATGCTATCACTAGGTATCTGGAAAACCAGTTCCTCACCCCTGCATTCCTTGATTCTTTTTAGTTTTGACAGTTCAGCTTATTGTATCAAATGTTGTCCTGGACAATGGAAAGTCTGCCCTTGCCAGGATTTTGTGTCATGACTCTACCCTTAAATAGCCATTACATAAATCCATCACTAATGGCAGACCTTCCTCCAGAGTGAACTGTCTTCAACCACATGGTTTTAACGCTTGCCTCTATTTGTGAGAGCCACCAAGAGTGGTATGTATTCAGAACCACTCTGACTAAATGCTGTGTCTGCCTACATAGTAGATCGGCCAGCGGCATGCACTGCCCCACCCACTGCCACCAGACCATGGATGCTGCATCTGTTTTCTTCTCTTATATGTTGAGATTCATTCCACAGGGGGAAGAATTGTAGAACTCCTTGTCAAATCAATAGACCTAGACAGTAGACTGCTCACATGACCAGATTTCCCCACACAATTTTTTCTTTCGTTCTGTTTTAGTCTATGTTTATCTTGTGTGTATTTACATGGAGTTAATTTTTATAGCCTTTCCATTGATTTTTCTTTCCCATTACCTGAGGGGATGTACAGCCATTCTACTAGAACTTCAGTTCGTCTGATGTCCTTCTCCAGTCTCAAAGGTCAAGAGGACCTACTGCCCAGTGCTCTTCATAAACATTTCTGCTTCTATGCAAGGTGTCACGCCCATACATAGGAGTCATGCATTTGGCCAGGTTTTAAAATGTACTTTTTAACATCTATTTATCCCTCAGTGTGTACACTTATGCATGCCACAGTGTGCATGTGGGGGTCTGGTGGTCTCCTAGTAAGAATGAGTTCTCTCTTTCTACCTTGTGAGCCTTGGGGATGGGATTCTAGTCATCAGACTGGGTAGCAATTGTCATTGCCCACCGAGTTTTGCTCCCCTGGCTTGGCAGTCTTCATGCCTCCCTGCTCATCCTTCCAATTTCCAAAGCCTCTTACTTGCTCTGTCATCCTCTCAATTAAAATTCCATGGCATTAGGTACCTCAAGGCTGAATTACAGATTACCACATTTCTGATCCTTTTAGCACACAGGCAAGTGGTACTGTTCTGACCAGAATACTCTACGAGGTGCTGCCCAGCTGTCAGGAATGGAGATGTGGAACTAGATATCTGTGTGTCTCTGCAAACAATACTCTTAAAGGGTGGCTTGCTAGAGGTTTCTTCTCTTGGTACTACAAGCTTTATAACTTCTTACTTAAAAATGATTTTGGGGGAGATGGCTTAGTACTTGACATTTAAATATGTCCACATGGATGCGCATAGGCGTGGATGGGAGTTTTTATTACCAAGTTCTCTTACTTGTGAGTGTGGTGGCTAATGCCAGCTCAGCTTTTGCTTAGCAGTACAGTTGCTGGTTGTATCTGTCACTATCTTCCAGGTACCTAAACTGAACAGTGTGGAGATCAGTAGATGGCTCCTACATCCCCTTCTATTACAGATACAGTCTTTGAGCCACTGCTGCTTAAAGATTCATGTAGATGGAGAGAAAATCACTTGAGCATATTGAAGCCTGGGCCCAGGGTTCCTAAATGGTAGGGAAACAAGATGATTGTCTATAAAAGATGAATAGGAAGCATTCTCCATTAATATGGCTCTTACTGTTTAATTCTCATTAAAAGTGTTATTTTGGCTTTCAGTTCTATGCAACACACACAAGGTTATTAAATGCACTTTATGGATCATTTGTTTAATGTGACCGAACTAAAAATTAAGAAGCACATTACTCAGTGTTCATAAAAATGAGTGCTTTAAATGGACAAATTCATTCTCATTTTTGTGTCTTATTTTAATGTAGAGCTGTAATGGGGTTATAGACAGATATTCTGATTGGACATTTATAAGCCGATGATGCCTGTTGAATACCTTTTATAAAGATTAATATTTTTTACTCTGTGCCCATTACCAGAGCATTAATCATCCTGGCTTTGGCCCTCACAGCTGCAGATGAGCAGATGTTGAATGATTGGAGTCTGTGATCATCACAGAATGTGGAGAAGGCAGTGCATACAAGATGCTGTCTCCCTCATGAGTGTGGGTCCATAGCGATGCCTTCCCCTGGCCTGGGTTCTGTGCTGAGTTGCTTACTTGGTATCTGAATATGGCAGAATAAAATACGGCAGCTCTGCTTTTTGCTGCTGTACCTCCAGTGGGCCCTGACAGGTATGAAGAAGTCCTGCCCACCCCCCCCCCCCCCCGTGATAGGGTGAGTGGTCAGAAAGCTGTGGCCTTGAATCAGCTTCATTTATTACAGTGAACCTTCATTAAAATGAAGAATTATAGGGGCTCCTCCTCATCTGCTCTCTTGCATCCTTAGCCTGTGCTTCCTACAGAAGTAGACGATGAGCCTTGAATATCATTCTAAATTCCCTAGTCTTCAGCAAATGTAGTTTGAAGCAATGTAAGTCAGTCATATATTTTATCCAAAATGTCATTGCAGTCTGAATTCCATCTAAAACTCACTAACGCATGCTTTATATTCCTTTATCCATGCAGAGTCTGAGGAGTTCATTGTCTTGTGACTTATAGCACAATTTAAATGCTAAATTCTTACTCTATCTGAGACCCTGGATCTTTAGTCTTCAATGTATAAAACAATTTATTTTTCTTAACAGTTGTTTGCAGTAACTAGATTAAACAGCACGTTTAAACATCTGAACTTGCAATTCATTTATTAAAATTAAATCCAGCTCTATGGTTGTAAACATACACATTTAGAAGGCAGTTTGACAAGAATACCACTTAGCAAAATAGTAATAGAATAGTCTGCCTAGTGCCTGTTACCTACACAGCCAAGGGCTTTTGACCAGAATTACAGTGCTAGGCATAGCTCTTGCTGAACAGTCCTCAAATCTAATCAGAAAGCAGTTAATTACTACATCATAGTACTGCCACTACTGTACCAGTGAATACACCTTACAGAGAAGGTTGGTATTATAGTTTTAATAGTCAGTCAAAGTTATATTAATGGGGATGATGCTCTCCAGGCCCCACCCCTTACTGAGGGTCTGTTGAAAATTGTTAGTTGCTGGAGAAAGGTATTCTTTGAGGGGTGGTCACTGGCAGGTCTTCTTTGGTTCAACGATGCCCCACACCTGTGAACATTTGAAAGGTGCTAATTGTACTTAGTGTATTAGTCATTTGTTCTAGTGCTATGAAGAATCACCATGACCAAGGCAAGTCTTACATAAAGTAAAGCATTTACTTGGAGGCTTGCTTGCAGTTTCAGAGAGTCGGTTATTCCCAGATTATCATGTCAGGAAGCATGATGCAAGTCTGGAGGGGCTGAGAGCTTACACACACACATACACACACACACACACACAGAGAGAGAGAGAGAGAGAGAGAGAGAGCGCTGTCTTTCTGCTGTCTTTCTGTCTTGATATGGGCTTTTAAAACCTCACTTCCCACTCCACAGGCCTCCCTACTCCAACAAGGCCAAACTTCCTAATAGTTCCCAAACGTTTCGTTGCATGACCTGAGAATCATACATTCAAACATAAGAGCTTATGGGTGCTATTCTAATCATAAATGGGCAGAAGACATGAAGTTAGGAAGGAGAGTTATTGTGGGTGATGGAGGAGAGGGAGGGATGGGGTGTCATACATATGGGCATATGGATCTACACAGATGAGAGTCCAAATAATATTGATGCACCAATTCAGCTTCATGTTCAGTGGCCGCTATACTGGACAGTGCAGCGGTGAGGTTCTGTCTTAGTGCAGGCTGTCTGGAGGAGACATTGTATCGACCACTTGTGCCCTCTGTAAGAGCTAGTGTTCACTCCTGCTCACTGTCTGCTAAGTTCAGGCTTGCTATCCTTAGTTCACAGGATAAGCTGGGAGGTGACCAAGTGCAGTGCCCTTGTGGAGACAGGAAAATGGGATGCTTGGAACATTTAGGTGATGTGCCCAAGACCCACAGAAGGGCCTGCTGGACTTTATAATGACTGTGAACATCATTTTCGTTTAATCTTCAAATTGTATGGTATTTTTATTCAGATACATTTGCATACAACTAAAAGTACATAATTCAGGTTTTTTTTTTCTTTTTAGTTTATTCAGAGTGGAGTAACTCTTATGTTCTTTACTTCCAGTTGCTATTTTGTTAGCAGCAATGCCCCAGTCTTTTTCCTTCACAGCTGTAGCACCACTCTGCCTGTATTGAAACAATAGCTCACATAGCCCAGGCTAGCAAGAGTTCAATATGGAACAGGTGACCTTGACCTTCTGACCTTCCACCCTTCCATTACAAATGCAGGGTTGGCAAGCATGAACCACCATATCTGTTTCTTTATGGTGCTGGGGATTGAACTCAGCGCCCCCTGGATTGCTCGACCGGCATTCTACCAACCTGGCTGCATTCCAGCCTGACGTTTTGTTTTGTATTTTCTGTAATGTGATTGAACAAATGACCTCTTCCATGCTATAGAAGCAGTTCTTGTTTTTATTTTTAAATTTTATTACAATTACGTTTGTTGTACAAAGTAATGAGTTCTGTAGTGATATGTTCCTCAAGCATGTCACATATTTTGGCTGATACTTACTTTCCCACTGCCCTCCTGTCCCCTTTCTCATCCTGCTAATTTTCCCCCTTCCCAAAATAACTGTTCTATTTTAAATGTTCTATGTGTGTGTATGCATTGTGATTTTATTTTTTCTTTAAATATATGGTTGAACTCATCATCAAAAGCCATTTTAAGAATTCCACGGCATGAATCAGAGTCTATCAGTCTTGTGAGCAGGCATTCCAGAGTTTTTCAGAGGATATATGTCAGTGGTTTATTAAAAACATGTTAAAAAAATGTGTTTTTCCTTTAGTATAAGTTTTTTTTTTCTTTTTCTTTTTGTAAATTGTTCTGGGAATGAATTCAGGCTATTTATTTTGTTTTATCGGCTTTCTCGATCTGATATCCTATTCCTGGGAACGGATATTATTGCACATGCTCAGTTGGAATGCCCATTGTGTGGCATGGGAGACTTCTGTCACAGCCACCAGAGGCTGTACAATCTTCTCCTGCAGTTGTGTGCCTCCATCCATGATGTAGCATGTGTTCTTCTAGCCCTCCTATAACTTAGCATTTAAGAATATTTAACTTCTGTAGACTGAAATACAGGCACGGAAAAGACTCATTAAACATAAAGGTAGGTTTGTCTGTTTGTGGTATGTCCTTGTAACTCTAATATATGGGTAACTGAGATAGGGTTATGAGTTGGAGTCTAGCCTGGGCTACATTTATACATCTGTCTCCCCCCCCCCCCCGACATCTGCCAAAAAAAGAGTTTTTGCAATACTTAGGTTATTCTGTACTTTGGGGGCAGACAGCAGAATCACTACTGTGTGGGTTGATCCGATCTCAGGCCACTGTAAGGCATTCATTTTCCTGTTGTACATTCATTCAAAGAGCCTGGCCTTGCATAATAGAAATGGCACACACAATAATACAAATTATAAAAATTACAATTTAAACAGCTACTGTTCACTGAGGGTTGGATATAGTACTGGACAGCAGATCTGCCTGCACTTTAGTCTTCCTACCCTCTGCATGCCCTTCCACAGTCCAGCAAGACAGACACGCCCTCTTGTCCAGCTGCTTTCTATTGTCCAGTGGGCTAGGACACCACCCAGTAAAACCACATTCCTTGTAAGCTGGAAGGATTCTTGTAGAGGGTGTTTGTCCTTCAGATGTCTGACAAGGATGGGGCTAGGCTGCTGGGGATGGAAAGAACTTCCTCACCACTTAGCGGGTGCAAATTGCTATGGTTCACAGGAAAAATGAATGTGTGTGGTGGTCCGTAGTAACTGACTGACCTCTAAGGGAGAGAAAGTAATGCTCATGCATGCATTCTCTCTCTCTCTCTCTCTCTCTCTCTCTCTCTCTCTCTCTCTCTCTCTCTCTCTCTCTCTCTCCCCCCCCCCTGGTTTATATGCTAAAATTATTTCTTTTATTGAAAGGGAAACTCTCCTCTGGACAGTTTATTGTCCAGTACAAACAAGCATAGTTAATGCAGTCAGTATTTCTGGTTGCCCTTGAACTTGGACCTGGAGGTATAGAGTGTGACTCCTTTGCCTCTGTTCCCCCAAAAGGTACTGGGGACATTGTGTTTCTTGCTTTGAGGGTGCATAGTGTGTTTCTAATGGCACAGAGGTGGACAGTGCTGTAAGCCACACTATATTCTTGGAAGCCTGCCTCAGATCCCTGGTTTGGGCAGTATGGCCTTCGGGGATGTCTGACAAACCTCCTGATCTGTCTGGTGGATCTGTCCATCTCTGTTCAGATGTGGAGCTGAATGCAGAGGTAATTTTGTGATGGTGGTGGTGCTGGGCCTGGGGCCCTTTCCTAGAGCCTCAGCTGAGAAGGCTTTGTGCCAAGTCCTTCCTCAAACACCATCTCTCTCTCTCTCTCTGTATTACAATTACAGTATTCTTACCGCATTTCCCCATTACAGCTTGACACTCATCTGTCAGAAAGCACAGCCAATGACTTTTTATCTTCTCAGGGAGGTGAGTGAAGAAAATTGTTCTGTTCTTGGATATTTTTGTTTCATTTTCTCCCCACAGTCTAACCCAGGCTAGTGTGGATCTCATTAAGTAGCCCTGGCAGACTTGAAGTCACCATGGTCCTCTTGTCTTAGCCTCCTGAGTGTTGGGATTACAGATGTGAGGCTTCAAGTCTGGCTTAAAATAGTTTTAAACATGACAAACTGTCATTGGAGTTGCTTCTTACCAAGTCACAGAGCATAACAAGTTGGTAAGACCTAGTGGTGGGTGCTCCCATGCGGGATCCAAACATGGTGGGCAGTATCTCCCTGCCTGTGTGCAGAATAGCCTTCTTCCCCCTGAGGTAATACTGACAAATGGAACCAGCACACCCAGCTAGCTCCGAGAACAGTGTAGTCCACAATTGCTTTCTCAGCACAACCGATAAATGAGGCTGTGAGGCTAGGACTTTGGCCAGGACATCTAGTTCGAGAGCCTAAAGCATAGCTCTCATTGAAACATTCAGAGACAGATCCATTCTCCAGCCAGTGCTGACCAGTTCACAAGGGTTTCTTAACATTACTTCATAACTGTAATTTTATTATTGTTATGAATCATAACGTAAATATCTGAGTTTTCCAATGGTCTTAGGTGACCCCTGTGAAAGGGTCATTTGACTCCTAAAGGGGGTCAAACAGGTTGAAAACATGGACCTTAGCAGCTCTGCCCTTTTTCTTTCTGAGATACCTTGGAAATTCATGTGAGCTCCAAAATGTTGGCAGTCATGTGGATAGTGACTAGTTGGACAGGCATAGCTCAGGACTTGTCCTATGTTGAGTTGGGCACATAGAGGTCATATGTTCCCAGTAGAAGTTAAGGAGGGCTTAGCTGGAGGTATTGAATTGGTACTCCCTGGAGGGGCCCATCTGAATGACAGGGCTTGGGTATTGTTCTACAAGGGAGCATTCTTGGGTACTGATCTGGACGGTTGCTCTGTATTAGATGTTACATATGGCTCAAGGCAGCAGATGTAGTTTAAATGAGGGTGGCTATAGCTTGTAAACATTGAAGTTCTATAGGAAAGGCATCTGGGGTGGGTTGTTGTTGATAGCATGTTCCAGGGGTCATTGTATTGTACTGTTTCCCTTGCATAGTTTATCTTTGGGCAGATCTCACATCTGTGCTATCTCTTGAGTGGCAGCATATCTTGGCATTTTGGAGTGTCTCTTAAGCTCAAAGGGTATGGTACTATCATCAAAACACTTCAGTTCTTCCATGGGGTCGTTGGCAGGGATAGGTGAGACAGTGGGGAATTCGGATGAAGTCTTCCTGACAGTGAAGACCCAGACACAGAGGGGTCAACTTCCCCATGCAGATAGCACCCTTGCAGTGTTCTGTCCCCTCTGTCCCTTGCTTTCTGTAGGATTCCAGACAGCTCCTGGTGCCAGGTCCAGCAGTGCTGGCCTGTCTTCTGCATTACATCTGCACAGAGGTTGATTATTAAAAATTGGTGTCGACGGGGAAGCCAAGTATTCATGTTGGATTACCTTGGTTTTCATTTGTTTGTTTGTTTGATTTTTATCTCTATGACTGAATATCTGTCAAGAGTCATCCTAATGGATTAAGGGTCTCTTTTGGCCCATGGGCGAGAGCCATGGTGGCAGAAACAGCTCTGGCTGCCACTCATTACCATCACATTTGAGCAGAACAGGAAACAAAAGGCAGGGAATCTTGGCTCTTTTAAAATGTGTTCTTCCTTTTTCATGCCTGGACCCAACCCTATGCACCTCCCATAATCAGAGTCAGTCTGCCATCCGAAGTTAAAGGTCTCTGGAGAAACCCTCAAAGACAATTCAGAGGTGTGTTGCTAAGGTGATTCTAAATACTGTCAACTTGACAGTGACAGATGAATCATCATGTATACATGCAATGGACCATACCTCTTCTGGAACATGGGATTTCTCCTAGTCTTCTCTTAAGGGAGAAAATCTAAGTGGTATTTGAGAATGCCCTGGTTGAGTGACCTAAGTGTGTCCCACTGGGAGACCATAGGGCAGAGGGACTTGTGTTATTTGTTTCTGATTTTTCCTGCCTGGCTTAGGAAGGGACCTTCTTCCCAGTCTCTCATTATACTGTTTGTTGTCCTTGGGAAAGTTCAGTGTGTGCTTTTGAGTTCGGAATGTGTTTCTGAATGTGTGGAGACGCTCTTTCATTGTTGTGTGTGATTTCCTTTTCCCTACATAAAAAACCTCGGGGGACATCAATGCAAAACATGCTTTTATGTTTCATTAATGTCGTAAATGCTAAAATATACAATCCTGAAAGCCAGCTACATCTCTTTCCTGTTGCTGAGCTCAGCCTTGCTCACCTGCTTTGCATCTTTAAAGAGGCGAAAATGGCCACACTGGTGACAGAACACAGGGCTGGAAACAGGCAGGCCATTTTGGAAAGTGGATGCTGCCAGGATTCAGCTGGATTTTCAAGCTGGAGGAGAAGAAATTTCACTTCATCCTTAATCTGAGTCCATGCTGTTCTGCTGTTTATGTTTGGTTCTTGTTGTCTTCCTAACTAAACCACGGTGGACATACTCAATGTTCACATTTCCTTTTCTTTGCCCCTGGCTTCTGTTTTCATTCCATCTTCTCAGTCTATGCCAGAGAGCCTATCTAAGGAGGAAGGGCTGTGTATCATGTTCCCATCCCAGGGCTGACATCTTACACTTAAGAGGGGATATCTTGCCTGCTTGCTTTATGAAAAGACTGGAAATCTAACCTGTCACACGTGCAACTGTGGGAGATGTGCATGTGTGTTTTTATATGTGATAAGCATATTTGTGACTTGTGTACACAGAGACCTGCAAATGCAGGCAGGTACTCATCTGCGAATGATTGGCAGCAATGGGAATGGCCTCCTAGTCACGAATCCATTCACCCATGTGGGTGTTCCTTTCCATTCTACACTCTGTGAACCAGATATTTGAGAGGCCTCACAGCTTTCTTGCAGATCTGAGGGATTCCATGGTGTTTCCCACTGACTGACAGCCCTGTGTTCTATCTAGACTGCAGAGAGATCCTGCTCCCCATGATGACAGACCAGCTCAAGTACCACCTGGAAAGGCAGGAAGATCTGGAGGCATGCTGCCAGCTGCTTAGCAACATCCTGGAGGTGCTATACCGGAAGGATGTGGTGAGTCGTGGAGGTCAGACCATGGGCAGCCGCACCCACCATCGGCCAAGCTGCTGACACATGCCACAAATAGAACCGCCTTGTTGGAAAGGCAATGGCCTTCACTTTCAGTCTTTCTCTGTAGACTTTTACCTTTGAATTCTCTATTTATATGTATGTAATCTTTACAGTGGAACTTTCACTCTTCTGAATTCAAATGAGTCTTTGTTTTCTTGTTTTCTTGGTAAGATGGTTCCCTTGGCCAGAGTTCTCACCCTGCAGGTCAGGCAAAGGCTTGGCAAGATGGTTACCCTTCTTTTTCCTAGCGCTTGCATTTGTTAAGTCATACATGAATGAAGCCAACTGTGCATCCTGAGGCTCTCTGCTCTGTTCCCCACAGCTAGAGGTGTCTAGTGCTTCCTGAGCTCTGCAACTCCCTCTTGTATTTCTAAGTCTTGATTTTATTTCTCTGCTCTGAATCTGGTGCAGGCAGGTCTATGAATGCTTCACCCACTCTGTCCCATCACCAGCATACCGTTTGTGCACATGTAAAGTATACACTTAGGTAATGTCATTGCTTATTTTGGTGTATCTTGGATCAGGACAGAAACACCTCTGTATGTTACCAGTAAGTGGAGACTGAACCCATGAGCAAGATTGGGGGTGGGTTCCCCAGTGTGCCTTGGGTTCCTCTGCCTGTCAGTGTCCCCAGTTCTAGTCAGGGTTTTAAGTAGACTGGGCTTGCTCTGAACTCTTTCCTATATGAACTGGACACCTTCCTGGTACACACACACACACACACACACACACACACACACACACACACACTCCCGTTTGTTCTTTCTATTCAGGAGTAGGTTGTTCACTCTGAATTACTTACTTTTTTCCCTCTCACTTTTACTAAAGACCTCAGAAGAGTCAACTAAAGGAGGGGAAGTTAATATTGGCTCACAGTTCAGTGGATCTAGAACATTGAAATGGGGGTTGGGGAGCAAGAATGCTGGACCAGGGGTCTTTGTAGCCACAGGAGACTTTAATTCTATTTGGGCAAATCTAGAAGCAGAAAAGGGGGGTGGCTCGGTGTTGGTGTTCATGTGGATTTCTCCTCTCCCCCTTTTTATTCAGTCCAGGATTTGCTCTCATGAGTTACTGCCACCTGTTCTCGGTGTGTCTTCCCCTCTCATCTAATCCTCTGTGGGAAGCTAATCAGAGGTTTACCTCACTAATGCCCTAGGTATTCCTTAATTCAGGCAAGTTGACAGTGATGATTGACTACCCCATTCTGCATGGTTTGTGCTCAAAGGATCAGATACAACCTTTGCTGGGTGATGAGGCAGCTTAATCAGTGGCATGGCCCTTGCCCAGGGCTTGGATGTCTTCCTCAGGCCCAGCCCCAGTACTCCCATGCCAGGCCCTTTGCATTTCTCAGAGAAAAGCCAGGGCAAAGAGGTTGTAGGGCAACCTCAGGGAAGAGCTTTTGACTGTGAAGAGATTTGCTCAGGTGCCTGCCTACTCAAGTCATATGCATGGAAGCGAATCCACAATTCCATTCCACATTAAACAAGGGAATAAATTCTCCCCATGGCACTGTGAATTTTAGATAATTTGCTGCACTGGTACTAAAACATTCTGTTCTGCGCGGCAGTTAAGTTATCGGGATGTGACACGCAGAGCTGTCGACGTTGTTATCTGCCCTCCTTCCGTTTACAGATGGCCAAGCGTCTCTGGAAGACTAATTGGCGGTCTCACCAGGGATCATAAACATTATATTGTTTAAATGGATTTGCTTTTAGTTTTAAGGTTTGCTTAAATTAATTTGCTATGATTATGTAACAAATTATCATTAATGGGCTATAATTAATAAAAGGCCTCGAGTTTTCTTCGGGAAGGCATTTGCCTTTGACAAAGACCATTTTTCATCTCGTTAAGGCTTATAATTGATTGACTCCATACAGAGCAGCTGGGTTCAGTGACAAGTGCTTGGGCTTGGGGGACCATGATGGTCTGTGCTCTTGGCTTTTATTGGTGTTTCTTCCCTCCAGGGTCCAACTCAGAGGCATGTCCAAATCATCATGGAGAAACTTCTCAGGACTGTGAACAGGACGGTCATTTCCATGGGTCGGGATTCCGAGCTCATTGTAAGTGTCCAGAGACACACACTTGTATCTTCCCAAGATGGCCTTGTTCCCCACATACCAGTCACATCATTTCTTTTCTGTCCAATGGGACATGAACCTTCTTTCTTAAAGATAGCATGTGATTGAGAAATAGTCTATTCTGATTTTCCATGGAGTTCTAGAATCATCTGTCAGGGAACAGGAAGCTGTGCATTCTGTCAGAGAAAGAAATACTTGGTCCTGGGATTCTTACCATTCCTACTTTTTATCAAAGATGTGTATTTTTTTCTAAGACTTTACACTTCTCCTGGTTTCTTTCTTTGTATTTATGTTGAAAGTACTTTTGATGACATTTTATGAAGCACCTCAAAAAGTAATTGAGGTAATCTATTTTAGCAATTTTATTGTCTACTAAATCTATTCTAGTTGTTTCTCTCACAGTGGGTCATTACTTGTGGAAAACTATTTATTTCAAGAACAATCTATCAGATTTCAACGGTCACTGTCATTTTTACTCCATGACATGGTGGCTGGCATGCAGAATTTGTCATCTCCACCCACCTGCCCCCAATGGTTACATTTGGCCTGAGACCCATATGTGCATCCTCATGACCACTTTATTACATCAGGTACTCATCAGTTTAGCTATCCTTGCTGGATGGCCTCTCAGGAGAGGGAAAACAAACAAAAAGCTTCCTCAACTGGAGAAATAAAAGCTTTTGTAGTCTTCCACTCTGCCAGCAGGAAGGGCACATTGGTCTTCCTTGATCCTTTCCACATATCCAGGGAAAGAACAAATGAGAAGAAGCTGGTGTTGGTTGCACAGCCACCCTAGCCTGGGCTCTGTGTCCAGTTTTTACAACAGAGGGTTTCATGTGGGTGAAGTAGGCAGGTAGCTCAGAAGGTAGACTGGGTATACTTATGTTTAATACAACTGTGCACTTTTTTTTGGTCACTGACTTGCAGATCATGCCATGTCCAAATTTTCCTTGACTGGGGATGTATCATTTAAGTTTGGGCTATCATAGGTATCAATTAGAAAAGAACAGGCATCACATGAATTGGCTGTCACTTACGTTGGCTTTTCCAGCATCGCACTCTTGATGTCTTCTTACTGTGCCTTTCTCAGGAACTGGAAACATCACTGTGTGTTACCAGTTAGTGAAGAATGAGCCCGACAAAAAGATAGGGGTAGGGTCCAGTGTGCCTGGGAGCTCCCCTGCAACCAGGCTCTGGTGTACTTTGTACACTCTTGCATGGGAAAGAGGAAGGTGCCTGCGGTAGAATGGATGGAGTGTGGCTTGCAGCCCAAGCAAGCATCTTGCTGTTCTGCTGTAGCCCCTCTTAGAATAAGTTAGATTGAAGGCTGGTGCCAATATGGCTGCACTCAGGGGCTCTCAGATCCTGCTGAGGCTTCAGCATCGGGATAGGGTCCCACTGTCAGGTAGGTGTACATTTAAGGTGTGTGATAAAACAGCCCTGCCTCTGTCTCAGGTGAAGGGAACCGGTTTTCTGTTTCTGGTGAGGTGTACTGTGTCTGGTTAAGGAAACAACAGTTCTGTTGCTGTTTATAGAACACGGTCCTACCTTTAAGTAAGGATAAAGAGCCCTTTTCCTCCTGGCTTGGTAGATACTACCTGAGCTTCATTCTTGTAGCGAGGGACTCTACCAAGAGAGCTGCAATCTCTTGGCGCATGGTCCCTGACTAGCACCTAAACCCGGGAGAGGAGTGGAGACAGAAAGCTTATACAAGTTCACACAAGTCCTTTTGTATTTGAGTGATTGTGTAAAAGTATGCAAAGCGGGCAAAAGGGAAGAGTGTAGTGAACCTGGCTTCCAAGAGTATGAGGTCCAAGGCTTTTTGGAACGTTTTCCCTGACTCCTAATGACAACTACGACAAGTTGTAATTGGCCACTTGAGCTGGGCACTAACTAATGTCATGGAAGATTCTTATTTATGGCTCTTCCCACCACACCCCACTGCCTAAACAACTATAGAACACTGGACCCCAGTATGTTTGTGGTTCCTGGTTTTAGCGCCAGCCTGTCTCGGCCTCTGCCATGAGACCAAGGTGGAATGCTGACTGATGTGGCCCATGTCAGTAAGCATCAATGTATGTAAGTGCCTTTCTGGTTTCTTCCCTACATATAGGCCATTGCCTTGTAAAATAAATCCTCTTTTATCCCTACCTTGCTTCATTTCCATAAGACAGGTTCTACAGTCCTCTGCAGGCAAAATCCAGATGTTGAGTTGATGCTGAGTTTCATGATTGGCTAGTGTCCAAGCTTGGAGAAGTCCTTGTGTTCTAAGGTCCACGTAGCAGTCCCTTGAAATGAACTTTTTAATGTTTTTAAGGTGGGTAGGAAGTAAGAACCTCCACTAGGTTTTCCCATCTGTACCACATCCACATAAAGTAGGTATCAGAGGTGCAAGACACTGTCTGGGAGTTGAGTGAGCTTGGAAAATGGGCACAGTCAAGCCTGTTTCCCATAGTCCTGACTTTAGCAGAATTCTCCTGACGTCAAAGAGGGATTGAGGTTTTAAGCCAACTTCTGTCAGATCTGAACATCTCAGATACTTATTAAAAAAAAAAAAATCAAATACTTCTTTTGAATTTGTTCTATCAAACCAAGCTATCATGGAAAAAAAAATCACAAAAGGAAACATGAACAAGCTGTAATTATTTAATAAGCAATGACAGTGCCGAGATGTATCAGGAAGGATATCTGCCATTTAAGATGTGGATTGTGGACAAATGTGCTGTCAGTCATCTGCCACCCCCAAGTGCCCTCTCTGCTGTCTACAGAGCAGTGGGGCCACAGAACTTGTGAGTATGTGTCACCGTGGCCTTACATTCTGCACCAGTTGGGGATGCATGCATTAACTTAATGCTACCCTTAGAGGGGGATTTTCACAAAAGCTTCTTGACAGGGGGGACAAAAGCCTCATCATTGGTCCTCTAGGGTGGAAACAGAGCAGAAATTGGTTTACAGACCTGTTGTGTGTGAGCGGTACAACCCCCTTGTGCCCCAGAGGTTTCCATCTTCTTGGGCTACTCACTTTGCATAACTGTAGTGGAAATTGTATAACTATGAATCAGCTGGAAAGTTATAATAGATTGCTCAAAATGGATTTTTTTAAAAATAGAAGTTATTAAAAGAAAAACATTCTGAGTAGATATGTTTCATTAGAAAACTTATTCAGTGACATTGTCAAAGTTGGTACTGGGAATGGGTTTGCGTTTTCCACTGGGTGCAGATTGATTAGGTATTCAGTTTCTGTCTGTCTCATCCTGATTGGGAGTGGGCAAGCTCACACCAACAGTGCGCAGCCACTTCTGCCCACAAGGCCGTGTTTTTACATAAGCTCTGCTTTGCGCTCTCTCCTGCGGCTTTTGTTTCTGTAGATTCCATTTGAAGTGACCACAGACAGGGATGCCTTTCATACAGGAGAAAATGTTTCTTGATCCTAAATGTCATCATTAAGATAAATCTGTAAATTAACTAATAAAATATAAGCAGAGCATCTTCACTTAGCAGCTGTAGAGTAGAGAACATATAAATGCTGGAAACAGACTGTGCTATGCTATAACCTCACCATTAGATTCAAATGACTTTTTAACCTCTGTTCCACTTAAGTATCAGGAAAGCAGGTAAGAAGGGACCTGCCCTTACACACCCGTGGCCACATCCACATGGAACAGGTGGCAGGGGTACAAGTCATCATCAGACTCTTGAGTGGCATATTCAGTTTTGCACTGGGTCTGGCTCTTCATTCATTGCATTTGTCTCTTTTTCTTGGAAACCTGTCTAGACTCCCAGACTAGTAGCATTCCTACCCAGGATGTGTGATGTTATGTAGAAGCAGTGATTTTGTACAGATGTGGTCTAGATCCACCCTTTTGTGTGATCTGGAGCTACACACGTGCATCTTCCTTGGGATAAGCCAAAAAATGATGATTAACAAGCAGAGATGTTCCTTCTCCTGCCGCATTAACTGGTTCTTTCAAATGATTGGACTTACATTCTGATAATGAGTCCTTTAAAAAATGTAATTGAGTAAGGACAATGGCTGAAGAGTTTTCTTTGGCCTGGGTACACATGAGAAGACTGAAAATTACCAATTAGGCAGAGATGTGAGCCTCCCCTAAGGAAGGAGTCCCTTGGGAAGTTCACAGAGCTGGGGAAAGTCTTTCTGTATTGTCCCTCACTGTGACCTTGGGAGCCTCTGCCTCACTGGACTCAGCCATGGAATAAAGTTTGGTACTTGTTGTAGGGTATGGATAAGTGTAGAGTGCTTGACGGGGAGCGGCTGTCTTGGTGAGGGATTCACTAGCCTCTGAGCTCATCTGTAAGACTGCGATGCTTCTGCAGGAGAGGAAGGCACTAATTATAAATGTTACCATGGGGAATAGTGCCTTTTCAGTAACTCTCAACATAATTTTATCACCAACATATTACATCCCTCTGCATGAGCTTTGGTATTGAAATTGGTGTTTTCTTGAAGTTAAAGTATCAATGTGCTTTTAAAATTCCTTAGTGTAAAAAAAAAAATCTTCATTTCTAGAAACAGATATTTCAAATGGAAGAAACTTGACTTCTAAGTAGAACATCCCTCCAGCGGGGCTGCTATATTGGTGGCCTTCAGAAGTTCATCCTACTGTGTGCATCATGTGAGCAATGACTTTACAAGTTCAATTTTAGATTTGGTGATGGCAGGGTGATCCTTCCTGCTTTTTTATATCGTGGAGTCCTGAGGTTTTGTGATTTTACCCGCTACCAAGGTTGTTCAATAATAAAACTCACATCGTCATCGGGGTAAAATTTTTGCATGCTCATATCAGACTGTGGAAGTACCTTATACTAAAATTACTAAGGTGTTTAAAAGCCAGTGAGTGGCTTTGCTATGACCTTGGACCTCCCGTAACACATGCTACCCATTATAGCTTGATTAGTTTCCATTAATTCACAAAACTGGATGACATTTTTAGGGTCTGTGTTGTATAGCTATTTGTCTTCCCATTAGTGAGTTGCCTTCACACTTGAGGCCACCAGTATGAAAGTCATTTCTTTCTCTTTCTTTCTTTCTTTCTTTCTTTCTTTCTTTCTTTCTTTCTTTCTGTCTGTCTGTCTGTCTGTCTGTCTGTCTGTCTTTCTTTCTTTTCTTTCTTTCTTTCCTTTCTTTCTTTCTTTCTTTCTTTCTTTCCTTCCTTCCTTCCTTCCTTCCTTCCTTCCTTCCTTCCTTCCTTCTTTCTCTTCTCTTCTCTTCTCTTCTCTTCTCTCTTTCTCTCTCTCTCTCTCTCTCTCTCTCTCTCTCTCTCTCTCTCTCTCTCTCTCTCTCTCTCTCTCTCTCTCTTTTTCTTTAACCGTGAGTGAGGGAAGCTGTTGCTGTGGTCTTGAGCTAACATTACATGCATGACGCTGCCTCCACTGCTTGTAACCATGTTAGATAAAAACAGCCCTATGCAACCAGCCTGCCAGTGAGTTATATGCCGGCAATTGGCTAACAGATGATGAAGTTCATGGCCCTTCTTCTTCTGGCTCACTTCTATGAAAGGCATCAAGCCAGACTTCCCTCTGGCTCAGGGGGGAGCACTGAGGACACATGATAGTGTTGTCTTTGGACCCCACCAGAGTGCCTTCTAGGCCACGTATCCATCCATTATTATTTTCTTAGACTTCCCCCAGATATAGAGGTAGTGAAAGAAATTTGGCAGCCACACAAAAAAATTACCATTGATTTTTTTTTTATTTAAAAATTAATAAAGATTTAATGACAAGTATAATAATTTACTCTCTATACGTAATGCTGTGTGTACATCTACATAGGAGGGGACACTGAATGGTTTATTTAGTTTTGTATGAAACTTTTGAGTTCATTCTTTCCAGGAGAAGGGTCATCCTCTGTCATTGGCAAAATGTGATTCAGCTATGAAGTGAGTTTGACAGTATATTTTGTTCCCAGTTTGGGGAAATGCTTTTCCTTTTGAAGAGGAATTAGTTTATCTTCAGAGTTTCATTTCTGGCTCTCACATGTTTATTCTTTTTATTTAGGGTCCTAGACTGGTTGGAAACATTGACATCACAGGTAGTCACACATGCTTGCATCTAGACAGATGTGCAGCACTGGACAGAAGGCTGCTGAACCCTTCCTTTCACTCCTTGAGAACATAGGATTCTTCAAATACAGGAAGAGAAAACTGGTTGTGAACACTTTTATAACATCAGTTAAAAACAGTATAAAAACATGAAACATGTGTGTAAAGTTTAGTATGCATGAAACAATTGCACTTCCGTCAAGGTACAGGATCAACTTGGTCAGGGCTCTTCTCCGACAGGCCTGTTAAACCCTCTTCCACGGATTTATAATCATGTAGAGTACTTCCATACAGGCATGTGTTCTCATGTGTGTGCATGCAGGTGTGTGTGCACAAGTGTGTTTTTCGTGTGTGTATATGTGTGTGTGTTTTGTGCGTGCACACATGCATGCACATGCCTATGCCCTTGCACTGTAATAAGCATACCT
The DNA here is from genome assembly GCF_963924665.1 of Micromys minutus. Taxonomy (NCBI): domain Eukaryota; kingdom Metazoa; phylum Chordata; class Mammalia; order Rodentia; family Muridae; genus Micromys; species Micromys minutus. Next base: position 64,178,886 of record NC_137971.1, on the reverse strand, counting down.
CTAGTGTGGTTTGAGTAGTCCCCAAAGGGTATTCACACAAAATATTCTTTTAGCCTTTTTTTTTTCCTTTAAAGCTTGTTGTATAAATCAAATGGTTCGAACTAAATGAGGAAAAGCATGTGGTGAGCCTTAGCTCCTACCCATCCAAAGAAGGTCATGACCCTCTCCCAAAACTGAGCCACTGCAGGTTTGCAGACTCATCTGCCAGGCAGCCATCAGCATGCAGTTCCCGCTGAAAGTGCTGGACCAACACCGAAGACTAGGTTTTCCTGGTATACTCACAAACAATTCAAAATGTTTTCAGTTGTACAAAAAGAAAAATAACAAAAGACAAAAGAAGACCCCTACTTCCTACGTGAGAAGCAGAATACTGAGAGACGTTGTTAATGCACAAGAGGATTTTGGTTTCTATAAAAAGATACTTGTAAAGGTGCAAAGAAATGAGCACACACAAGGGGTGGGATTTATGTTGTCATGTGTAATCAAGAGAGAACTCTCAATTATACGGCAGGTTCTTAAAAATGCCTAAAATCACTTGATTCACAGCTTTCCCCTAAGTTTGCCATTTGATACAGTTTACTGATAGCTTGAATGTAGGCGATGATAAGTTTGGCCATTGGTAGCAGCTAAGGAGAGCATGTTTCTCTCTGTGATAGTCAGATCTTACACAGCAGTGACAAAGCAAATGTAAATACAGAGACTATCCATTAAAAAAAAGAAAGAAAGAAAAGCTAGATAACCCAACCCGGATTTAAAAAAATAAAAGTAGGAAAAGCTTACTGCATTATGTCTCTACATGTAATTATAATGATATAATAATAATAATTGCAAAACTACAAAAAAAAAAGAACTATAAAACACCTGGCTATGCTCAGGGATAAAGACCATCTCAGGGGATTGAGCCACTATAAACAAACAAACAAATAAAGAACCAGCACTTTCTGCCATGATTTATAGGTAACTATATTACCCATTGTGTATCTCTGTCTTGTTTTCCAATACTTGCCAGATTCATCATTTGGCCTTTGGGTACCGAAAGAATAAAAACAACATCTAAGAAAGCTTAGTGTCCAGTAGCTCTGACCCTGCCAGCTTGCAGTGATTGAAGGCATATCATGACTCGGGGTGGGGGTGGGAGTGGTTCCTGGCTGCTGGCCATTTGGAAAATGAACAGTAAACATGTCGTCCATCTGGAGATGAAGAGGGTTCTAAATCTGTGGTGTCAATGTGACACTGAGATGTGGTCACTTGGCTTAGCGCTACAGCACATGAAGGCAGATATACATAGAGTCACATTTTCGAGATTATTCATGGTCTCCGACCACTTGAAAAAAAAAATTGTGCTTTCTCCGGAATTGTATGTGCTGAAAATTGCACTCGCCCCTGCTTATTTCATAATGAAAGGTAAAAACGAAGTCCTTTGCCAACACAAGGCTTGCTTTCTCTTTTCATTTAAAAATAAATAGTAATAAAGAGCCAAAAATAATGAGAAGTTCCACTTTCTACAAAGTCAGCCTGCTGTATGGAACATTGATATCTCATTCTTAGGTAAGGGGGCACTGTTGGGGGGTTAGAGTTATTCCTTATCTTTAACTACATAAGTTTTATTTCAGACTTGATACCCCATACCAGTGAACTGCAAAGGACAGCTGCCAAGGGGTGACAGTCACTCCCTTGCTGCTAATTATCTGTTGGTGCGAAGGCCTTTTTGGTACGCAGGGCGAGAAGCAGGGAGCACGCGTTGGCACCGCAGTTCCCTTGATCCTATCCGTTTTGGAAAAGGACTCACTTAAATTCCAGTGGGTTTAAGAGACGGTCTGGGTCTTAAGCCCACGAGTCTTAAAGAAACCAGAGTTTCCACCTTCCGTGCTTTTTGGACTCAGTTTTGGATTTTTGCTTGGGCGTGGAGGAGTGAGGCTCCTGAGTGTAAGGCGAAGGGATGACCTGAGTTTCCTCAACAGGGTGCAGTTTTCTCAGCACAGGTTGCAGTTTGTCTTCTTGTTGCTTAAAGTCCAGCTCGACACTAGAAAGATAAACACAGAGTTAGTGTGTGGCTCTCAGCGATCCCTGACTTCCTATCAGGGCTGTGATCATTCAGAATGGATTTATACTATAACTGCACTGTTTAATAATAAACAGCCATATCATGGTTTTACTCTCAAGCACTGGGATCTATTCCAGATTGGACTCATTTTCTTTGGATAAAGAAGTTACTTTCTCAGGCAAGCCTCCATGAAGACAGGGCTTGCCATGCAAGCACGAACACGTGAGCTCCACCCTTAACTTCCACTTTCCAGCCACAGTGTGGTGGCGTGTGCCTGTAATTCCCATGCTGCGTGCTGGGCAGAGTTCCCTGGAGCTCATTAGCCAGCTAGTCTGGCAGTCAATGAGCTCCAGGTTCGGAGAGAAACCCTGCCTCAAAAAGCAAGATGCCGATTAGACAGAGGCTACTCACGAAGCTGACTCTCCCTCTCCTGGCAGGTGTCATTTGCCAATAACTCATCAGTTGGGGGAAGGATTTTTATACCCTCGTCTCTTGTTCATGCTGGGATTTGGTGTGGCTTAAGTTGACAGAGGGATTGTACATGGTGTCTCAATGGCTGTGAGTTCATATGTGCAGTTGCCCTGGTGAGCACAGAGGAGGCTTCTTTGTATTCACTACTTCTGGCTCTTATACACTTTATGACATCACTTCCTCAGTCACCCCTGAGATTTGGGAGGTAGTCCACACATGAGCACTACCAATTGGTCTTGATGGGTTGAGTTTGTAGAAGTTGGCGGAATTAGGGTCGGGGTGAGTTTGATAAAATACGTTATTCAGAATCCCCAAATTAATAAAAATGAAACTTAAAACTGAGAGCTACAGAGGCAGATGTATGGCTCAGCTTCTGGCCTCCACATGCACACACGTGTGCACATGACCACAAGATCATGTACATGCACCTTATACAAAGAATTTAAATCGAAGTCTGTTATGTATTTGTTGCCACAGAAAATGTGAAAATCAGAACGAACACCCTATCCTGAATTGTCCACATGGACATCATGCAGATTAGCTAGCCAGCAAACATGGTAAGGGGCACATGTCATAACATGCACACACATGACACATACACTTGCAGTGCATCCGCCGCCAGTCAGAGAAGCCTGTTAGCTGACACCCCCATGAAGGCATGACTTTGTCTTGCCTTCTTGCAAAGTTGTGCTTGTCTGAAACACTCTTATGGACTGCAGCTAGGGGAGGACCCTGGGGAGGGCTCTTGTGTTTATCGGTTCAGCACTACTGAAAGGTTTTTGTTGTTATCAAACACGGCTTCCCAGGAAGAAACATAGATAGTGCTTGGTGAAAACAATACAAGATTGTAATTACGCCATGGGAACGGGGAGTGTGCAAGGATGTTCGTGTCAACAAGATAAGATTCAAGATGTGTTTCAAAACATACACTGCTACTTAGGAAGATTCAGGGCGGAATGCTGTCAGTGTCTTTGGGAAGGTGTCCTGGTCTGCTAGAATCTGCTCCATTGGACCCCCTGGCCCACTGTTTTTCTGTGATGATGTGTCTTCTTTTCCTATCATCTGCTGTTTGGATCATGTGGTTTGGAATAGAGCTCTGGAGTCTTGCACTATGTCCTCTCCTTTTGTCTAGATGCCAGACTAAATGTCAATAGACTTAAGTGACTGTTCATAACATTCTGTAGCTGGGGAACCATCCGTGAATTGTCTATAAGCACAAAATCCTATCTATTTAGGGAACCATTAATCCTAGCCAAATTCCGACATTTTAGAAACACAAAACAGCGAAGCTGTATTTTCTGGAGTCTTAAAAATAAGCTCAATCCCTATTGAATGGGCCAGTTTATGACTTCTAAATTCCATACACCATTTTTCGTATTCTCAAAGGCAGTAATATTACTGAGGGTTTTTTTTTTTTTTTTTAATTTCAAGAAAAGTTAATGGCTGTTCTCCATTTTTTTCCATAAGAAGCCTTATTTTCTCATCATTTGTGTGTGTGTGTGTGTATATCAGTGTGTGCACATGCATGCACACATGCACACCTACCTGTGTGTGGATGGCACCGCAGGTGTGGAAGTCAGAAGACAACTTTGAGGAATCTGTTGAAATTCTCTGTGAGACAGATCCTAGTTCCAGGAAGCTCATGAGCTCGAGTTCTCCTATCTAGAATGTGTGGCAGCAGAGGCAAGACCCCTCCTAGGGACAGCTGTGCAAAGTGCAAACCTTAGGACATTCTGAACTTGACATCCCAGCCTGTCTGGGCAGTGGTACCTGAGAAAGCAGGGGATCCTGTCTTGGTGCAGGAGTCTGGGGAGCAGGGCTGTGTTAATTTCCACATCATCAGTGAGCTTCCATTGACTCCAGTTCAAGGAATGATAATTGCTGTTTCACCAAATTCTAGAAAGAACACATTCTCAGACATGCAGGTCTAAGAAAGACTGTTTCACTATTAGTGAATAGTTCTAATATTACTTTGTTCTTACTGTTATGTGTGGACTGCAGATTTTATAATTGAGTCTGGTGCTGATTTAAAAATAAAAAAAGCATTAGAGAATTCTCAGTCTGGACACTTAGGCAATAAGAGCCTTTCAGGAGTCTGTGAGATGTGACATTTAGCCAAGCTAACACTGAATCACATCCTCTGTGTCAAGGCCATTCCAGCTGTCCCACGTAGCTTTTTAGTTGTTACAACGGAGCATGTGGCCAGCACTTGCTAGACTACCATCTAATCCTGGGCACCTGTAATTATTGAATTCCCATTAAGCAACTACATTGGGAATCCTGTCATTAACCAATTTATCACACCGCGGAACCATGTAATCACAGAGTAATCTAATCTGAGTTCTTGTTAACGAAATGACTCGACTTTATCTGTTGAGAACAGTCCTGTTTGTACTCATCCAGGATGCTGTAGTCTGCAACAGGCTTGGTAGAAGAGGGCCACCAAGCCTGGGAGTACCTGCTGGGACATGCCTGCAGTAGGGTTCAGTGACACAGAGACCATGAGCCCTGCCTCTCCTCATTGCCTGTTCTGTGTCATCCGGGTTGCAGTAAATCTGGGGATAATATGCATGTATCAGCCAGACATACTCTGGCTGTCAAGTAGCAAAAATGTCTTTTTTGTTTCCCCCACTGCTGTCTGCTAGCAGGTTCTTCTCATCGGAGTGTCTGAAGTAGACAGCTGAGTACACAGGGCAACATTAGGAGGTTAAGAAGAATCTGGTTATCTCTGGCTTACTTAGAGCAAAGGTTTCTTTGATCTTCATGGCCAAATGGCCTCTGCTAAGAACATAGGTCATGGATAATGCAAAGCTGTATAGCTGATCTGTCTCTGGTCCTCCGTTTCTGAGGAGAGCCAGTTGGCCACATAGTGTTTAGGGAGGCCTGCCTGGCAGATGGTCAGTAGCCCATGCTTTGGTCTTTATGTTTACTCTGGGTTAATGAACCCTCATCTGCTTCTATGTGTAAAGTGATGGCTGTCATCATCTCTTCTTGTCTGCTTCCTGTGGGCATTCCTTTGCCCACTTGGGGTACTTTCTCTGGCTCATAACATGGAATGCCACATTCCAGCTTCATGCCACCACCCCAGTGACACACAATCTCTGCAACCTGACTACAAATCCTCATCTTCCATCTTCAGAGTTCCTTCTTTGATTTGCAATACGTTTGGAGAATTCTGCATTTGCTTTGGTGCTGGGGACTGGCTGGCTTCCTGGATAAGTGCACTCCAGTGTCAGATAGGAGGCTCTCCCTTGTCCTGAGTAGAAAGAAGATCCTGGGACTCTGTGTTAATAGCTATTGCACAGGGCGTACTGTTACGCCCCTCCAAAGCTTTCCTTTTCTTGCCTGTACCTCCATTCTCTTTCTAGAAACCTAAAACAATGCTTCCCATTAGGGATTCCCAGTGGGTAGCCATGTCTGCAAGTGTTGCAAAGCCTTGGCTATATACTCCTCTGAGGCTCCTGCTGGTTCATGATTAAAGGATGCAAAGTCATTCTATTTCTTTGGTTAATTCATTTTGTCTTAAAGTTAAGTTTTAGTTATGAGAGTTTATAAAAATGATCATTCTGTATATTTCTTGTATATGTGTGTATGTGTTGATGCTTACATACACATGTTCCTCTATATGTCTGCATGTGTATGTGGAGGCCTGAGACTAACTTACCATTTATCATGTGCCATATGCCTTTTGTTGTTGTTGTTTGGTGCATTTTTGTTTTGTTTCATTTCTTTTTGTTTTTGAAATCTCTAGCTGGTCTGGAACTTGCCAAGTAAGGCTCGGCTGGATGGCCTGCTAGCTACATGAATTTGCCCGTCTCCTCAGTGCTGGGATTTTAAGTATTTGCAGGATGCCTGCGTTTTTTATGTGTGTTCTGAGGTTAGGTTCAGTTTTGTTCCCATGCTTGCACAGTAAACACTTTATCAACTGAGCCATCTCCAGTATAGTCTGTGTATTTCTGAGGAAGTAAAATTTGCCCTAGTCTAAATCTCAGGCTGTTCTTCCAGCCCATATCCATGCTTCCTTTCCTCCCTGGGTAAGATATTAAGTTTCTTATTAATCTTTCTTTTGGCCACATCATGGGAGGCAGCAGTACAGTATCCCTGCACCTCTTTTCTCTCGTTTGAACCTCCTGCAAAACTTAGATTCTGCCAATTGATGTCTTTACCTTAAACGGAATGCCTCAGGTGAAGCCTTTCTCTGCTTCTCATTCTAAAGCAGGAAAGAGCTAAAACCATGTGAGTGTGGTCCCCAGGTCCCTGCTTGTTTTCTGAAGTGAAAGACCACAAATCCTTCATTTCTCCTGCCTGTCAGTGTCCTACGGCCCAGTGAGACCTAGATCCCGAGCCTCTGTTTTTAATTCTCTGAGTTGGATCACAGATTCCCTGGTGCTTACCGTGACTCTGCACATCTTGCTCTGCCACTGTGGATAAATCTTCTTACCTTGGGGACCCAAACTCCCTTGGCTGTGAAGTAGTGATGGAGAGTCTTTCACAGGGAGGACAATTCCCAAGAGCCAGTGCACTGGGAACTTGGGAAGCTCTTATCCAGGGTCTTTGGATGGGATAAGTAATATTTCTGAGTACAGCACCTAGTGGGGGTGCTGGTGACTACTGGATGAATATCTGCTGTATAGGAAAACACTAGCATTGTCAGCTGGTGGTTGGGGACTGTCCCAGACCAGGCTCTCTTGTGTGCTAGAGGAATCTAGGCAACTATATTCTCAGCCACTTCTCCAGGCAGTAGAAGAAATAAAATCCAAAGTAGCCATCGTTTTCCTCTGAACATTTCCCCATAGAGCATCTAGCAGGCACTCTACATCTTGTCTATATTTCTAGACACACACAGATTCTTCCCTCCTCTCTGCCAACTAATTCAGTGGCTCTCACGCTACCATCCTCAGCACCCACGTATTCTACCACCCCACTGAAGAACCTTGGCATTTCCCCTTTGACCTTGAAATATCTGGGTCTTGTTCTTGCCACCACCAGAGTCTCCAAGACCAAAATGGAAGATACTTTGTGCACATCCTGCTCCTGTGTCTATCTAAACTGAGTGCTTGTCTCCCTTTCCTTTAATGGGTTTTCTAGAGGACTTAAGTCTGCCTGCCCACTCACAGGTCATGTACAACACCCTGGCATGCCACAATCTGCCCAAGGGTTCTCTATGTCTATCTGGAATCCACTGAGGCACACACACACCACATTGACTCAATCTTTCACTGTGATTCAGCCAGTGATGGCCTCTCAGAACACACCCTCTTTACTGAGTCACAATAAACTGAACTGAACCGAATCTCCTCCCTTCCAAACTCACAGAGCTGCACTTTCCAGCCTGTGTTGTCTTACATTTAATGTCTTCTGTTTGTAGGATCCTGTTTATTGTGCATTATATAATATGTACATAGTATATGGCTATATTTTATCTCTTATCTCTATAAAATATATATTGACATATAAGGATATGGACCTCACACCAATCACGTATTGGTGAGTTATAATTACTAGCTTTTTAGTTTTTAGATATAGATTTGCTATCCTTCCCCAGCACTATTTCCATGTATTCTATAAGGTGTCATAGTTGCCTGTTCAGTAATATTCAATTACGGAGACTATAAAGACATTATGAGTCTACTTTTAAAAAAATTACCCATGGATTGTGGCTACATATTAAAATACATAGTATCCAAAGCCAGATAAAGAGTGATCTTTCAGAATGTATCCTCTGACTTTCCCCTAACCTTTAGGATATGCTCAGCTGAGGCCCCAGCTTGTCCACCTTACCTACCACACCATGTTTTATGGGAGTGCCCAAGTTCAAGGGCAGGCCAAGCCAGGTGCACAGCCCTCAGAAAACTGTGCTCTGGTCACAGGGCAGCAGACGTGAACTCAAGACCTTCTGATAAGCTCTGCCTGTGAACACACCCCCAGGCACACAGAAATGTGGCCAGCTGACTATGAAATTGTCACAGGACATTTAGCAATGTCTCATGTCATCCTACTAGAACTTGCCAAAATCATGCATTGGGATTAGAAGGGGCCAATTATTTATTAACTGTAGCCAGTCACACATTGCCATTCTAGCCTCAGTGATAAGCACGGCTTTCTCTCCTTGGGGTGTACATTGCAGTGAATTCCAGAGAGTACAGGACTTTCATCCTATCTGAATTCTACTCTGGTGTGCCCCATCCCCCAGGCAGCAGGACTTGGTTATAATCATAAGCCTCTCCTCACCTGCCCTTGTCATTTTGGTTGCTCCTCTGCTCCATTGTTCAGACAGGAAGACTGCTTCCTGGATACCTCTGGGAGTGAGTTAAGCAGCCCTGCTTCAGAGTCCTTGGCACACTCTGGCCAAAAGGAGAGGCCACTGAGAGGCCCTAGGAATCACTGCACCTGAAAATCACTGTAAGCTTCCCAGAGAATGTTTTGTGACCCAACTCAGGAATTAGGGGCAAATCCAAATCCCATGCGTAGGCCCTAGAAAATCCCTAAAAGCACAGGGCATCAGTTTCCTTATGAAATTGACAGGCTCCCTCTTCCCAAGGTGCTAATTTAGACCTCAGAAAAAGGTTCTCTAACTTTCACCCCTTCATTTAACCAAAGGTAAGTGCCATGGCTGCTCTAGGCTCTTCTGCTCCAAATAAAATTTAAGTCATTGCTTTGCCAACAAGATATGGGGATGTGGGTAGCTTTCACTCTGAGTACCATTGTTAGCTTCACAGTGTCTGCAGAAGGAAAGTGAGGTGTTTTTGAAGGTTTGAGAAATCCTTACATTCTGGGGGTGGGGGGAATAGTGTATTTTTAGATTCTAAAAGAATACTAAGAAAAATTGGATTATTAGCTTTGGGAATTTTGAAGAAGAATTTTGAGGCCTGTCAAAGCTATTCTTTTTTCCCTTGACTTAATTTATTTTATTAAAAAATTAGTCCCTTTACACTGGAATAACATTGAGTAAGGTATTGTCTGCGGGGTCACTGTTTCCCATCCCCACTTAAGGACTGTGAATTAGAATACAGCTGTGTATGTTAGATGGAAGGCGCATTCCCCCTGCCCCCGTCTCGGCTCAGACTGCTAAAGAACTCAATATGCACAAGAGAAGTAATTGAAGCAGTACTGGAAAGGGTATTTCCACTAAGAGATAATCGTTGGGTGATGCAGGCTGCAGCCACACTGCTGCTCCAAGTGGCTCTGGAGATAGCCTCAGACGGGCACTGGCTCCGCATACAAATGCCATTACCTCTCTCCACAATAAGACTTCATTAGCTATGCTGCTGCCCTGCTCCGTCGCCCTGACCAGCTCCTGTCTGCACAACACTGGGCACCAGTGAAGAATCCCCCTTCCTTGTGTATCTCTACGTCTTCGAGACCATATATTTTGTGTGTTCAATGGTGTGTGTGTGGGAAATTAGTCAGGAATGATCTAAGAAAGGGCAATCATGTTTTTCTTTTTTTTTTTTTTTTAATTTCTTACCCTGACCAATCATTTGAAGGTGTTTCCTTCATTTGTCCTGAAATCTGAGTATCATTTGGGTAAGAACATGTACCCTCAGGTGTCTCCTGCTTGAGACTCGTGTTCTAGAAAGTACTCAGTTGCTTCCATGGAGACATCTTTACTAGAGATGCTCTGGTACCTGCTGGTTTCTAACTCTCCAGCAGAGGGAGCTATAGAAAACATAGCTAAGCCACCTTCACACCCCTACTCCCCACTGACTGGCATCCATCCTGTCTACTCCATATGAGCTCTGTGTCAGATGAAGGGTTTGTGACACCTTACAGGACAACTCACAAGTTCCCCCTGGTCTTGCAACAAGGCTGGGTAGGCCAGAGCTTTCCTTTCCTCCTGATACCCTGCTCATTTACTGGTGTCACCTGAGGCCACTTTTATAGTGTCCTTGATACTATAAAATGAAGCAGGAGTAGGCAGTTCTTCCTGAAGTCTGTTCTAACCCTGCTCAAGAAGAACTTCCTGTCTGGAAACAATACTCCTTAATTAATCCATGTCAACATTATTATTATCTATGATATCTCCATGGTATCCCCCAAAGCCTCTGAATCAAGCCTGGCTCACATTAGGATTCACCCCTTTCCTTGCTCTGCTATTGAACTATTATTTTATGAATTAACCACTTCAGCAAGAGGAAAGGGGTGGATTTGCTAATGGTCTCTTTCATTGTTTCCTTTGAAACCTAATCTGAGCGCAAGGTGAATCACTGGAGGTGACATCAGATTAGTTTGACAGCAGCCTTGCCAGGATAGGCTGGAGACAAAGACTTTACCATTTATCCTTAAAACATTTCTCAACTAATTAAAGCATATTTTGACAGGAAGTAGGGATGATAAGGCAGAAAAGTTTTACTAAAAGGAGAGTCCAACTCGCATCTCTTTTAATCTTTCCTCATGCGGAACCTCCCCTTCATTTGAATATCTCAGCAAGTCCAGATCACAATCAAAGGGGTGTCATTTTAGGGGAAAATGTGATCATGTCAAGCGTCTCAAAAGTTGCAGTTGTGAAGAGATAGAACCTTCTAGTACTTGGCATTGCAGTGAGTTAGTGAGCTGTGGGAGCAGCCTTCAGTCATGGACTATATTGGCACATGCGCTTGCCAGTGTGGGGGGCAGGATTTTTGATGGAGAGGGGTGCTTTATACGTCCACATATTCCTCCCAACCCCCATGCATAGGCCCTGTTTGAGTCCCCAGGCCCTTTCTTGTTTTGTATTTGTAAATAGCCAGCTTCTTGGATTTCAGAGTTGGAAAGGATCCTTTGTAATTCTGCAGGACCTAAAAAGCAAATGGATGCCAGCCCAGGAGAACAGGGAACAGTCAAGCCCTGAACCCCAGGCACGCAGATCTGAGAGGCTGGCTTTGACAAAACAATGCTTCCAACCTTTGCCTGGTGCTACATTCCCCTGAAGCCTTTATTTCCTGAAAGTGCTTCAAGACCTTTTGTCCTTTTGGTATTTTTTCTTAAGTACTGTATATTTCCATGGCAAAATCCTATTTCATAGTGAAGTATGTACTTTCCACCCATGACAAAGGCACACATGTATTACAAGCCAGATCCATCCAAAAGTAGGTAGCTTGGTCTTGAGCACAATACCCTTCCTGCCTCCCTAAGCCAATTGCTACTAGAAGCACAGGGGTTTTTCTGCTTTGTGGAGAAGACAACTGGGTTTCCACTTCTTAAATGCGAGGCAGATGGGGTCGAGTTCATTGTCCTATAGGGCTCTCTGTCTGCCAACAAGCAAGTATGACAAATTGCAATTTGGGGACATTGGCAGCTTTCATGGCCCCCTGTGTACTTCAGCTTCTACGATGACCACAGACATGAGGCATTTTAAACATCTCCCAGTTTGGACCCTGATTTAATCTTTCCCAATCCCAGACATGCTCCTAGCAGGGGGAGGCTGACATGTTGACCTGAAGGAACATAGGTCCTCAATTTAAGAATATGGCCCCTTCTCCTTGGTGCGAAAGTCAGGCTTTGGAGAGATTGCGAAGACTCTGACCTTGAGTTATGCTTTTCCCCTTTGCTCAGATTGTTGTCATAGAGACCATCATTTTCTATCTCCCATGTGTGTTGGTTTTGGTATTCAGATGGGACCCTGAGCTACTGTGCCTCATTAACCATCACTGCCCTTCCTTGGGTGATGTTGCCAGTACCTCCCCAAGGCCATTGCTACTGAGTGGATGAACAGGCTTCTCTCTCTTTTTGACTCAGACCTTTCGGTGTTCTGCAACTATCTGCTTGCCAAAAAAACTATGTTATTTGTTCCTGGACTTGTTTATGCTCTTTATATTCATCATTGATATGATGTGATTTAAATATTGTAAAATCCAGTAAGTTATTCTTGTCTTTGGAAAGAGGGGTGTTGTCACAGAAAATGCACAAAAAGAACAGGGGCAGCTCCCGGATATGGCCAGGCTGCTCTGCAGCCTGGTTCAGTCATACGGCATGGCTCCATTTTCAATAGAGAAAAGCAGCCAGGACTCCTGGAAGATGAAACTATTTTTGGAGATATCTACATTTAGAGGAAAAGTTCTGGCCTCACTGCAGCAGACTGACCACACCTTAAATCATATAGGTGTGAGATTTCGATGTTTATGATTTAAATTGAAATGACATACTTAAGCCAGATAGATTAGAGGTACTGTGCTTTTCGCCCAAGGCAGGTTTTCAGTTAACAGATGCTCTTTTCTAGCCTTTCCTGTCTGCTCCTGTGAACTTCAAGAAATGTTTGTGCCATTTCAAACATGGTGAGAATAACTGTTGTGTTTTATGTCTGGTAAAGGATAAAAGGAGCTGGGTGTAGTGGCACACTCCTTTAATCACAGCACTTAGGAAGCAGAAGCCATTGGATCCCTGTTAGGTCAAGGTCAGCATGTTACATTATGAGTTCTAGGACAGCCAGGGCTATAGAGTGAGATCCTGTCTCAAAATCAAACTAAACATAGGATGACAGAAACATCAAGGCAAGAGCTGGATGAGCTTTGTATGTTCTACTTGATGGGAACTGGGATGCCTTACTGAACACTCCTTACAAGATGCAATGAAAGAAGGACTTAAGGAATTGTGGAAACTCCAGAATTAACACGAAAGCTAACACACAGAATGTTCTACAACTTGCTTACTAAGCTAACATAGCTTTTGTGTGCAACATGTCTTTGGAGTTGAAATGTATTTATGTTTCATCTTGCTCTGAATGGAATAATTTTCAACTACTTTTCTGGAAGAGAGAGGAGAAACTCCACTCTTCCTCTACCCTATCCTCTGCTTATGGTCAGCACTGGTCCAGGGTCTACTGGAGTCTGTGGGGCAGTAAAAAGCCTTTTCTCTACCCTGTTTGTGAAAATTCATCCCACCCAGTCCTGTTATCAATGATGAAAAGGTTTCTGGGAGTTGATCCGCACCTACTAGTTTATGCAGTGGAAGGAGTGGAATCAGCTGACTTCTTCATGAGTCTTCCTCAGATTCTGGCTTCTTCTAATGTCTGGACACTTACTGGTATTGTGCATGAGAAACCTTTGGTTAATGTATTTCACGTAGAATGCTGTTTGAGCCAATTCAACATGGTAACTCTAGGCTAATTTCCCCCAAAGACAAGTTCTTATCCTTTTCCAACTCATTAAAATCACCTTTAATATTACTTTTTATACAGGTCACCCCTGGATTTAGGGCTAAATTTATTTAAATTATTTTCATTTACCTTGGACAGTGTTCTAATAAATTCTTTTTTCAGTCACCCACAAAATGTTAAGTAGTTGTAACCGGAACATGTTCACCCCATGAACTTTCTCTAGAAATCTTTTCCATTTCGGACTTCTTATGTTAGGTGACTGGCTGAACTCTGGCCCTGAAAGTGTGCTAAACCCCAGGGAGGAATTGCCTAATGGACTTGCAGGCTCTAATTTTATTCATGTCATTAATTCAGATTGGGATGTTCTGGCCAAAGCCCCTTACTGTTGATTCAAAGCTCTTATCCACAGTGTGGATATCATGCCAACTTCCTACTAGGCATGCTTACCGGAAAGAGGCTTTCCCTGAGTTAGAACGAGGAGTTTTAGCCTTTCTGTGGTGTTTGATGTTTCACCTTCACATGGACATCAGCCAAGAACGATCAAGAGCTTCATTCCCTGGCTAGGGATGCTAGGGGCTTCCTGGCTCCTTCCCTGTTGCCCCTTGCCTTAGCCTAAAACCATGGGGTAGGGGGTTTTCAACATGGTGTCCTTCTCAATCCTACCTTTATTGATGCTTTGGACACAGTAACTTCATTGTCATGGACTTTTTTATGTGTTACAGGGTATCGGGAGCATCCCTGGTATCTTCCTACCCATCAGATGCCAGTCATGCATACCTAGCTGTGATCTATTCCTTCAGACTCCACGCATCATCCTGTGAAAGTCAGAATCAGTGTGTGTGTCCAGATATGGTTTCTTCTGCTAGCTCCTGGACATACTTTCCACACGACCCAGTTCCACTTGTAAAGAACAGAGGCCCTATCTAGGATGTTCAGCTTGGGTTACAGCCATATGTATTTAGTTTGTCAGCACACAACGGATGGGTATGAACCCGGGTGACATGAAGCCTTCCCACACTGTCCAGGTTTGAGTTCTTTATGCAGTGCTAGTGATGTTTTTGTTTACTTGTTTCTAAATAGGGGAGCAAGGAGGATCCTCTCTATATTTTTACGCATATTTAACTACTAAGTTATCGCTAACTGGTTTTTGATAATTTTACGTCTTACTGAAACTTTTTTTTTCCCCAAAAGAAGATACACGGATAACCATTAGGTGTAAGAAAAAAATGCTAACCATTAGAAGGTACAAATCAAAATCACAATGAGACATTGCCTCAATTCATAAAAACAACACTATTGTTAAATGTTGACCTGGAAATAGGAAAAGGGTATGTGTGACCACAGCCACTGTGGAGATGCTGCTGGTGTGGAATGTTCATGACCACAACCATTATAGAGAAACCTACTAGGTGCCCTCAGGAAACCAGAATTGTCACCATAAGGGCTACACTATTAGAAATGACATCAGGGCATCTCAGCACTACACTCACCACTGCAGTACAGTGCACAGCAGCCCAGGCATGGCGTCCCTCTTGGCTCTTGACTTCGGTCTTCATGTTTAAAATGAACTAAATCATAACACCTGTCACTGTGGCCTCAGTTTGTAAAATTTTCACACATCTCTCCATTAGAACAACAACAACAAAAACAACAACAAAAAAAAAAACAACAACAACAACAAAAAAAACCTCAAAAGATAGCAATTTCTCAAAGTTTGACCATACCTCAAAAATCTTAAATTTATTGTCAGGGACCTAAATATAACTTTTGCCTATTGAAGGTTTCTGACCTATTCTAGTGGGTGTCAGTTATTACAATGTGTAAATCATAAAGCAAAACCACATGGCAAACAGTTGTCATTTCCTGAGAGGGGATCATGTCACAAGACCATGGACTTCGTAAGTTCCCTGAAAACACTTGTACATGCGGTGTTACAGAGCAGGGCTTACCCATACCGTGTACACTTAGGACTTTGATCTATACTATCCTAAGGGCTTATGTTTTACTACTTTGCCAGAGTGCAGTTCTGTGCTCAAGACTATAGATTCCAAGGGAGCAAGCTATCAAAATGACTCTTGTTCCTGAGACCACAAAGGTGCATTTACAAGATGAACGTGTTTATGCTCTCCTTCATCCTGGGGTTGTATACCTGGGGTTGAGGGTTGGGGGGTGGGGCAGAAGGATAAGTGTTTAGACATAGCCTAGAATTATGGTTGACGAAGGACTTTTTTTTCCTTTTTTTTTTTTTTTTTTTTTTTTTTTTTGTCCAATGTAATCTTCCCAGCATGGCCCCCGAAGATTCTTGCAATTGTGGGTAAACAGCATTTGTCACTCAGAATAACAAAGTGGGAAGAGAATGTTAACATACCTATAGATAATACATGCACTGTTCCTGCACGTGTCACAATTAGCTGTGTCTTGCCCCGTCCGATATGAAAGCCTACAAGATAAGAACAGGAGATGGTTACAATCGATGGCTGGGGGTGGGCTGGGTCAGTCGCTGGCCTCACAGAGCAGAAGCCTCAACTCAGGCGCTCCTGAGATGCTGTGATCATAGGAACTGACGCCTAGGTGTTTACCCTTCTGCTTCTGTCTCTGCCTTTATGGTACCAGCCAGTACACGTCCACAGCCAAGATGTCACTGAAATTAAATTTAGAATGTGAACATACGCTCCTGGATGAAATGTGTAATCTGATTGCATCATAAGCACGGAGAGTGGAATGTTTCAGGGTAACTTTATGTTTATTGTAGTTAAAAATATCTTCCAGGAGAAAACTGGGGGTTTTGAGGCTGATACCTGCTTGGTTTTCTTACCTACCACCTCCTGACCTGCTAGAGCAGGGGTTGACATGCATGGCCTCTGGATCAAATCCTAACCCCATCCTATATTTGTCTAGTGTGCCTAGGATGGATTTTACATTGTTAAATGCTTGAAAAAGTATCCAAAGAATACTATCTGTAACATGATTAAATTATGTTTCTCTCCAAAGGTTTCATTCTGACCATAAATATTGTGATCTAATACATAAATGAATATGCATATAATTTCTTTGGGTTTGCCTTTTGGTCTATAAATCCTAGACTGTTTCCTTCCTGGGTCTGTAGAGAAAACAGCTGCTGTTTTCTGTAACTATATCTCTCCCATTGTCAAGATTTCTGATGCACTCTCTGACTAGGTTGTCTGCAAGTAATGACTCTGTAAGGACAGAACATGGCTGACTTCAATGCACTGTGATGATCAAGCAGGTGTGTGTATGTGTGTGTGTGTGTGAGAGAGGGGGGGGGTATTCTGACTCTTTCATAATAAAATAACGAACTTTAGCATATTTTCTTGTAGATTTGTATTGAAACTTGCTTTGCTTTGATGGGGAGGATTTTTTCTTACCAAGTCAGGGTCGCCTAGAATATATACCTCAAACCATTCAACCTCCCAAATGTGTATGTGGTGCTTTATGCTCCCTCCAAACTACCACAGTTGGACTTTCTGGTCATTCTAAGATGCATGCGTACTTTAATCTAAATGTCATTTGCACCAGGGGTCAAACATGAACAACTGAATCTGTCTGGTTGATGGTAAGAGAAGTGTCGCCATCTGGATTGGTTTCTGATCACCGTGGGGGCAGATTTGCATAAACAGCATCTCCCAGCAAAGTAACCATGTGTACAGTGGATGTGTCAACACCAATGGCCTCTGTTTGTGTCACCTTCTCTGCTGTGTACACTCTGAGTGTATGCACTGTGAGTTTCAAATGGAAAATAACATTTGTTTCCTCATTTATATTTTGTGTTCTGCAAACATCTGACAGAAGCATTGACCGCTCAGTGCTGACATTGTCTCTGTGGACTCAGTAAATACAGGC
The DNA here is from genome assembly GCF_963924665.1 of Micromys minutus. Taxonomy (NCBI): domain Eukaryota; kingdom Metazoa; phylum Chordata; class Mammalia; order Rodentia; family Muridae; genus Micromys; species Micromys minutus. Next base: position 64,161,436 of record NC_137971.1, on the reverse strand, counting down.
ATGCCTTTGGGTTCAATTCAGTTTATTTGAGTTTGGTGTAGTTTATTTGTTAATCAAGTGACCATATTCTGCGTCAAAGTGTGGCCAAACATTTCCTGTGATGAGTTGCATTTTAGAGTTACAATCATGATATTACATTGTTAGGATTGTCTTTCTGCTGTACTAGGCACCTTTGGACACCCATATTTGGCCTTTCCACGTGGACCTCGTGATCTCCCTTGGCTCTTCCTCATGTATGACAGACAGTGCCTTGTTCTTATCTCTTTCTCCCAAGTGGTAAGCCCCAGAGACACACCTGCCTCCTTGTTTCATCCTAGCCAGAGCCTTTCTCCAAACTTTTGGGTATTCACAGAGCCCCTCTCCATCCCTTGGGTGTGTACAGAGGCACTCTTTAGTTTCCTCACTTGAGCTTGGCCCTCAGCTTGTTCTTGTCCCCCCACCCCTGCAGTGAGAAACTGTACTTGATCCCACATCCCTGCTGTGACAATGTCTGTCCATTCTGATATCCTGTCAATATGCTAGGCTGGGTTGCCCACAAGTGCTGCTATCCTAGTGGGTATGAGCAGTGGGCCAGCAGTACACCTACCAGTAAGCCTTTTGCGCTAGCCACATCCAAACTCTAAGTTCTTAAAGAAGGCTCCTGTGTCCCGAAACCACTGTCTGGGGAACCGTCATTGGTACACTTCAAGCTCCTGGACTCTTCCTGCCGTAGACCTCACTACAATCTCTCTACCACACCCCATCACTTCTCATCTTTGTTCAGCCACCTCCAAGCCTCAAGAGTCTCACTTGTATTAGTGCCTGGAGTCTTCCAATTAATTATTCTCTTCTCATTTTATGGAACAGAATCCACCACACTCCAGGACCAGGATCTCATTATTCTTAGACCCTAGGCCTTTGATGCTCTGTGCTGCCTTGCCTCTGTCCAGGGACCTGTGTTTTTCACTACATGTAATTGGCAGCTTGGGATAGTCAGTGATTCCGAAAATGACAGGACAAAGGCTTCAGGCACCACAGAGTCACAAGAGGACCTTCTGCTAGGATGGTAGGAGGCTTTAACATGAAACTTTCCTTTCCTGAGATCTCCTGAGCTGACTATGCTAACTGCTTGTAAAAAGCACACATTTCTATTCCAAGTTAGCAAGGCATGGCTGTTGCTATCAAAAAGCTGTTTGTGATGATGTTAAGTGCTTATGAAATGCTCAGCAGTGGTAGAGTTCACCAGGGAGGGTTGGATGGTCTCCCAATGGTGGCCAGTCACATTTCTGCTTTCTCAGTGGTATTTTCCGTCAGCTTTCCTGAGACTTACATTCAGGATGTCATTACCTACCAGGACCTCTCTTGGAGAGACCCTTCTAAATGTTTCCAACAGTTCCTTTAGTATTCTTTCTGTGGTTGTCATTTAAAAGAATCAAACAAGTAAGAGAGGGATTAGCTTGTGAGAAAATGTAAAATGTTGACCTTTCCAGTGTGGCTAACTCACCCCAGGGTTCTCTGCCAGCAGCTCTTGTCAATCACTGTCCCTACTGAAGTTTTATCCATCAAAGGAGTGTTCTCAGTGCAGTCTTCCTAACTACAGAATCTGTTGTGCTCTGTGCTTATTGATCTTGGACCTTCCAAGTTCTAGAATTTGGCTTCACCAATCATATTAAGGCCACATTAATAACTGGGCTGCAATATGTGAATTGGGTCTGTGCTGCAAATACAGACATAACAGATTCACTCTGCTTGAGGTCAGGGGACACCAAGGGTAATCACTCAGTGCTTTTCCCCTCTCCCCTTTGAACCCTTTCCGTGAAGTCAGGGAATGGAAGGACTGTCACTCTGCATCACTATTGTAACTAAGAAGAGCTATGCCAAACCTCAGACTACTACAGCAAAAGCTTCTTCAGGGACAATAAGTCACAGATCTCTGGTGAATCAGAAGTTCACAGATGTAAGCGCCTAAGGTAGTGGCCTAAATATAAACCAGGGAGTCTGAGAAGGTGCTGACTTTGTAAAGTTTTCTTTTTGACTGCATTCAGAAATCCACGTTTTATACTGGATTGTAAGTTCATTCTCCATTCAATACCTGGTCCCATTGGATTGTTTGGGTAATATGACTCTGGTCAATATAGTCAGAAATGAATGCCCTAGGAAATGGAAGGATAACTTGGGACTATTTCTAGTCATACTGTTGAACCCTCTGGACTCCATATGGAAAGATGAGTTAACTGCCCCACTGTAATGACCTGTAAGTTTTTAGTCTTAACAATAAATGTTGTTAGATTTGAGGAAATAGTCTCTAGCACCAGGAACAGCACCCAGGCCAGAGGACAATTCTTTAGGAACAGTCTAAAGCCCGCCCATCTGCCCATCTATTTGCCCATCCCCATTCATGAGTGTGTGCTTGTTATCTGGGCAGAAGCATGCCTGCCTGTGTAAAGTGCATGCAACTGGAACAGCTCTGAGTTTCAAGCCTCAGGCACCTTCCTCTGTTTGTTTAAAACAGGATCACTTGTTTGCCTGAAACAAGTAGACAAGGCTATTTGCGAGCTCCCAGGGGTCAGTCTGTCCTTACTTTCCATCTCCTGATCATTGGGATTATAAAAGCCTGCTGAAAAACCCTGCTTTTCACATACATGGCTTCTGGTGACTGACCTCTCATGCTTGCAAGGCAACTGCTTTAATAACTGATCTATATCCCTAACCCTGAGCACCTTTTCCTCCTGGCTCTAGCATACCAGTCTAACTCAGAATCCAAATCAGCCACCCAGAACTTCTTTATCCTTGATGATGCTCTTTAGACACATCTTTGTGTTAGGATGGGCTTTCTGGAAAGATCCAGGTAACCAGACATGATTGGGATCAGTGGAACCTGGACAAGGACTCAGTGTTATAGGTAAGCAGAATTTAGATAAATTCAGTCCACAGGGGACTTCAGGGGGAGATCAGTTATTCAGTCACTTCTGCTTTGATATAAAACCTTATTTCTCATCAAGGTTTTACATCATTTAAAAAAAAAACACACAGTGAGTGTGGTTTGCAGAGTACAGCCTGCATCTCAGGGTGTCCTTGTTCAGAGAATCAGATGGACGCCTCACTGTAGTGGCCAGCCAGCTCTCCTTGAGTTCAGTTCAGCACTCTAGTCTAGCAACTGAATGCTTTGATAGTAATTTGCTCCAGTTTTTCAGCTGTTTGTTAGTAAAGTCCCTGAATATATAAATAAGTGTTTTTCTACAAGTGCATCCCTTTCATAGGTACTAGTATGTGTCTGTGGGAAACATTGGTAACAGTTCCTGTGTGGGATTCTCCAGTGCTTCCTTTTACCAGACCTAAATTATGGCAGAAACAAAGACAGGAGACAGGGAGCTGAGCTGCTGCAGTGGTTTTTATGGCACCCCATAGCGATGCTAAAGGAGGAAGGATAGCTGCCAAGGTGCTGTCTTGGGCTCCAGAGATGCCATAGGCCAGGAGATGGGAGAGAGAGACTGTCTGCATCTCATGAAGTTATCAGGGAAAGCTAGGTGGTACAAAGGGTGTAAGGGGTGTCAGAGAAGGGTTACTGATAGCTCCTCTTTTATCTTCAGCCAAGCTGCTTGCTGTCCCTGACAGCCTGAAGGATCCCAAAGAGACAGAACACACGGTTCTTGAGTAAAAACAAGATAAAGCAAAAGCCAAGCACTATTTGTTTGGGTAGAAGATCAGAAGGAATAAAAACTGAGGAGTGGGGGAGAGAGAGGAGGAGTCTGGATAAAATGTAGAGGGAGGGGCAGGCAAGAGGGAAAATAGAAGGAATGAAGAAGAGCAAGGGGTGGAGAGAAGGAGGAGGTGAAAAAGGGGGGGAAGAGGAGGAGGGAAGAAAGGGTGAGACGGGTAGGAGAGGGCAGGGAAGAGAAGGAAGATGACCTAGACAATGAGCATGAGGGAGGAGGCAGATAGGGGGAAGTCCAGCATGAGGTCACCCTCTCCCTTACGAGGAGCAGTGTCTCATACAAAAACGGCTTTCTGGTGTCAACAGTAATGTTGATAGTGGTTTTTTTTTTTTGACTGAGTTCTGTTGTTTCGGTAGTCACAGTGATGCCAATATACTTTCCTCCACAAATGACAGCAACCTCAGCTGCACTGGTAGAAGCTGCACTTCTCAAACATGGTAGGAGGATTCGAACTCCAGCTACCAGGGCTGCAGAGATCATTGGTGGTGGGGAGCTACCAAAGTCTAGGAGTTCAAAAGGAATGGGAGATGTAGTTCAAGTGTTCAAAGAAGCAGAGGTGGGGCTGGGGGCAGGGAGAATAGGAAAAGGGGAGGAAGAAGAGTGCTAAAGAAATGGCTCAGAGATTATGAGCACTTGATGTTCTTGGAGAGGACCCAGGTTTGGTTTCTTTCTAGATTCATACTGCAGCTTATGACCATCCAACTCCAGTTCCAGGGGATCCGGCACCCTCTTCCGACCTCCACAGGCACTGGGTACTTTACATAGTGCACATACATACATGCATGCAGGCAAAATACCCATACATGCAAAATAAAAACAAGCAGGTCAGAATAAAAGAGAGAAAGGAAAGGTAGAGAAAGCATAGGGATCTTAAGTTCTTCACCTGCCTTGGTGGCTACACCAGTCTTTGTATTAAGTGTGGTTTGACTGCAGCATGCAGGAGAATCTTTCTCTTGGCAGTTTGTATGCTGTGTGTTGTGGATCCTTCCCCCAAATCTCTACACAGTCCAAGGGACAGTAAGTGACCTTGTAGCTTACTGTCTTTTAAAGGGAGTATTAATTGTCAATAAGGTCACATTTCTAATACTGAGCAAAAAAAAAAAAAAAAAAAAAAAAAAAAAGCATTTGGCATGATGCTAACTTTTGGAGTGACCCTCCAAGTGTGTGTGTGTGTGTGTGTGTGTGTGTGTGTGTGTGTGTGTGAAAACACTGGTTACATAGAGTGTTGGAACTGTCTCACTGAATTAACACAAAGGCTGTATCCTAGTCCTGTGGGTATAACCCTCAGCAAGAGATGGCATTTCTTACAAAAAAAAAAAAAAAAAAAAAAATGTAAAGAACGTTTTTCTGTTCTTTGTGATAATTTATGTTCTTATCTAATTTATCCTCTTAATTTTGATCTCTTTTTTTTCTTTGAGCTTTCTTCACCTGGTGCCATTTTTTTTTTTCTTTTGCACTCCTGCCCAGCTGTCCCTTCTTGATAGCTGAGCCATTGTTTGTGTCAGCATCTTAATGGGCTTTCCCATATAACAGTCTTAAAGTGACATTAATTAGAGGCACACCATACCTCTGCTACTGACAAGAAATTAAATTTCAAAAGTAGAGTTGGATGTTGTAGGGAACCTCGCAGGTCCTGAAGCTTCCCCAGAAGCAGACCCAGCTTGTTTCTGCATCAGAAAACTCACTAGGAATTTGCCAGATCATGTACTGGAAGTGTACCTAGTTTATATATCAGCTCTTCCATTGCTAAAGTGAATTTAGACTTTCCCAATATATCCACAGAAACATCTACATCTGTTGTAAGCATCGGAGCCAACATAGATGTAAGCTATTGTATGCCAGGATTTAGGGAGCCTGTGACTAAAGCTTTGTGGTGTGTATGGGTGTGTGTGGGAGGACTTGGGTGATATATGTATGTGTGCATGTATGGAGGACTTGGGTGATATATGTATGTGTGCATGTGTGGAGGACTTGGGTGATATATGTACGTGTGCATGTGTGGAGGACTTGGGTGATATATGTATGTGTGCATGTGTGGAAGACTTGGGTGATATATGTATGTGTGCATGTGTGGAGGACTTGGGTGATCTATGTATGTGTGCATGTGTGGAGGACTTGGGGTGATATATGTATGTGTTGTGTGCATGTATGGAGGACAGAGGTTCACAAAGGGTGTCTTCCTCTACCACTACTAACCTTATATTTTGAGACAGGGTTCCTCACTGAATCTATAGCTCAGTGGCTGGCTAGTGAGCAGGGACCTCCCCTTTCTCTACAGTCCTGCCCTTCAGCACCAGTGTTACACATCCAATCCCGTGCCTAACTCTGTGTGCGCTGGGAATTTGAACTCATGTCCTTACGCTCACACAACAACCAATTTATCCACTGTTTTAAGCTTCTTAAGAAGAATATCAAATTGCTTTTCATGAACTACTCCAGAGTCAACTATTGATTACTCCAAAGTAGGGTGGGCCTTCTTAGTTAATGGTCCAACTAGGTTCCTTTCCCCAGTAGCTGCCTCTCAGCTGAGTCAGGCTTGGCAGTTGTATGATCCTTACTGAGCCCATGTCTCATCAAAGTGGATTGTTAAGGGTTAACACCAAGACTAGACACATCAGTCATTTCCACTACTGGTGAAACAATTTGAGGTACTCATTCCTACCCTCTTGATGATTTGGGAGTGAGGTGACCTTTGGGACCTATGTAGTTGCCTGTCTGGTGCCTTCCAGGAGCCCTGGAGGACCTCTGGGGGGGGGGGGGGCTACTTGTCAGGAGCCCTTTGCTGATCTTTTGTCTGCCCTCCACTTGCTTTCAGTTTCAACATGGTGGCTTCCATCCTTTCTTTGTCCAAGTGATGTCTAGCACGAGCCCTGGTCACAAGAACTTGGATGCAGCCTCTGCCCGACTTCTTCCTAATAAAAAGCTAACATCTGCCTCCTTGCCCCCAAGTTAAACTCTACACCAATCGTCATGGAGGATTCCCTCCATGCCAGTAGACAGTTTGCCTTATCTTTTTACATCAGAATGTAGGCAAAGGATCCGGTGAACTTGCAGTGTGCAGCATATATCAGTAGTGTAGTGGATGACCAAGAAGTATGCTGTGAACAATGAACGTATGCATGAGCAAATGGAGAATCTTCTAGTCCTTTAGGGTCTAGGCACAAAATACCCTTCTACTCCCGGAAAGGGTAATAGAAAAGGCCAGTTTGGTGATGTTCCTGCTGGGGAAGGGAAACCTGTCTGAGGGCTGTTGGCATTATCCCTTTCAAAACTTTCCAGTCAAGTGAGGTTAAAGGTCAGTCAAATTTTGCTCCTCACACCTAGTTATGAAGATGCACCTGCACCTAAGCTGCCCTCCTCACATGCCTGGGAAAGAAGGTCACTCGTTTAGCACGCAAGCAATCTGGGTAAAAGCACCACACCGAGGGAAGCACCCTCATGAACCCTATAGTTTTCTGTGGACAGTGTTGACAAACTGTTACTAGCTTACCAACGCCCCAGATGTGGTGACCCTCTCATTCTGTTGAGGTTCTTTGTGGACTTCCAACTTACTCTATCAATGTACATAGCTTATATTTTCTTCAGTGTACTTATGCAATTGAGGAGATACCCAGTTGCAAAACAATGACAATAATGATACAAACAAACCACTTGCCCCAGAAGGCACTAGAAATATCTATTAATAATAAGAAAGATGGCTTTTTAGGGCTGAGCAGAGGCAGGCTTGATTAATTTGTGTTCTGAAAGGCAAGCTAATGCTTAAGCTATAGTTTATTGAAAATTAATGAAAATGATTTTTTTGGTGGTACCAGCTACACAAAGGGAATAAAAATTAGGATATGAGTTCCTGGTACTTAGATGGATTTTCCCTTCTGGCTGCCATTTCTCTCCACTTGAGTCCTATCAGTCAAGCTTGCTGTAATGTATGGAGGTTTCAGTTTGAAAGTGTGACTGCACGTTTGCAGGTCTCGATGATAAATACCCACAAGAGCCTTTATCTTTTATTTATAGGTTCTTTTGATGTATTTAGATTAGCTTAGTTAACAGTTTTAACTGAGACTTTTTGCTTCTTGAAGCTTGGGTGCTTTTTAAAAGCTGATCTTGCATTCATTTGAGAAACAAATGTACCTGAACTCTCCTTGCTGAAGATTAAACTCTAACTCTCAGAGGCTGGAGAGATGGCTCAGTGATAAAGAACACTTGATACACTTGCAGGGGACCTGAGTTCAATTCCCAGCATCCACATGGCAGCTCCCAGCCATCTGCAAGTCCAGGTCCAGGGGATCTGACACTCTCTTCTTGTCCTGTTATGTTCTGTATGCTTCTTGAACACTGCGTGTGTGTCATGCACAAACATGTAGGCAAAACATGCATATACATAAAGTAAAAACAAGACATAAAACAAATCTTTATATCTTGGTAAGATGACTTGTAGAAATCCTTACTGTCCATTTTGAGGCTCAACTGGGGATACGATGTATTATATACCTCATGAGATGTTGATCTGAAAGGTTTTACTCCAGCTAGAATGGAGGTACACACAGGTTTTAATGGTAGCACTCGAGAGGCAAAGGTGGCTCTGTCTGCTTGGTCTATAGAAAAAGTTCCAGGCCGGCAGCCAAGCTCTACAACGAGTCCCCTCTGGGCTTTAGGATATATTCAGTGTTTACTTTATATTGTATTAGAGCCTTATTGTTCAATCTGCTTCTGTTTGTTGTTTGTATGTTGCACTGAAAAGTTTGTTTTGATTCATTGTTCACACATTGCTCTAATTTGAATCAGTTTGAGGAAGGAAGAGCGTGGCTGTTGGGTCTGTACTCCATGAGCCGCTCATCTGAGGAACTGTTTTCCTCGGGCAGCATCAGCTTTGTGTTGTTTCCCCGTCCCTGGACTTAAGAGATAAATGGTCTTGATTTTTCTGCAGTGATCACACCAGGGGAATTGCTCTTGGTCAAGATGAATCCTTAAAAATGGATGCCTTATGGGAAAGGGTGGTCTGTGCTGCCTCTAACCCTAAAAGTGTCCTATCCCCAGAGATTGAATTTGCTTTTGTGTGAGCCGAGAGTGGAGGGAGTCAGGAGCAGAGTTTCTGCAGCCCCTTCAATCATAACAGAACCTAGAGCTGCAGTAGCTTGAGAAATGTTTACCTTCCTCCTTCCATGTGCAGACCTGCTTGCTGGGTCTCCAGTTTCGGGGAACTGCCAAGTCTCATACAGCCTACCTGTGAACTCAGACTCTCCCTCTCTGTTGACCTTGGAGAGCCTATGAAGCACACCGGAGTCTCAGCTCTGTGCTGGAGATCATTTACTTCAGATCACTCTGGGAAGGCTCGGAAAGGCTGTGTGTACCGTACTTTGCTCCCAGTAGCTGTGTCTGATGCACTGACCTCAGAGGGGCCACACCTGGACGGCCTCCCTCCTATGGGACTTCGCCTCAGACCCAGTGGAAAGTAGAATGTAGATCATTTTTGCATTGCTTAGCAGAAATTGCATGAGGTTTGCAAAAGTATTTAAAAACCAGAACTCACATTTCTTCTTCCTTTTTTTTTTTTTTTTAATCTGAATTCTGGAACACAAATCCATAAATTTCATAAATGTTCATGTCATGCCTTGAATTGCTCATTTTATCTGCAAACGGGGTTTCAGAGTTGCCTAGTGGCTCAGTGGTGAGGTTTCTATTCACTGGCCAACTTGAAAGGCTGAGGAGAGATTTGAAAGCTATTGGCATTCTGCTCTGGAAGATTATTTAAATTCCATTTTCAGGTATATGTGATACCTACATGAAGCCCAGAGCAAGAATGACAAATGCATTTTATACACTTACAAATTATATTTAGCTTTATTTTTTATATTAAGAAGGAAAGAAGTTATCATTTCCAAGAACTTCAGACTGGTATTTACAAAGCTATCTACACATGTGTGTTAAAGGCGTGACCGGTGTGTTAGATGAATGCACATGCTGGGAAGGCCCCGGCAGGCACTTTCACTTCAGAAATCACAAAAGTAAGGAATACCCTCGGATGCGGAAATGTAACTATTATCCCACATCTATAAAAGCTTCATACCATAATGGGAAGAAAAAGTTTTCCTAAAATCTTCTAAGAGAACGCTGGGAGAGCAAAGGTACCAGGGAAGTGTCAAGAGTAGGGAAGAGAGGAGGGAAGAGAGGGGAAAAAGAGGAGGAATATAGGAGGGAGAAAGGGGAAAGAGAGGGGCTTTAGGACCGATTGTTCTCTATGTTGGCAGATCAGTAGACACAGCTTTCCCTCAGTAAAGTTTTTTTTTTTTTTTTTTTTTTTTTTTTTTTTAATGAGTATTTTAAGATGGCTGCTGAAGTTCTAGATGTTTCTTCAGAACATGTTCTTAGGGCAGAAAGGAGCCTTCTTCTAGACATAAAAATGGTATGTCAGAAAGCCAAAGCTAGGTGACCTGGAAACAGGTCCAAGTTCCCTGACTCATCTCAACTCCCTGTAACTCTGAGTGAGTGTAGCGATTCTTCCAGAAGCCAAGTTTAAAGCCCAGTGCTTTGATCCTGTAATATCCATCCCCTCTGCACCCTCCAGAATAATCTAACCCATGTATCAAAGCCAGAGGAGACACTCCACATGTTCCAGCCTATATGCCTTGACCTGGTGGCTTACTCCTACAAGTTTATTTGACAGAGAAATTAACTTTACAGGAAAGCAGGGGCTACAGGTACATAACCTCTGGGTATGAGATTCCTATCTTAATAGGTGTCTGTGCTTCAGAAACGAAGTCTTACTTTGTAGCATAGACTGGACTTGAACTCACCGTTCTCCTGCCTCAGCCTCGAAGATTACAGATGTGTACCACCACACCTATCTTCCAAGTTTCATTTAATTACCAAATCCCCTGGGCAGGCAAGTTTGCAGGCTGCAAGGCATTTAGAGACCTCAGTTACAAAGGCAGAGCAGAGTCAAAGGTCCAGCAGGTTGGAGGTTCTGCTGAGTAGCAAGGGGGGACCATGGCAGTATGAGAGTCTGCTCAGGACCTGCTGACTGCAGAGCCGCCATGGTCATTCTGCTTTGCTGTCTTGCTGAAGGGGTGGGGCAAATGCAGTGGATGCTGACCTCTCTGGGCTGGCCATACTGCTTTAAAAGGGATACAGTAACTACAGAGAGCCACCAAGACAGACTCATCAAGAACATTAAAAAACCGAGTGCTGACATTTCCATCCCCTTGCAAATAGCGTTTGGCAGAATTAGGGACCTTTCTGCCTCTGATTTGGAGCTTAGCATAGCTTTCTCTCGCTGCTTGATCACTGTGCCCTGCTTGCCTGTGGAACATCTTGCCAGAGCTGAGGATAACACCGTTCAGACTTGCAGAATCCGTAAGAGTAGCCCTTAGGATCATGGCCACTGGGGAAGGCTGCCAAGTGCTGTCTCTTCTACCTTTCCACCTGTTTGGGACCTTTCCCAGCTAAGTAGGGCTCAAGACCTTGATCTCAATGTATTGGATTAATTCTGGCAGGAACACCTCTTTGTCCAATAGGCAATGTGTTGCCTGGGTGAGATGGGATCACCTGACTGGACCCCGCTTTGCCTGAACTCCAGAAGGACCTGGTAGTCAGGAAATTAGATGCAATGGAAAAGCTTTATGATCCATCAGGTCTTTGCCACAGCTCCCCAGGGTGTGCAGCTCCCAAGGGGTCTACTAATCCCCTGCCATCCTCTTGCTCTGTAAAGTAAATGAGCAAACTGGCCCCTCCCACTTTTTCTGTTATTGTGGCACAGCTTTATTTCCTTTGGGTCTGGGTAAGCAGAGAAAATTCCAGGAGGTTTCTCATCTCCTCACAGTTTCTGAAATGCCGGATTATGAGTGTTCTGTCAATGAGGACAGGAGAAAGAGTCTGTATAAGGTCGTACCCATCCAGCATCAACACATAAATGAAAACAAATGGCCCTTTAGTCCCTTAAAGGTGGGACACCTTTCTCATGTCTATAAGGATGCTGCCATACAATTTACAGTACTGTGTTACACACACACACAGTTTCAAAGTCAGAGGTTGGGTAAGGGTCATACATGCTAGAGGAAAAGTAAGACCTATACATAAACTGAGTGTGGTCAATAATGTACTCCTCAAAGGCTAGACCTGAATTCAGTCTGCTCAAGATCTAACTTGGCATCCAGCCCTTAGGGTATGTTTAGTAGAAGCCCTCTGAGTGTGTGATGAACTACATGTCTCCTGTATGGTATTCACACACAAACTATCTGTACCCAAATTTTAGCCTGCCACCTGAGCTGATGTGGTCCCAATACCTATCCATCTAAGTCAGCCCTGTGGTCTCTGGTCTAACTCTCTGTGTGTAAATGTTTGTTGTAATATATCCATGACTGTTGGTATTTGGGTTGCCTGTGGCTGCTTTTAGGATAAAGATAGAATGAGAGTCATCTGAATATGGATCCCAAAGCTGATAATCTGCCCCTGAACCGCCCAATGATTGCTGGCTCTGCTCCATAGGAAGGGATTCTGAGGTACTCCAGTGACACCAGGTCCCAGGACTGGAGTCCTTACCTCTCACCTATTTGTCTGCACAGGACTCTTTCTTACATGGTTGCTACTTCCTTTTTTTATGTTAACAGAATAAATGAATTTGAGGAAACATGAATACAGGTTGCTGTATGAGGTGTGCTAACTCTATTATTTAATCTCCCAAGTCTTGAAAGCATGGTAATGCTATCCTCACCAAGGCCCTGAATTTGGAGGCATACACTTGAGTGGTTTTGTGTGTGTGTGTGTGTGTGTGTGTGTGTGTGTGTGTGTGTGTGTTTAAATAAGCCATTAGTTAAACCACAGTATGCCCCAAATCGAAAGAACTGGGTCTCAGACCACAAAGAAGCCAACTGTTACCTAGTTGGAGGACACACCATGACAAGGAACTGTCTGTCCCCTTGCCTAGGAATTGGAACTTATAACCTTTCCTCAAGCTGTCAGACACCTTGGCTTAAGTCTTCTTTTAAGCTATGGTCTCAAATGTTTTCTGACTCAGTGTAGACACAGAGGTCCCACACTTCGTGTCTGCTTTTCTATTATTATTTCTACTTATGATTTCTACTGTTATAATCTGTATTTCAAGGCTTGGCATGCCCTGGGTGCCTCTCACTTCCTCAGCCAGAAGGGAGATGCTTGGTGGGACCTGTCAGTGAAGAGGCTATAGTCTGGAGAATGGCTTGTCTTGGCCTTGCCATTAACATCTTTGAATGTAGTTTCTCCCATGAATTTCTGGCCTTCTCTGACTCAGAAGGCATTGTCCCGCTGTTAGGAGTTAATTTTCTGGATCCAGCAATCCTCAACCTGCCTGTCATGACACCTTGGGGGAGAGGGTCAAATGACCCTGTCACAGGGGTCGCATGTCAGAGAATTACATTAAAATTAATAACAGCAGCAAAATTACAGTAATAAAGTAGCAACAAAAACAGTTTTATGGTTTGAGATCACCACAACATGTGGAACTGTATTAAGGGTTGCAACTTTAGGAGGACTGAGAACCACTGCTTTAGAGTGTCTGGGTTGAGTTAGCTTAGAGGCAGGAGAGCTGTCTCCCCACAGGGCCTGCTGATGCTGCCATGCCCTAGGCAGTGAGGCCCTTCGGGCAGCTCCTCACTGACTATCCAGCTCAGGAAGCCCAGAGTGGCTACAGGGAATCTCCACCGTTTCAAGAACTGGCTGGGTTTTTAATTCCATACCCCGCTTGCCCTGTTCTCAACCTTTAACAAAAGCATCAGTCATGCAGGTAGCCTGTGTGACCCAGCACTTCCTGAGAAGAGACCAGAATAATACTGAGAACACTGAAGCCGGCAGGGTAATTCTTGGCATTCATGCCAGCCGGGTGAGCAAATGCCGCCCGTGCTGCATAAAGCAGAGTGATTTGCGTGAATTGCCCAAATGTTTTATGGGGGACTAAAAGGCATGATTGTGAGGGAAATCTTTGCACAACCATTACCTTACAGAAGGCTTCCTTTCAAACGTTCGTAGGTCGTATCCTTTTATCCTGTTCCTACTGTGTGCTCTTAAAGGCAGGGGCTTTCTACAAACCTTACTCAAGGCTCTGCCACTCATACTTGATGAAGACCCAACGGAAGCTCAGTTGCAAATGAAGAGACCATTCTGTGCTCAAGCCTTTTAGTCATGCATTCGAGCAAATGAGATTAATAGGAGAGTCTCATAGGAAGAACAACTCGGAAGGGACTCACGGCAGCCGTCTGGTGATGCACATATCACTCCATAGAGAAAGAGCTACTGGATAATGAAAAACCCCATCAAAGATATTACACATTAATTACAGTCCACAATATGTAGAAACTGCCGGTCAGGCTGAAAGGTCTATGCTTTCCCCTTACACGGTCCAGACATTAATACAAGAGAAGATCCATGGCTCTCAAAGGCTCAGTTCTACCCCAGAAAACATTATGGGAATATGGGTGTAAGATATGTCACATAGACGCAGTCATGGCTCCAGTGGTCACACCTCCATTCAGAGATCCTTCTTAATACTGGTGACTTCATATCCAGAATCACTCTGGGCTTTACTGGGCATGATAGGCTAGTAGAAGCCTTGACACTAGCCCACTGCTTTGTAAGCGTCTTTCACTCTCAGTGAGTCAGTGGTCTGAGACTCTATCCTAGGAACAACTTTGGGTATTTTGTCTTAATGAGTTCTTTCATTATTTGTCATATCACAGAAAGTGAATATGGAATGATACATCTGTGAATGACAAGATGGCTTGAGGGGGCAAAGGCACCTGCCAACAAGCCCAATGACTTCCATCTCCAGAACCGTGGGGTGGAAAGACAGAAGTGATTTCTGCAGGTTGTCCTTTGTGCCCCAAACACACAGAGAGAAGAATAAATAAAATACATCTTTTCATGTATTAAAAAAAATTAATTAGCATAACATAGAATGTAAACTTCCTGTTGTTTTAACTTGGGATACAACCCATACAATCACCCCTAGTCTCTGTGGGGTACAGAAATCTTGAAATCCTGAGAACATTTTTTCCCCTCAGGAACGCAGGGACATCATTCAGGGGTTGGTTTGGACACTCAGAGGAGCTGGCACTTTTACTTTCAGGATTTGGGAGTTCACACAGTTGCCTGGCCGGGCAGTATTTGTGCCAGGGAAATGGGCCCATACTACCCTTCCCTAGCCTGTTATAGGTGTCACAGTGTGGAACTGGCTATGGCTGGCTGTTCAACCTCAGGAGCGGCCTTGGAATCCCCATCTCACAGCTTCCGCTTTGTCTCCTAGTCGTTGCTTCCCTCTGGGATTTTCCCATATGGACAAGGGAAGTGGAAAATTTGAGTATTAGTTAAATTAATGATCTTGGCCCCGGAGTGGGAATAGCCACCATCAAAGTAGCTTTGGATTTTGAAACTACTTGATTCCTGATTCTTTGTTCCGTTTACCAGTCCGTTCCCTGGAATGAGGGAATGAGTGTCCTAGAACCTGATGTGAGAAGCTACCACACTGTGGACCTGCGTTAAGAACCTGAGCTTGTCCTGCATGGATGAAGATCTGAAGGTTAGGGAAGGTACCACAGTTCTTGGCCTCAATTTAAGGTACCAAGTCCTAAGTTGACTAGGGCTCTGTGCAAACTCTGGGATTCTGGAGTGGAAGGCTTTCTGTGACAGGAGACCTTTTCTCTCTTCTGGATGACACTACCAAGCTCTTAACTTCTGGCCAGTGTGACTGGGGAAAGGAATGGCCAAGTGTAACTAACTGCCACTCACTTGCGTTTCTGAGTGTCATTAGGCACGGGTGACTATCGGCCATTCTGCTCAACAGCATCCAGGTTTCCAGGGCAACGTTGAGTAGCAACCTTTGTGCTCCACATATGGGTTGCATTTATAACTGGATTCGGACCCTAAGTGTTCCTCAGACCCCCTTTCTCCTATGCAGAACCATTAATTAGTGAGGCCAACACTGGCCACTGGCAGACATTATCCAGTTCAGCATTTTCCACCTGGTGTTGGTGACATCCTTTTATGCTGCTGTCTAGCTCCAGTTATTACACCCTATATCAAAGTCCAGGATTGGTTCCTGTTGACCTCTGTGTCTTGCTAGGGAAACCAGTGCATTGGCTTTACTTCCTGCTCTGGAAGGCAGAGGCTGTTTCTTCTCCACTGCTTGCTGTCTTATTGTTTGTCAATAAGCAAACACTGTCTAATTCAACCACAGTGATCGTCTGAGTCCAGTGAGTTCTGCTGCAGTGACAGTACATTACTTGGTTTCTGTTTGTCACTCATAGCTCACTTTACCCACAGAATGAAGGGGACCAGCTACATAGACAAGATAACACAGCCTCACATTCAACCTCCAGAACATAGGATAAAAGAGAAGGTTTGGCCAATCAGAAAACGGTTGGTGAGCCATGGGCACTGTTTGAAGTTGCACAGAACCACTCTGTCAGCCTTGCCTACACTGAGGGCCGGGGGAGATGTTTATAGCTTAGAGAATCAGCAACTGGTCAAGGCCAACAAGTCCCTGTTGATTTTTGGACTGTGTCAAAATGGACATCCAGAACAACTCTTGGGCACAACTGTCTGCCTCCTAATCGTCTACAGATAGGGCTTATCTACGGAGGGGCTCTGCCTCTGTGTGCTGTCTATTAAATGAGACCATATACGGTCCAGAATGTCCATCCCCGTGACATCATTTATCCGTCACTGGCATTTCTTTTTCCTGATGCTGTCCGATTTGTTCTAATACTCTCTTCTATAGTGGGACTCCTAAGAGAAAAGTGGCCTCTTATTTAGATATTTTGAACTAGCATGCACATTACATTTCATCAAGATCAGAAACATCAATCTGAAAAGATCATAAGGAAGACCCATCAACTCCCTGAATAGACAGAGATTGAAACCCAAGGCCAGATGGGTAAATACTAACCAACAAATGAATGTCAGAGGCAAGTGCACCCGGAAGGCTGGCCTTCAACACACCTGTGACCCTCGTAACCTGCTAGCTCTTCAGACTGCAGCCCTGACACAAAAACCTCTGGCATTAAACTTAGGGATGGGCCTGTAAGTGGTGAGCCCGCAGGGAATAAGACACAGTGGACATACATACCCTTCCCGATGGGCCTCTCCTTTCTCCAGCTCCTGAATAACTCCCAGCAGCACTTTGATAGTCTCCTGGCTAGAGCTGATTAAGTTCTCCATCACCTGCAGCTGGGCCTTGAGGTCTACCACCTCTGTGTGAGGCACAATTTGTTGGCGTTCTTCATCCCCCACCCCAGCTGAGGGGCTAGGCTGGCTCTGCAGGGGCTGTTCGCTACATTCTGGGGACAGGCACTGCACCGGGGTTGAGCAGGCCACAGCAGAGCCTGTGGAAGCCTGCAGCCCATTGAGGTGGGCGGCTCGCCTCTGCTCCTCATCAGTAGGGCAGAGAGACCATTGGCTGGCAGCAGCAGAGTTTGACAAGCCAGGCTCGGGGGCCCTGGTACTGATGGCAGGCGGGTACACAGTGGCGACCTCTGTTTTAAACACCCTTCCATGGGTGAGTGGAGTGGGTTCCTCTGCGTCCAGGGTGCCCCTGTCAGGCTCAGCTCTCCCCTGCAGCTGGTGGATGGGCTCCTCAGAGGGAGGCCTAGAGTTCTGCAAAAGAGCCTCAGGGTAGCCAAGTACATCTGGATTCTTGCAGAGCTCTGCACAGTTGACTCCAGAAGGCTGGTCCAGTGCATTCACGTGTTCATTGGAATGAAAAACCAATGCTGTGGTCTTGTGAATCCTTCCTGCACTGCAAGGCCGGGGGTCCTCCATAGGTCCTGCCTCGCTCTTCTCTTTTGACTCTGCTAGGAACCCATTGTTCTGGCTTTTGAAGGCGTCTGCAGCTGGCAGGCCTTTGAGACTGCCTTTCTTGCGGTCCAGCGGAAATGTCTGGTAACACTTGCGAAGGTCTGGTGAGGTCTGCACACCGGTGCTCTTGGTGACATTAGGAATGGATCGGCGTGCAGGCACTGTCATATACTTACGATATGCCACCCTGCAGGACACAGCCTTGGCTTCTCGCTTTTCCCCCAGAGGTCCTGAAGACAACTGTGTGTCTCTCTGCTCATTCTGGGCCTCACAGATATCCTTAAAGCGCACCTGGAGGGCTTTGTTCCGCTTTTTGATCTGCCGGTTGGGGTCCAGGGCATATCTCATCTCCAGGGCCAGGCAGGCAGCAGGCTCTACTTCCTGCTCTGGTGTCGTGAGAATGCATCTGCCGGAGTCCTTGCTGACCATGGTGCCTGCATGCAGAGACAGCAACAGAGGCGTCAGTGGGTCAGAAGCACACATGCAAACTAGGCCGAATGGACTTCCAGCCAAATCACAGCTGCAGGCTTCCTAATTATTTTTAAACAGGTGAGGTCGGCCTTTATGTTAAGGAAAATCAGACAGGCGGGGAGTTGCTGGCAGGCACAGCATGAAATGCTTCTCAGTATTAAAGCCTGCTTACTTTTCCATGTGGGATACACGCAGTTTTCGTTTGATAGTAATGCTTGTTTCCCCATTAGACAAACCTGCTTTACTATATTCATCAAGCAGCCCAACGACTCTGCCGCGTCAGATTTGCAAATTATCTTTTCACATGTGTGTCTCTGCTTTATAGGCAGATGGTTTACCAAATGCAACTTATTTAGTTTAAGATTTTTACTATTTTTTTCCCTGAGGATGACGTGATTAATCTATTACTGGAATCCAATAGTTTTAAAGACTTACTGAATATTCTAGGTCCTGAGCAGACAGACATATGTAGTGGGGATGGCCTTGCAGGCAGGAACTAGGATCAGTCAACATGGGCTCTATGGGAGCCAGCCATACTTCTCTCTAGAGATATCTCTGGCGATAAGTCATGGTGGGGAGCAGAGCTTCCAGAAACATCAGTCATGAACATACCATGGGTTTCCCTGAGTCTACAAAAACAGCAGTACATCTCTTTTCTATGATTTCGTGGAGAATGGTATTTGGAAATTACTTTAAAAATAAATTATTCATTCTAGAATCAAATTTTGTGTTTTGATCACAACCCCTGGGGGAGGGGGTAACGGACAACAATGGTATTTGTTCTAGCATTTAAAAGCTGAAAGAAAATAAAATCAGGAGGCTTTTTGTTAATCATGAAGATTCATCTTGGGCTGAGCTATTAAATGCAGCTAAAGAGATGCAGGTGGCCAATGATTCTCTGGGGAATACCAGGAGGGTAAGTGCCTTCCCTTTATTAGATAAGCAGATTCGCAGCTGCTTAATGCACAGGAAAGAACTTTCTCGGGAGCTGCACTTGAAGCAAGTGGATACATTGAAGCTAGTCCTGGCAATGCAAACTTCTGACTCAGGCTATGTGGGAAGCTGAGGCAGGAAGATCACAAGTTTGAGGTCCGGAGCTACAGAGTGAGTTCAAGGGCAGCCAGGAAAGCTTAAGGACCCTTGTTTCAAAATAAAGTAATACGAGGGCTTGGGTTCAATGCTGGGTTTGCCAACACAAAAGCAAACAGAAAACAGAGCTAAACATGTTGTTTGTGAAGTAGCTTTTGCCAGACTCCTGACAGTTGAGGATAAAGTTGTCAGTTTGATGGATGTGGGGATGCAGGAGGTTATGGTGGCAGAGTCCAAGTGTTCAGGGATGCAAAGTCACAGAGATGAGCCAAGGTCGGTAGGAACTGGTTATCCAGCCCAGGGTCACCAGAACTCCAGCTCTGCACTGAAGCAGAGGCTCTGCTCCAGTGGTAATAATGACAGTGGTGGGCGTGTAGGCACGAGCCCAGCCCAGAGACCTGGAGGAGACTCTTGGGATGCACCATGGCAGTGGAGATACTTGCAGAGTGGCAAATGCAGGTGAGGACAGAAATATGCAATAGATTTTAATTTTCCTTCTAGTTGGTGTAAACATTCCCATGACAAGGGGACATGGTATGCCACTTGTTCATGCTCACACAGCCGGTGAGAAAGCCCAGGGAGGTCCTGTCCCACCAAACGCTGAGTTCACACTGTTTCCAACATACAGGTCCAGTGCCTCTCCTGGCATTAATCAGTAGCCAGTACTCAAGGCCAGCAGGCATAGTGGCTTGCTGAGGGAGAGGAAGAATGAGAAGCCAAGCCCGTGACTTAGGGGTATTCCGTGACCTAAGCCTTTTCTGCAGCAGGTTACACCTCTGCTACACTACTGTCTGCCACCTTACAAGCCCCGCAGATGTTTACAGTACAGAAGACTCAGAGCAAATCAAATGACCAATTCTTCATTCTGTTGCTGAAAACTAATGTCTGGAGATACCCTAAAATCATCTCTGCAGCCTCTGATTCTATTTCGACCAGGGTTTCAGGCTGCTCTAGGGTTCTGCCAGGCAGATGGCCTGCTAATGCTGGAAGGGCTCTCTAGGGTGCTGAACTCTGAGCAGCCTCAGCCAGCAGCGGCCCTGGCTTCTCCCATACAGAAGGGAGACATGTCTTCCTCCCAGTGTGACACCTATCAATGTCATCAAGTGAGCTTCACCACCATGACAACCCTGCATTAGCGTTCTTAACCATGAATGTCCAAGGCTTCTATTGCCATTGTCCCAGAGTTAGGTCCTCAGAGTCAAGAATTTCAAGTAGGTGCTGGGGCTCTCTGCAGGTCTCTGTAGACTGAAATTCAGCTGTCCGATGGTTTTAGAGAGGATAGGAATAGAGTGGACCAGAGATGTGATACATTAATTTCAAAGCTTATGTATTGGAGAAAGGGATTATGCCTGCAGGATAGGGCAAGGCAAGCCTGCCGGCACAGCGAATAGCTGTCTTTCAGGGACACTGAGATGGGTAAAAGGCACACACTTAAAAGAAGTTGTTGTGGGTTAGAGTATTAGAAACTGGGGACTTAATAAAAAAATTAAATTCTAACCCTCATTGTTTTGTGTGTCTGTTCTTTGGCTGGGTTGCCATCTAGGTGTGTCAGGATATATTGTGCCATCTTCCTGAAGGAGACCTTCATACTAGGGGAAATTTGAAAGAGAGAGAGCATTTTTTACAGAAAGCAATTTACTAGTAATTTTTCAGCCTTTTCCCTGCCAGTCCTGAAAAATGTGTGTCTGAGTAGGTTTGTCCTGCCTTACTATTCATCATCAGGATTTGCCAGGAACTGAACTGAAATAATTTTCTTACATCACTCCACTGGTTTGCTGAGTGCTAGACCCGACCATCAGACTCATAAAAACAAATCAGAGGAATTAACTGCTGGTGGTAAAAAGCAAAATAGTAAAAAACAAAACTCTCAGCTCTTCTTGCTTTACAGAGCTGCTAAGTCTGTAAAACACAATTCCCCTATTAGTGAAAACAATAAGTCATAAGTCCTTTCTTTTTAGAGGGCAGTCTTGGGGGTTGACCCTAAAACCTTGGGCCTGCTGGGCAGGTTTGAAGATTTTATTTATATTGTCTTTTTTTTTTTAATTGCATGTATGTGTATGTGTGAGTGGAGATGCTCCTAAAGGTTAGAGGAGTTGGTGAACTTTGGGAGCTGCCTGTCATGGAGGCTGAGGTTCAAGCTTGGGTCATCTGTAAGGTCAGTACATATGCCTAACTGCTGAGCCATCTCTCTAGAGTCTAGACCTACGTGTGCATTTCTTTGTGCTTACAAATGCCAGCCTGTGTCTGTGCCTTTTCCTCCCATCTTCTCATTGACCCTCAGGATACCCTTGCCTGCTGGTGATGCTCCATTGCTAGGCTATATGTTGAGACTCTGAAGGGCACTGCTGGTGGGCTGTACCCTGAGTCCCTTTGCATAACATTCTCTGAAGAACTACCCTAAGCAGAAAAATCTGTCACTTGGTATGATCCATGGTGGACTTCAGAAAGTGTCAGCGCAGCCAGGCACAGTTGCAGGTTTCTGCAACTCCAGCACACAAGAGCCAGGGACAGGAGTATCACTGCAAGTTTAAGACCAGCCTGGTCTACAAGTTCTGGGCTCACCAGTGATACCTAGTAAGGCCTTTTCTTAATAACAACAGTAATAATAACAATAAAACATCAAGCATCGGGCATCTGAAACATGAATGAGATGAATCAGCCATCTTCTGTTATTCCACAATTCTGTATTGGGTATGGGTCATGGAAGACCACCAGTGGTTCAGGAACATGCCTGTCATTGGTGTACAAACTAAGGGATGCTCTGAAATTTGAATCAACTGTGAGACTGGAACAGGGCTTATAAAATGACTTCCTTGGGTAAGTTCCCTCATAGACCTCGAGGTTTTGGTCCTTTGGGTGAATCCTTAGCGGCAGAGCAGTGAGGTCTATAACCTGTACTGTATTTCATGGGAATATTTTTTGGAAAGTGGCAAGCCATGGTTGGGCCTGCCTGGCTCGGGCAGATCTAGATGCCGGGGAGCTGTGTAGAATACAAATGTCTTAATTACTCTCTCGAATTAAATTTCATAATCAAGTATGAGTTGTAAATATATACACCCTGTAGCTTTAGATTAGCAGTGCCCTGCCATCCATCCCTGTAGGGTTTTAAATTAACAGACTAGAATTTAAAGAATTGTTCAGTTCAATTGGAACGAGTGAGAAATGGAAGTTACTAACGGCCTAACAATAGGCAAACAGACAAGGAAATGGTGGTGTGTGCGCACTCACTGGGACCATTAGAATTAATAACTATAGGGATGGTTTAACATCTCCGTAAAACAGCTAATGTTAAGTGAAAGAAAATGGCCTACCAAGTTTTGCTGGGTAGAAACAAAGCAAAGTGGTTGCTACTGTACTAAAACACTGCCTTTAGAGGCAGTGTCTTTCCCATGTTGATTGGAGGGTGCCGGTGGACAGGAACATAAAGATGCCACTGAACTGTTCCATTTAAGCATCCTGTCAGCAGGACTCTGTAAACCCTCTCAGAGAAACTCCCAGAAAGGATCAATTTGGGGTACCTATAGTCCCCAAAGGCCTTCTTTGATTATGTTGATAGACTGTTAAATTTTAAAGTTATAATAGTGTGTGTGTGTGTGTGTGTGTGTGTGTGTGTGTGTGTGTGTGTACATGCTTGTATGTCCAGGTGTATACCTACCATATACTTGTGTGTAGAGACATGCTCACATGGGTTGGGAGAATTAACAGACCATGCCAGTATTCATTACTAAGAAGAAAATTGCCACTGGTTTGAATTTATAATGAAATTGACTTGCCCTGAGCTCTGTGTTTAGAGACTCCATAAGGTTCGGGGTTTTATCAGCTGATAGGAAAGACTTGCTTCCTGTTCTGCCACCGCCAAATGTCTCATACTTCCCAGATCAGGTGTCCCTGTAATATGGTATGTGTACCTTGACTGGTCCTCTGACAGGTGGGACTGTGGGGAAACTACCTGCCTTGGGGTCTTCCATCACTCTATATAGCCTAAAAGCTAGCAAGCCATCCAATCAGTGTAGAGAAGAACAACCAGACAGTGCTGATTTCCTAGTGGCTCTTCTGTGGTAGAGGCACCTTGGAGCCAGAGATGCTGGCTGTACTTCAAGATTAATTGGGTCAACATTTTATTCCATATGCTATGGGAACGCCTGTGCATTGGGCTCCTAGGAGTGGGGGAAAAGGGGAAGTGGATAAGCTGTTCTTTAACATGAACCTTCCCAGTGGGGAAGGGAGGTAGGCTCTCACTCACACCAAGGACTCCTCTGTGCAGAAAAAGCTTTAATGTGGAAACCTAGTTTACAGTCCTGAACCTCTCTTGCCTTGAGGCAGAGAGCTGTATGGATGCCTCAGCATACAGGGTATTTAATGTAACACATGGAGATACTCTTTTTTCCCAGACAGTTGTTCCCTCTTCAGAAGCCACGGCGTTGAGTGGAAAGGGATGACTCTAAGCACATTCAGATGCTGTTCTAGCGTGGACAGTAAGTGAGGGGGGGCAGCATCAGGGATAGCAACCTGGCTTGTGGAAGGAACTCAGGGAAGACACATATAACTTCTGTAACTTTTGTTCTCTTCCCTCCCCACTCTTTTTCTGTGTCTGTGTGTCTCTGTCTCTCTGTCTGTTTCTCTCCCTCCCTCTCTCCCCCTCTTCCTCACTTCCTAGGCTGGCTTTGAATTTGCTATATGTATCCTAGGGTAACCTTGACTCACTTCTCTGGTGCTGGGATTATAGGTATATGTCATTGATGCTGAGAACTGATTCCAGTGTTTTGGGCATACAAGGCAAGCCATATGCCAGCTTAATACCTTCTCTACCTCTTACTGAATAGAATATTGAAAGGTAACCTGGGTCATTATGAACTGATGGCTTTCTCATTTAATGCTGGGAATAATGTTTGTTTTTGTTCTTGGTAAAAGGCGGGCTTTGAGCAGAATAAAACCTGCTTGAGTTGGGGCTCTGATCTGTTCTTATCTGTGTCATTGAATTATATACCTCACCAAGAGAAAGCCTTGGAGAAGTCAACACCAACCAGATGAACTGTTGCTGGCATGCTCACACACTATCCTGTTCACAGTGAGTGGGCAGGAGGGCATGACTTTTGTGCCTCATCCAGGCATGGACATTTTTCTTTGGTATAGAGGCTTTGGAAGAGTGGTTTTCAGCCTGTGGGTAGTCACAAACCCTTTGGTGGTCAAATAACCCTTTCAAAAGGATCGCCCAACACCATTAGAAAACATGATTCATAACAGTAGCAGAATTAGAGTTATAAAGTAGCAACAAAGTAATCTTATATTTGGGGATGATCACCACATCACGAACTGTATTAAAGGGTCACAGCATTAGGGAGACTGAGAACTACTCTTTAGAAGAACCAAAACCAGGCTTTCCTCTTCGCTTAAGTTCTATCTAAGACATTCCCTTTTGTTTACTCATGATCCAGACAGAATCTGAGTTAGTTTTATGGTATCAACAGAATTGTGTGATGCTTGTGAACAATCACCTGGGAACCCTGCCTTCTCTAAATGGGGTGTTATGTTGGTCAACAAACAATAACCCATTCCACCCTGCCCTCACTGCATTTGCAACAGCCAGCTTGGCAATCAGTAGTGGCCAAAGAGTTAGGAAGGCCAGGTTCTGACTCTGTGATCCAGGCTCAATCAGTTTTGGAAGAGGAACCCATCTTCCTTTCTCCACCCCTCCCCCATGGGCATGTCAGTCCCCGAGAAGTCGGGATGTTGGATGGAAGTTCTGAATGCTACACTCGGACACATCTCATCACTGTAGTGGGCACCCTACTTTCCCTGTGTAGGTTCCAGACAATGAAGAGCTCAACAGATAGCCACCTGGAGCTCCTCAGAGGCTGGAGTTGGTAAAAGCTGGTGCAACACTAAAGAGGTGGCCTCCCTTTCTTAGATCTAATGGGTTTCCTTCTTCTCTTAAGAATAGGTATACATGGACTGGAATGGATTCAGAGTCCATTGCCTTTAATTGTACTGAATCCAAACATTTTTTTAAAAGGTGTGTGTGTGTGTGTGTGTGTGTGTGTGTGCGCATGTGTGTTGTTGTCCCATGGGCCTGTGTGGAAGGCAATGGTTGGTGTTTAGTGTTTGGATGTTTTCTAAGTTTTTCTTCTACCTTACCTTTTCCTAGACAGGGTCACTCACTGAGCCTGGATTGGCTGGCTGGCCAGCAAGACTCAGACCTACCTGCCTTAAAAACAGGGCTTGATTTACAGACATGCACTGCCATGCCTAAAATAATGCCCACGGGTGCAGATGATCAAAACTCAGATCTTCCATGTTGTGCTACACATGAGTGCTTTACCCACCAAACCTTCTTCCCCGTACACATTTTAACTCATTTAACACATATTCACTCGTGATAGATCTGACCTTCAAACTGGAATACAGACTTTTCCTTCTTTTTCCTCAAAGTGCCTCTTGTGAGCAGAGGCTTCCGTGTCCCATTTTACTGCCACCTCAGGACAACATACAGGGACATGCAGGACAGGACTTCCATGTGGAAGTAACCATCACATACAAGAGGAGTTATTTAGAACTGAAGATACAGTCTGTCTTTCTGGCAAGTCCATACAGGCCTCTATCTCTGAGCCTCAAAGGGATCCCCACCTCTCCACCTCCATATTCTCCTTGGTTTGGCCAGAGTGTTGAATAGGTTTGGGTTCGCAGCAGCAGCTAAGCCAAGAGGAAAGAGCCATGAGTGCTTCTTATAATCGGCTTCTATTTATAAGCTGATTGCTGAACACAGAGAAAATGTCCTGCCCCAGGAATGCGTGCGGATGGTCCAATGGCTGTACAGAGCTAGTAATGTGTGTGGGACCTGGCCAGCCCTCATACATTTTGTTGACCAAGGTCTAATGTGGAAAGATATCCTGATTTGAATTCGGAAGGCCTTCTGGCGTGTAGGCTACACACAATGGGTGCTTTAATCTGGCATAATTTGAAATATAAAGCAGGGGAGACTTCTTCCTTCCACTGAAGCTGACGGCATGGTAGGAGGACCTCAGAAATTACTCACTGCTCGGAGACTGTTTTGTCAGTTTAAACAAGACTTAAGGGCTAGGGAGATGGCTCAGCTGGTAAAGTGCTTTCAAGGGCCTGAGTTTGATCCTTACAGCAAATGTAAAAAGCCAGAAGTGATGTGTGGGTTTCTAATCCCAGCACTGGGGAAGTGGAGACAAGTGGGCATGCGAACTGCCTTTCCTAATAGATGAATGAACTCCAGGCCAGTGAAAAACCACATCTCAGAAAACAAAGAGGATGGTCCTGAGGGTGACCTCTTGCATTAACATGCATACATTTGGATACTTGTGTGCGTATGTATAGCTGATCTCAGAAACACACGTGTGTATGCTCACCCATACATACATATACACCCCAAATTTTAAGTCAGGGAGAGAAAGTGTGCACAGTTAATTGTTTGGAATATGGAAAACTGAAGAAATACTCTGACTAGAATGACTGACAGGTGTTCATTGCAGGTTTGCATAGGGCAAAGTTTCAGTGTGAAGAACTCGGCCACAGTGTCACTGGGGAGTCAGAGGCAGGTGGATCGCTTGCGTTCTAAGACAGCCTTGGTTACACAGAGAAACCCTCTCTCAAACAAACAAATAGAAGAGGAAAGTATTGTGTCTGGCAGTTGGGAAGAGAGAGAATAGAGAAATGGTATCCTTCTGAGACTATGCCACCTCAGTACTTATCATAGATTTTTATTAAAATAAATTCCATCTGTCATGAATGTCACTTTCTCTTCGATTCTATACAGGCTAGTCGATTCTTCGATTCTCCGCTTCCTCTTTTGGCCAGCAGCAAGTGTTAGCTCTGTCTTTTTTATTCATATTACAAACCCAGCGCCTACTTTACAACATGAGACCATAGGCATCCCTCTCACACTCTGTCTTCCGTGTTGAAGGTAGATTCCCTGTGCACATCAACTTTAGCAGCATTTCTGTAGCACCAGGCGGGCCCTGTGATGCTTCTTGACAGGTAGTGAGTGTGGTTCATCAGCCATGCCTACCTGAGCTGGATGTGCACAAAGGCACCTGGTCTTAGAGACAGTCTCTGGACCTAGCGTGTAGGGGTCTAAAGCCCCACCTCCTACTTGGATTGCTGTACCATCTTCCAGCAGTCTGTGCTGCTAACAGTATGATCACTTCAACTCAATGTTGCCTATCGAAAGATTACCTCCCACTAACGCCTTTGTTGCTTTGCTACTGCTCCTCCAGTTGACTTTCTTTCCAGAACATTCCCTTCTTTTCCAGAACATTTCCATCCTTTCTCAAAGCTGACCTTCCATTCTCACTTCCCATCTCTGTCCTTGGAGGCTCTAAGGACACCTGCCTCTGTCTCAGCAAAGTCCAGTTGAGCAGCCAGCCTTGTTTTCTTCAAAGCCTTCTTTACTCTTACCTACCCTATTCCTCTTCTCGTCAAGAATCCCCAGCACTGAAATTCTAACATTCTTACACCATCTCGAGAACACACTGTGTGGTCATCCCTACTATCTGACTTTCCTTCCCTTGGTTCACTTTCCAGGTTTGTACCTCATCCTCCAGTCAAGGCTCATTGCTTTTATGTGGCATAGACCTTGTCTTGCTTCTGGCTGTTTAGGGTACCTGCATGTCCAGGGTAACCAGGTTCCTCACTGGGTGCTTGTTTCTTGTAAAACAATGAGACATAATTCTCAGCAATGTGTCATCCAGCAGAGAGAGACAACAGGTTCAATGGACTCTTCCTGGAGGACTAGGGCCTGAGAGGTACCAGTTGCTGAAAGTGTTCATGCAATTGTGGGAAATTATACTTGAAAACATGCAGGAGGCAGACTAATGTGCTTTCTCCTAAACCTAAACAATAGCTGATATCCCTGCTCTGTGCCCTGTTATCCTTCAATACTTTCTGATTGATTTGAATATACATATACATGATCCCAGGCTTTCCCAGGATCTGGTCAAGGAGCTGTAGGATGAGTGTGCAATATTAGTGATTTCCAAGGACTCTGTCTGCATTCCCAGGGGAATCTCAGCTGTCTGTATAATAAAGCTTGGGCAGGAATAAGAGAAAGAACAAGTTTTCATTAACTTTGGAGAAACCACTACCTGAAGTTATGCAACATCCCTCCGCCCCCACTGATGCAAGAGTGTCATACCCACAAGAGCAAGGAGATGACCTACTAATGGGCAAGGTTTGTGTTTAATTGTGGTATATGGCAGGGACTTGATGACATGTTCCTTGCAGACATCTGACTTGCTAACATTAGATTCTTTTTTTTCCAAATGATTTCTATGATGTAGTAGTTACCAAATAAATTAAAATTTTAATCCACACATCTCAATGGCTCCAACTCATATACAAAGCATCTTTCATAATCCTGGGCTTTAACCAGTTATAGAGGAGGCATTGCTGGCCGTTGAAGGGTAAACAACATTGTAGGGTTCAAAACACAACTGTGGATTTTGGTGTCTAGAGGCATATCAAGGTCTGGATGGAATTACATTCATTTCCATACCTGAATGTGACCCCTGAATGTAAATTTTTACTCACCAAGTACCATGGGTTCTTAGGACTATATAATTTTCCTTTGCCATTATATACTAAGATGAATGTGGGGATGACAGTCCTGAAAAGGACACAGAGTAGGATGGTTTAACTATGACATGTCTTGGATGCTTTGCACTTGAGAGAGGTACAGAGTGCTTGGGTAGCCTTGAGCCCCACTGTCAGGTTTTTGACGTTGCCTATTTGATTAGAGTTCCATTTAAAATGGAACTTTACACTTGATTCCAGTGCAGAACCAAGGCCAGGCAGGCAGCTGGGGTATACAGCTCTCCACATACAGACAGCTTAAGTCTAAGTCTAGTGGGCAGATCAAGGTGATAGTCCTGAGTTTGCCATGGTATTTTACAAAGAACATGGCGAGAAGAGAGAGAACAACAGAGTAAGATTGAGTAAGCAGGACTGATGGTAGCAGAGTCTGTGAGGTCTCCCTGCAGACATAGGAATGAGGGCGAGATGTGGATCTCACCCAGTCCTTCTAGGAACCTGCTCCTTCCCTGTTGCCTTTCTTGAAATGTTAGAGGAGACCCGAGTGTTGATGGGGTGAGTGAGTCTGTGTGTGTGTGTGTGTGTGTGTGTGTGTGTGTGTGTGTGTGTTGTGTTGGCAGGAAAGGAAAACCTGATGCAGGCTATCCTCCTGCAGAAGAACAGCCTTTTCCTTGAGGGCTGAAGTAAAGCTGGGGTTTGCTCTCAGCAATGAACACTTTGGGTTAAAAGCTCAGTGTTCTAAAAGAAAAATGAGGCCGTATATTTAGTCCCTACCTAACCTGGCAAATCAGTGTCTAGAGGGTGGAGACTGGGAGATATTATGTATTTTTAAACTCCTCTGATCATTATATATAGATTGGATTTTGTTTTGTGTTTTGTTTCTGAGACAGGATCTCATTATGTAGCTTTGGCTATCCTGGAATTTTCTTTGATTGACCAAACCAGTCTTGAACTCACAGAGATCCACTTGCCTGTAAATTCTCAGTGCACCACCCTTCTTGGCTTCCCCAGATCATTCTGATAGTACAGTTATGAAGGTACACTACTTGTTTGTGCCTTTTATTTTTCTTCCCCAGTGCTTTGATTTCTTCTAGTTCATTTTTTTATTTTAATTTTTTACTTATTATTAGTGTGTTTGTGTGTGTGTGTGTCACACAAGCGCACGCTAGCACTTGGTCACACTCCATGGGGTGTCAATCCTGCTGAGTAAGACTCGGTCATATTTGTACAGATTCAGAGATATCATCACTC
This sequence comes from Micromys minutus, assembly GCF_963924665.1. Taxonomy (NCBI): domain Eukaryota; kingdom Metazoa; phylum Chordata; class Mammalia; order Rodentia; family Muridae; genus Micromys; species Micromys minutus. Next base: position 64,131,560 of record NC_137971.1, on the reverse strand, counting down.
GGCATGACCCTGGATAAATTTGCCACATCAGTGATTCTGATAGACAAAGTGGAGATGTACTCAGAGGAGAGTTAATGTAATACACTTGAAGGGGTATGCAAGTACCTGGACAAAAATGAGTCAAGTGAAGCCACAGATTATTTTAGTGAAGTCTTAAAACCAACAACCACCATTCAACAGCCACATAGGACAACTGGCTGGAAGAAATGCTAACCCTGTGCTCCTAATGGCCTCACAAAGTGAAATGGAAGCTGGTAGCCTCGAAGTTCCCAACCCTCCATGCTTCCACATGCAGCAGGCCAGCAACTCTGTAGGGCACTAAGTCCTGGATATGGGGTTCTAGCTGTTGGAATCTCCAGTTCATCAGTGGAATGTGGCCATTTGTGTTGTGCTTTAAGGTAAAAGGTATGGGAGAGAGAAGAGACCCATATGGACCACCTTCCACAGACTTTTGAAACCTCGGGGATAAATCCATGGGTCTGGCTCAGAAAACAAGGAAGTTGGTGTCACAATGTCAAACTGAGATGTTCCAGGTACTAAGGCAGACAGTGGGTATCTCAGCCTGGCCCAGTGAACTCTTCAAGCTGGTAGAACTCTAACAAAAATCTCCTTGGACTTGGAATGTCAGCTCTTGGGTGTGGGAGCTTTCATCTACATGAAGGCTGGGAGTTGGGCTCTCTCTTTCCCTGGTTTATTTCTCAAGGTTAGTCAGTTCAAAGGCATTCTTCCTTTAAAAACTCAGTCTCTACCCAAGTGAAATTTTTAACAAAGAAGACCCTGATTGTGAGCTGGGCAGAGGAAACTCAGGCCCTTAGCTCTGTTTCTTTCTTTTCTAGGTAAGGCTTGGTAAGACTTCAGGGCCAGTTGTTTTTTCTTTTATCACCTTTTACTGAGATGTTTTGTCCTTCTCTTAGGGGAAAAAAAAGGCTAGAAGACTTGCTTCCAGCCAGGGTTCCCTGGATTTTCCAGCAGAAGTTACTGACTAGGTTTACTGTTAATGGCCTCATTAAATATTCATTGAGCACCTGTTACTTGATAGTACAGTGTTTCTTCCTTTAAGGATCTCTTTGAGATGTGAGTCACCAGGTCCATCCCTCCTTTCTTCCCTCTTTGGAAGCATCCTTGATGCTTTAGGTTAAAAGATGTAATAAAAACAAAACAAAACAAAACAAAAAACTCGCTTCCCCCTTTCAAGTAGTATTTCCAGCTTAATACTCAGACTCTTATTCCAGGTAATCATCATGTTTTCCCCCTACTGGCTCCCAACCTTGTTTTTCATTAGAACCACTCTTCCCCCTGGGTTTGGATGTTAATCTGTCCTCTACCAGCTGCCATTTTGCAAGGATTCCACTGTTGAAGATTTCTGTCATAGCTGCCAGCCTCTCTATCCAGCCTCGGTGCTCCCAGCTCCTATTGGCCCCAGTCAATTCTCACCTATGATACCTTCTCAGCTGGGCTCTGGTTCCTTTGCTCTGGCTTCTGTCTGGATGTCAACACTTCATCTTCTCATAACGTACATTCTTGTTGAAAGCATCCCATGAGGCCCACCTCGCCCTTCTGGTTCTTTCTCAAAGTGGCTTCAACCTGTGATGCTAAAACTCAAACCTCTGGAAAATGTCACTTCTCATTCCCACCTGTCATTCTTGGTGTCTTTTCTTCTCCATGCAACATCACTTGGCTCGGGTCCTAGGTATCTATCTACATGTTGGGCCCAGCATCCTCTCTCAAACTGACCCTTGAAGTCAGCCAAGGTGTCACCCACTCACGCTGCAGCCTCCCACCCTGATTCTCTCTTGTGAGTGGTGACATGTTGGGCACATCCTAGTCTTCTCTTCGCGTGTGACACAATTTTCTTGTACACCTTTGCTTCAGACTGGACAATCAGCTCCTCCTTGGTCCCGATTGCCATCTGCATATCTGTCTACCTTGCCTCTGTCCACCCCTTTCTAAGAGCTTGGTCTTTAGAGTTCCAGTAAATTTCCAAAATGGCTAAAAACACTAGAACAACAAGCAGGTCTCAGGAAGCAAACTGCCGACCCTAAACAGGTAAAAGAGGTTCAACAGGGGACAGTCGCAGTTTAGGATACTCCCCAGGAACAGTGTATAAAGGACCCGTGTCACTTGCTGACACAGACTAGAAACACAAAGTTGGCAATGGGTCTGCTGTTCCTCCAAGAGCTTGCTCTACCCAGCAACTGACAGAAAGGCCACAGCTTCAGGCTGCCCTGTCATGCCTCTGGGTTCCTGAAGTGGAGAGAAATCAACCTCCATTTACAAAGCTTCTTGTGATGGGCTCCACACTCTGCAGCTTTTTCTCACAACCCCCACCCCCAGGCCGCAGTTTGCCTGCTTCCATTTTATGCCCTAGGCTACATTAACGATCAAACTGGAATTTTCCATAGTAACTCCAATGCAAACTTTCAGGAGCATCCTGGCATCCTGTTGGGATCACCGTCTCTTGCTTCTTCAAGGGTTAAAATAGGGGAACTTCTGTGAATGTCCACTCTGCATGGATGAACTTCTCCCTTAAGTTGTTTCTCTCTCCGCCTTCCCAATCCAAGGGTGATATGGCCCCTGGACATAGCTATGATACTGTGTGCACTGTCTGCTCCACACGCTGCAAAAGCCATATCCAGATGATTACTGTGGAGAAAATTCCTCCCAAATCCCTGTGAAGCGGCATAATCTCCAGGAGGTTTACAGAGTGATTTAGAAACACAACTCTTTCTTTGTCTCCTAATTTCTCTATATTCAAGTTCATTTTCCTCCCATGCCTAGCTTGAACTGAGTCTCCAGTTCCAGCTGAGTACCCTGATGTCTTAGGATCCGGTGACTGAGTACCTCCAGGAGATAGATGTCTCTGAAGCCTAGAATCTTGGTTTCCTGGAGACACCTCCCTGCCTTCTGCCTTCAGGAGCTGAAACAGTTACATCCTCAGACACAGTTGAGAGGTTCAAACCTAAACCCTGAATGCCTTAGTATGCAACATCACCCAAGCAACTTTTTCATGTGAATTTGCTAGGGCCATACTAACCTGTAACTTATATAAATCTATATTCTGTCCTCAAGGTACAGGATAAACACCTTTTAAAAGTGAACTGATTAAAGGTCGAGATGTTTTACTGTATTTGCATAAAGATAGACTAATTTAAGTTTGGACATCTTGGGTGTGTTGTCACGTTGGATCAGTCATACTAAATGTTGCTTTAAAATATTGAAGCCACTCCATAATGCTATGAAATATTAAAATCAAATATGAAGGTTCCACATCATAAATTATGTCATCTAATTTTGGGTTAGAGAACGCAGGCCTCTGGAGTCACAAAGGGTCCAGGACAATGAGCACAGGTGTCACATTCCCAAAGGAGCTGTGGAAAACAGTCCTCGTGCCTAGGAGTCCTTATCGCCTTTCTTGATGTGAGGCACCGCACCTCCGTTCTGGATAATTGGTGTGGTGCCCTAGATGGTCTGTTAAGAGCTTCTCTGCTCTGCCTCGGCTTAGGTGCCCGGTGGGTTGGGTAGAGGGTGAGAATGAAGGCCTTTGGTGAGTCCATTGCTGCTCTGTAGCCAAGCCTGACCTGGGAGCTGCTTCAGGACACTGTGCCTCCAGTCATTTCAGAACCTCACCGGCCTGACCAACACAGACTCTGCTTCTACCAGGGAGTTCGGTAGCTGTTCCTCCCAGTGAGGCAGCCACGCGACGGAGCAAACCGGAGGATACAATTATTATCTAGCAATGTGAATGAGTGCCTAGCCTCTCACTATGATAGATCTGTATTTTCTGTGAACTCCACTGTGTAGGGCTTTTTCATGGAGATGCGTGCCTGTCTTGCATGGGTCATTTTTTGGTTTGTTTTTTTTTTGTTTTGTTTTGTTTGTTTGTTTGTTTGTTTTTAAACATAGCTCTTAAATTTTTCTCTACAAATGGAAAAATAAAAGTCAAAAATTGCCTCTTTGTGGGGCAAAATAACTGACAGCATAGGTGCTCTCTGTGGTAAACTGAGGTAACAGGGTGACTGGATTTTCAGCGAGTCTCCTGAAGGCTCATGTGGAGCTTTCTAGTGCTTGCCTCATTAGCCTGCATCTTAACCACTAGCTATGTTTCTCAATGGAATAATGGTCCTGATTTATGTCAAAACCCCAGTGTCTTAATCACAATCATAAAACAAAAAGTCAATGCAACTGTTGTCATTTTAAGACATGCTTTGCTTTTCAAGGACATCCTGTCTTTAAACAGAGGTCTTTATGTCAGATCAAAAAAAAATTTAAATCATTCTACCTTTTTAAAGAAATGATGAATTTAATGAAGAAAACAAAACCCTATAGCTCACATAACTTATGCCAAATCCTGCTCTGCTATGCTAGGCTTCTTCCCCACCAAGTTCAATTCTCATAAACCCATCCTGGACCACAGTACCCTGCCATGTAGATAGTAAACAGGGACAGTAAATTAATATCTGGGAAGGTATGCACATGTCAGGACTTCCTTTTTTTCCCCCTCTTTAAGCTGTTTTGTGCACGTTTGCTAATCATGCTTGCAGAAAATTGCAAAGATAAATATGAACTTTGAAAAGTAACATTCAACAGGATGTGAGTGTAAGAAATAGCACACCATGAATAGTAAAACCCAGCATGTTCCGCCTCTGCGGAGTGCAATGATTACTGTCTGTTCAGCCTTTACCGTCAGCTTCATAAGGCTGTATCTTTCTCGTTTGTGAACTACTCATGGTGGGGGGGGGTGACCCAGCTTTTATAATCTGAATGGCACTTTGAACCAGGTCCCTAGCCCTGTAACCCTGATCAAGGCCTGATCAGGTTGTGAAAAAGTTACCCCCCCACACACACACCAAATCATTTTCTAAGAGAAAAACCTTCAAGCTACTGACCTCAACCCTGTGCTAGCCTTTGCACTGGTGCTCCGAAATGATCTCCTAGGTTCTTAGCCAAGGCATGGCTTGCCCCAAAGTTCCTTCCCACTCTTGCCAGTTTCACCCCAGGATGCTTCGGCAGAATTTCAGCACCCAAGCAGACAAGGTCAAATTAAACTGCTCCTCCTCCTGCTTCTAGCTCAGAAGTCCAACAGGGCAGCCAGTCCCCCAGCCCCAGGCCTGCACCAAGAGAAGGGAAGGAACCTGAGCCCTGATCTGCAGAGAGTAAAAGGCACCCATTTTCCTCCCTTATTTACTCCAGGGGTGCCTCTCCTCCCCCACTTCTGGCATCCCTTTATCACTGGCTCCATCTCCTTGTGGCATGTTTTCAGGGTAGTAGAATGTTGAGGTCACAGGGAAAGGCTCATTTTCTTTTTCAAGCAGCAGAGACACCAACCTGGAACCCTGAGCATGAACAAGCAAGACGCAGTCTTGTTCTTGACTTTGGGCTCTAGTCTCTGCCCCTGCTTGGGGCTGGCCCCTGTTCATTCCTCTTTCGTGCCCTCACTCACTAGCTCCCTAGGATCTGCAGAATCGGTTGGTTCCCCATGCTTGTGCAAGTCAGGCATGGTATGCCAGCACCCAGAAACTCAGAGGGTGCAGACCCCAGCTCGAAAAAGGTGCCTATAACAGTAACCAAGAGAGGAGACCAACATTTCACGTGGGCATTTTTGCCTTTGCTCATGCTTAGGTCTTTGCTGAACGCAGGCAGCCGGGCCCCTCTGCTCAGACTTATCCCCCCGCCCCCATATCCCTGAAGTTAATCAGCTGTACTGTACTTGGCAGTTCGTTTTAGTTTGGATATACTTTGAAAACCTTGAACGTTCTAGGGATATGGTCATCCCCAGAGCCCCCTACACCCTCCTGCCCAGTTCTGCCCGACCAAGGATGTCCTGTGCTCACAAAGGCTGTGGCGTTTGTCTAGAATAGACATAACATTCCCGCTTCTCCAAGACTGTAGCCAAAGTTGCCAGATGCCCCTGAGATAGTAGGTCCTGCCAGGTGCAGTTGCGTAACCTCGCCCCCCACCCCCGCCGCTCCCCGCCACCAGGTCTACACTGGGCTACACCCGCCGTCCCGGACCCAGGCGAAGCCAGTTTAGGGGCGAGTGCGTGCGCAAGAGCCAGGGTCTGCACCCATCTGCCAGCGGTCAAGTACAGCGGGCTCGCGGTGCAGGAGGGCATGCTGGGCTCCGCTTACCTTTGGCTGCTTACTGATAAGTGGAGGTCGGTGCAGCGCCTGGCTCGGGCATGTCTTGCCGCGGACCCTGGCAAGCCTGGCGCGGCACGGAGTACTCGGGGCAGAGCATCCACAGCAAGGATCGCCGGGCTCGCGCTGAAGGAGGCTCGGCTCCGGGGACTTGGCCAGTTGCGTGCCCGCCGCCCGCCCCCTCCACTGCCACGGGCCCGGCCCGCCCGGCCCGGCCGGCCCCCGCGCCGCAGCTCGAGTCCCTTCGGCTCCTGCTCAGCGACGCGCACCCGGAGGCAGTGGCTCGGCCGGCTCCGTGGACGCCCGCGCGCTCGCCCGATCGCGGCGCGGCGGAGCCAGCCACAGCCACCCGGCTCCGTGCTCCTCAGATGTCCTCATTTACTGCAATTGTCTTCGGCGAGATCCGGGAGCCCGGGCCGGGAGGAGGGGGCGGAGACGGGGAGGGAGCGGGAGGGGAGTCCTGGCCCAGGCTCTAGGTCCCGGCTACTCTATGGAGCCAAGCAACCAGAGGACTGACTGAAGAGAGGGCACCCAGAGCTGCGCGCCAGTCGCCTGTGCGCTCGCCTGCCACCGAGGCGGGCGGAGCCCCGGGGCCGGTGGGGCGGGGGTGGGGCGGGGGCGGGCCAGGCCGCGTGCGTGGGGCGGGTGCCGGGCGCGTGAAGGAGCCCCTCCAGCCAGAGCCGGATCGCGGGCAGGAGGAGGAGGAGAAGGAGGAGGAGGTGCTGGAAGCAGCCGCTGGCTGCTGCCTGTGCGCGGAGCTCCTCTGCCTCATCCTAGGGTTTCTGAGCTGCAGGCGGCGCTGCGAGGCCCTTGGAACTTGTTGAGTTTACACAGTAGCCACCTCAAGCAGGCGCGGGGACCCTCTTGATTTCTTCTTCCGTAGTGGGGCTGTTTATAGGGAATCCTGCTTGATGGTTTTCTGTGGTGTCAACCAACCTACCCCTGTTGGGTAGTTAAGACCCTAGACGGGAGTGGACATGGGAGCAAGGCGCCAGCTCCCTCATCTGCAGATTTGCCTTTGGAGAGACTGGAAATGGGGGTTTCTCTTACATTTTTGTCTGATCAACCTGGAGCCAGTCTCTCAAGTAAGGACTGAGACGCAGACCTGTTTGTTGGCATAGGGACAAAGTAGAGAGTGCCTGCCTGCCTGCCTATCAGCTCTGTTGCATGCTGATAATTTGGGGGACATGATAGAGCAGGCATCTCCACACTGTTCCTCATCTGGACCTCCTAGTCCCTCTTCCTCTCACCACCCCCTCCCAGAAAGGCAGTGGGAGATTTTCTTTGTTTTGATCAGAGTCAAGTAGACCCTGGAAAGAGATTTCTCTAGCATGAACAGAGAACAATTCCCAGCACATATCTCAAACTCCACCAGAGTCTTGTGAGCTCTCTGCTGCAGGTTCAGGGTCTTCCTTGATTCTTAGCAGGGCTGATTAGCAGACACTGGGACTAAGTATCCCTGGATACAGGTCTCCCAGCCCTACCTAGGACATCCTGGAAAGTAGCCCCCACTGTTAACATGGTGCTAAGCTTTGGCCAGTGAGTTGGGCATTCAGATGGGAAATGTTCTTAATCACCCCACGGCTACAAGCACACCTTGCCAGAGAGGAGATAGGCTCTGGTTTGTTCCCATGTATCCTTTTAGCCCTGCATCCCAGTCCTAGTATTCCAGGCCACTCAATTACTCTATCCTCATACAGTGGGCTGATAGAGCCCAACTCTGTTTTATATACAGGTTCTGCTCTTTTAAAGGGTTTTCTATAAGATACTGTCTGTGTAAGGTGATGTGCCCACATGTTCCAGAAGGAGGACATCCTAAAATATCCTCCCTTTGCATGTCTCTCAGTAGCCCCTGAGATAAAACACCCATGCTCCTGGATAAAAGATTTCTCTAGATGTACCACCAGACCCAGCCATATGTCAGGGAGGACTCAGAGCTTTCAGATGGGTGCTTACCCCAGCTCCAATGGAGTATCCCGATCTAGTGAGCACCCAGCTGCAGGTTCAGGGCCTCCCATGATGTCTATCTTGGCCTGGTGGTTAGGGACAGAATGCCAAGCCTGGGGAATTTAGACTCTGTCCCTCTCACTCTTTAAAATGCCCCTTAGGACCCAGATTCCCCCCAGATCTGATTGATAGCCCATGCATGTCTTTAGCCCAGGAGGTTATTGGGATCTGGCTGGGAAAAGGGCTGTGTGCTGGCTGCTTTTATGTCAACTTGATACAAACTGGAGTTATCTGATATGAAGAAACCTCAACTGAGAAAATGCCCCCCATAAGATCCAGCTGAAAGGCATTTTCTTAATTAGCAATTGATGAGGGAGGGCCTAGCTAATGTGCGCCCTTCTGGGATAGTGGTTCTGGGTTCTGTAAGGAAGTAGGCTGAGCAAGCTAGTAAGGAGCACCCTCCCTGGCCTGTGCATCAGCTCCTGCCTCCAGGCTCCTGTCCTGCTTAGGTTCCTGCCATCACAGCTTTTGATGATGAACAGCGATGTGAAGCTGGGATTGAAATAAACCCTTTGTTCATGGCGTTTCATCACAGTAACTCCGGCTAGGGCAGTCTGCAAGCAAGAATAGACTCTGCTACCCAGATAGAAGCCAGGGGGGTCATGTAGGACTTGGCACTGTGTATCAGCAGATGACAATGGTTCCTGCCTGAAGTCCCCTAGCCCCCTTCTCCAGATGTTCTCTTACAACTTTGGGAATTCTGTCCAGAAAACTTTCTGTAATTCTTACCTTATTGTATAATCCATAAGATTTAACCTCCCCCCCCCCTTTTTTTTTCCTATTTCCTAAGTATGTCACTGCAAATCTGAAAGGCAGTGTGGGACTGGCACCACTGAGACTGGAAAGTTTAGGCTTAAAGTCCATGGGTAAAATCAGATAGATGTAAAGGTGTGCAGAGGCGTTTGGGGCCCAGCTGTAAGCTGTACTGTGAGCCGGTTAGGTGTCTCTAGGGACAATGTCAGTGAAGATCCCCCCAGTGGCTACCTAGAGGAGGAAATGATCTAATGCTGTGGCTGGCAGGTTCGAAGATGTTCTAGCTGAGCTGCCCAGTAACCTCAGTGGTTGCTAAGTCTGCTGCCATCCTGCTTCGGATATGAAATGGCTCTGCACAGGCTTACTGTGGGCCCAGCTGATGCTGCTGCTTGAAGAACGTGTGAAAGCTTTGGAAGGTAGAGCTTGTCGGGGGGAAGTAAGTTGCAGGGGTCAGGGTATATGGATTCTACTTCCTGTCCCCTACCAGAGCTTTGAGAAGTCCCAACCCAGTGCATCTACTGCCATGGTGCTCCTACTACTTGGAGCAGCTTGTCACCCTACCTTTCCCACCATGATGAACTAATACCTCTAGGCCAAACCCAAACAATCCCTCCTCTTCAAGCTGCTTTTCTCATGAATTCTGTTGTAGCAATGAGCAGGCCATTGATGTACCTCCCGCATTAAAGAAAAAAAAAGTGTGTGAATACACTTACCTATTGCATCACTAAGTCTGCCATCACAAATTGAGATCTTGGTGAGAGTTTGTCTATGGGCTAGGGATGACTATCCCATGAGCACCAGCATGCTCAGAACCTTCAAGCATCCCTGCGTTAGGGGATGTGTGGGGGAGGAGGTCTGGCCTTCCTGCTGCCCACAGATGCCCTTTGCATCGTTGTCTCTGCGTGGACAGAACAGATGTATATATTAAGGGTTTATAATGAGTCCTTATGTTCAGCCTCCCCAGAAAAAAGAAAGTAGACTCATTTTAGGAATCAATTAGGTATAAATTGGTTTCTTAGATTTTGCTTCAGAATTTCACCACAAAAGGTAGTCTTGCAAAGAAGAAAATAGCCATTTTAAAAAGAGATTTCCCACAGGCAGAGGCAGCCAGTGAGTAAAACTATGCTGAAATTCATGCTGCCTAACCCACACAAAGTCTGCGCCTTTGACTTCCTGGAAGTGTTCATATCCTGAAATTCCAAACCAGTGAATTGATCAGAAGATCTAGCTGGGTTATTAGGGTACCCGACTAGCATGTGCAGCTCCGAGTTCCATCCTCATCCTGCAGAAGGCAGACCTTGTGGTATATGCACAAAAACTCAGTGCTTGAGAGGCAGAAACAGAAGGATTACAAATTCAAGGTCATCCTTGGTTATGTAGCAAGCTGGAAGCAAGCCTGGACTATCAAAGACCCTGTCTCAAAAACAAAACAAAACCAATAGTATGATAAACTGCTGTGTGTGTGTGTGTGTGTGTGTGTGTGTGTGTGTGTGTGTTCCAGAATGTTCTGAGTGATTTTAATTCTAAACTGAAAGTAACTGTATCTACTAAGAAGCAAGTGGGTAAGAATTTCTTGGTCTTGTCAAAGTGTGGAGTATTATCTAGAAACGACCACCACCAAATTTTAACCTTTTGAGGCCAGAAGACTTCTGGAAACATCATGCAGAACATGTATATCACTAATTTGCTGTAGAGTTGTTCAGTGGGTAAGAGCACTGGCTGCCTTACCCTTAACAAAGCCACTTAACAAAGGACCAGGCTTTGATTCCCAGCTGTCTCCCGTCTCACATTTGTCTGTTACTCCCGTCCCAGAGACGCTGATGCCCTCTTCTGGCTTCTGAGGACACTGCATGCATACAGTGCACAAGACATACATGCAGGCATACTGCCCATACACATCTTTAGTGTTGAAAAAAGAAAAAAAAGAACAGTAAAAGGGAGTGTGTGTCACAGGATTCATTTGCAAGGAGTCCAAGGAAAATGTGCTGTTTGGTATGAAGCTGGCATACTTTTGGAGGCTAATGACACAGAGCCTGGGGAGCTCCTTGTACATTCATTTATACGTAACCAGGTTTCCTGTCATCTCATTGCATTTTGTGTCTATGTTGTCACTGTATCCTGGATGTGCCTTAGAATACATCTCTTTAAGCGAAGGGGCTTATTGTCAATGAGATGAGCTTTTATTGCTGAAGCCAAAGCCCAAGGGAAAGGGAAGTGAAGGGCCCTGCAGACTCCCTGCACACAGCCTCAGGTGGGAAAGTTCCGAGAGAAGATGCTGCAGAACCCTGGCCCTCCTGACTCTCAGATGCCCCTGTGACACTGCGCACTTGGGAATAATTTTCCCACCTCCTACTTTAAAGTTCCCAAGTGACTCAAGGTGGGACTGTCTATGGTGAGCAGTTTCCCTCCTCCAGCTCCGAGGGAGCAGCTGCAGACATGGTCGGCCCACAGTGCACTTACTTCTACAAAGGGGAGGGAACTTGCATTGATGAGCCCTGTTGGGTGGGAGCGGTAACAAATGCAACCTCTGCTTTCTCTTCAAGAACAAGACCAACACGATGCTCAAAATGCACTGCAACCAGGCCTCCCCTTAGCACAGAGACTAGTGAGACACCCTCTTCAGACATTCCAGTTGTCATCTACCTTCTGCCTCCTGGACTTATATCTTGCTTGCATCCGTGTCAAGCTCCCTAGCCATAATTGCCTATTGTCCTGGTCACTAGATCTTACCCTCTCAGAGGAAAGCTGCTTGTCTACCCTTCTGATGCTCCTTTCCCCAGATCCTTCCCTTCCAAGATGAGAAACTGGAGATGGTTTATCGGCCGCCGCTAATCTAATTAGTTTGGGAGAAGCTGAGCGTCTAGAAGACCGGTGAAAATCCCAGGTTTTCTAAACCAATCACCGCAAATAGAACTTTCTAAAGGAAATGAGATGTTTTTCCTTCTAAAGAGGATGCTGGTGGTTCTAGTCTCCCTCTAACAACTGCAGCAGCTGTGCTGAGGAAGGCTGGAGTGGGCTAGTATTCCTGGCAATCTCCCAGACCTACAGGTGCTGGGCTCTCATCAAACCCACAGGCAGCTGGGCACAGTGGTTCAGGACTACAATCCTGGCTATCTCGAGGCTGAGGCAGGAGTTCAAAGCCTGCAGGGCTACAGAGTGAGACCCTGCCTCAAAACAAAAACAATCCCAGCATTCCTTTGCTAGGTTGCCCACCCTTTCCCTCCCACCCCAGGACTCACTAAGGAAGCAAGCCTGTAGTAGCTGTTTGGCTGACTTCACTCTGTTCAACCTGGGCTATGTTGTAACCGGGTTTGTCACCAGCCTTGTCTAATCCATGGAGTGAAGCCTTTTGCTACAGAGCCACTCTCAGTGTTTGCTGCCATCTCTCTGAGCCTGCTGCAGCTCAGCTTCTGTAAAGCAGCTCATCTGCCCAGGCCAGAGATGACACCTTTAACCAGAACTGGGTCAAAAAGGGATAAAAATTGCTCTCAAATTTCAGGGCATGTCTTCCAGTCCACTCTGTGTAACACAGTCCTCTGTTCTTCCACCTCAAGTCTGTCCTTGGGCAGAGGCTGGGTGGCAGCTTGGGGCATTGCAGGGTGGCACTTGTCTTGCAATATCAGGCATAGGAGTTTCCTGGTGTGTCCTTGTTTGTTGCTGGCCTTCCTAGGCATGCTGGGGGGGGGGGCAGTGAAAGTCTCCTGTACCCTACTAGGTTCTTCACACTAGATGCGAATGATGCTCCACTCTTGTGATGAGCCTGAAGCATGTTGGCCCCTGGCACTTTGTATATTGTCTGCTTTTGTCCTCATGGGAAGGCTGTGAAATGTATCTGGACAAACTTTCCGCAGATGTTAATCGGGGAAAAATAAGCAGTTTCTCCAAGGTCACACAGCTAGGAAATGCTGGAGCCTAGACTCACATACAGGTCCTGCACGATGCCAGGCTGCTTACTGCCTCCCTCAGTTTCTTATTTTTATCTGCCCTTGACATTCCTGTAGGATATATATGGTAAGTTAGTGTGCCTTGACTTGGGCAGAGCAATCTTGCAGGGGTGAGGAATGGATCTATCCAATGTAATCCCTTCGTGGTTCTTGTGTGTCCTAAGTAATAGCACAGACCTTTGTCCTGAGCTCACAGTAATGCTCCAGGCCATCGTGGGAGCTGCCCAAAGGACACACTCTGACCCCAGTCAAGTCCTTTGCCTCTGCTGAGCTTCCTGCTGCAAGCTGGTAAGCCTCTGGCCAAGTTTTCCCTCACTTCCTTAGCTAGACACCCTCCTCTCAATGTACCTGTCATTGGAACTTTCAAGAGAGACCAGGCATGGAAACAGCCACAGAGCAGGATGCATTTTTATTGGGTAGCACTCTGCTTCACCCATGTGATTTCAGTGACATTATCACACATTGTCTTCGTCAAACGGCAGTTATTAAAATGATCCATCACAACATACATGTTCTGTATACACCGCAAAGCTCATCGTTGTCAAAAAATTTTATGCCACAAGTAATAAAGTTATATCGCTGTGGCCTTTACTGATGGTACAACATCCCTGCCTGCTTTCATTCCTGAGCCCCAGCACTTCTCCTCCTCTCCTGCCCCTCTTCCTGCTTCTCCTCCTATTCCTCCTCCTCCTGCTCCTCCTCCTCCCGCTCCTCCTCCTCCTCCTCCTCTTGTTTCTCTTCCTTCAGTAGCTTGCTGTGCATATAATTCTAATTACCCACCCTTGACATTTTTATAGTCAGTATAATAAATTCTTTTGCTAATTTGGGTCTAGGAATTGATTGCCTGACTTTAGATGTTGTGTTTACTAGAGAGTGTGGATCCAGAGAGTGTGGGAAGACATAGGTTTTGTTTTTAAGTGCCCAAGTCCACAGTGGAAAAGTACAAATGTTTTTGTAAATATCTGTTTATATTTGGTGACCTCTAAGTCCATATACAGATTTTTTTTCACTCGAATTCTTACTATTAACATGTTTTTCTTTTCATACTACAAATTCTTAGGGATTAGATGAGCAGGTTGTTCATCTAATGCACAGTATTGTTGAAGGCCAGGCATCTCTTCATTCAACATAAACCAGGTCATAGCACCTTATGGTCATGTTACATGCTAAGGAGTATGTGTCTTTGGACTTTACTGCTTGGTGCCTTTCTGCTAGTTCCACTGTGCCTTTAAACTAAAGTAACAAACATTTTTTGTGAACATATTTTATGTGCGATTTTACTCCCAGGATTAAAAGAATAGCATGGGCATGTGTAAGAGCTGCTTACAATTCTTCATTTGTAAATAGCTTGTGTCAGTAATTTCAAGTGCAGTGCATATACTTGGAATATGTTTCTGAACCCCTTGTTGCAGCTGCCACAGCCCTTTGCTGCAAGGAAACTTTAAAGGGGTTCTCCAAGCCTTCATAGATTTTGAAGTAAGGAAGAACCATGAAGTCTTGGCATCTCCTCTTTGGTAATGAAGGCCTTTTCTTCTTGACACCCATTGACTAAGTATTTCAGTAGAGTAAGCAAAGAAATTCACTGCGCTTTATAGGGTATGACATATACATCTCTATAGGAGTATGTGTCTGTCTGTCTGTCTCTGTGTGTATATATACAGCTCTTGCTCAGTGTAAAGATATTAGGAAATCCAAATTTATTCTGAGTGTGTTTTCAGTGTGAATCCCAAGGTTTTCTTTTAGAATTTATTGGCTACCTGAAAATGATTCTGTAAAGTTAAGTAGTTTATAAATAAAAGGCAGGAGGCTAGTCGGGAGACTGAATTGAATGTTATCCTCAGTGGCCACCGGGGGCTCTCTTCAACTTTTCTTGTTTGTAAATAAAGACACCTGGGCTCAACTGAGCTCAGGACTCCATTTATTTGAATACGGATTATCTATTTACATGGCACAACAAAAATGATGATCCAGAGAAGACAAAAAAAAAAAAAAAATCACCACTTTATTAGATATCTTGGGCTATGGTGTTAGGCTCTGAAGTTTTAGCAAAAGATCAAATTTATTGAGATTCATTTTGCTCCCTACACTCAAGTATGAAAACACAATAATTAATTTCAATGACACCTTTTCTTCTTCCCAGTGGAGTAAATATTGTCACATGAAATTGTTGGTGATGTTTCCGAATCCCTTAAAATTAGACTTCTGACTCATTCACACTGTGAAAATAGTGACAAAGCAACCTCTTCACTTGCAGGTTCATGATACTGCCTCTTTCTTTTTTTGGTCTTTGGGTGTTAATGAAGAGTTTTTGGTTCTGGAACTTTTTCTTCTGATAACTCCAGCATGGGCAGAAGAATGAGGCTCCACTTGCCTAGTTAAGCTCCAGAGTACAAGCTTGTGGCTTCTATGCTCCCTGCCCTTGCTGTAGGCAAATTACTTAAATTGAGTTTGATATCGTAGAGTGCAGCTAATAAAACAGTGGAGGGAACAGATTAGGGCTGAACTTTGCTGTGCTCCGTTGGCTCGGTGCTTCATCTGATGGAGTACATGTCAGAGGTTGACCAGATGTATCCAGCTTGAGTGCTAAGTACCAGCTTTTAGTTGAGGATAGCCATGGATGTTACTCCACAGAATATTGAAACTGTACTTTGTTTCAAGATTTCTAAAAATGATGATGATGGTGATGGTGGGGATGGTGATGATGATAATGAGATGATGTATAGTTTGTGCGTATGAATTTTGTAATAGCGATATGGTTTTCCAGTGTGAAATGTTGGGCACACTAGGCGAAACCCGGGACTTTTAGAGAAAGTACTTTTCTTCAGGACATCTGGGGAGAGCCTTGTCTCCAGTAGTATCCTGAGCCAGGAACTATTAATAGGGCCCAAAGACTCAAGAACAGGTTGTTTAACACAAGGAAGACTCCTTGTCTGTGCGATGTTTTGCAAAGCTGGAACTTGTTAATGCATGGTACCAAAGGACATAGTGCTGTCTTTTGGATAAATGACAAGTTGGGAATCTAAGGTGCTATTCGCAGAGATGGTTAGGCAAGTGTGGGAGACATCACTCCCCCACTCCTTCATTGTAAGTGAGGTCTGGACCTTGCCTAGGATAGTAAGAGCTCCACTGTCCTTACTTCCTAGTCTTCCTTATGCTATCCCTACAGATGCCACTGTGTCTTTGCACACCATACTTCTAGGGATTGATGATGTCAGCACTTCCATTCTCCTTAGTTGTGAAACTAGGTTAAGAGTTACCAGCACCAAGTGCCAGTTGGAGAAGCAAGCTGGGGGGGGGGGTCGATGCACAAGATGAAGTCAAGAATCTTACACAAACACCCCTCCAGGGATGAGGAAGGATTCAGAACTTTCCACAGAATTATCAGATAAAGCAATTTGCCTTGTAGACAGGCAAAGCATGGCTGGAGCAGGCTGTGATTGGTGTCCACATCTACCAAATGAGCATGGATGAGCCCTAATGAACCAATGACACTTCGGGAAGACTTGAAAATACTGCGCCCTGTTCCCTGGGAAATAGCATCTTGCATTCTTAGACATACTAAACATTTGGATATTTTTTTATATATTTTGAATATATGAATATGAACATTACTGAGGCACTGCTCAAAAGAATCCTTTGTTTAAGAAGGTGTTGCAAACTTTCCTTTAAAAAGTTAATTAAAATATCTTAAGACTTTATGGGCCATGGCAACTTGTTATGAAAGCTGGTCTCTGCTGATGAGGCAGAACAGCTATAAAAAACACCTTTTAAAAACAAAGTAAAAAAAATAGGGGAGAGGGGCTTTAATCCCAGAACTCAGGAAGCAGGTAGGTCTCTGTGTTCAAGCCACCCTGGTTCTACAGAATGAGTTCCAGGATAGCCAGGGCTACATAGAAAGATTCTGTCTCAAAAGAATATGTTAAAGAGTGAGTTCTGTTACATTTCAATGAAAGGTTATTTGTGGGGCTAGTGCTGTGGCTCAGTGGTTAAGAGTGCTTGTTGCTCTTGCAGCGGAACCGATTCGGTTCCCAGCACTTACACTAGGCAGCTCACAACTACCTTTAACTCCTGCTGCCAGGGATGCGGCACTATTTCAGGCCTTCATGAGAAGTAAGGTTTCTTACCTACTGAGCCATCTCTCTAGTCCCTTAAGTCTTTTTCAATGAGAACCAGAGCTTTCTGCAGAGTGCCTCTCTGAGACGAAGTGCAGCCATCTCTTTAAGGAGATCTGTGTGTGCTGAGGCTGTTTGCTCCTCCAGAACACTAGACAATGCTGTTAACATTGGCTTTTCTTCTCCAGCTGATTTATTTAAATGTTTCACGCAGCCAAACATACTGTCTTTGCTGTAGGCTTTTAATATGGGAGCTGTTGTGATGACGGATATGATATATGGATTTCTTTTCTGTTTTGATAGTTTCTAAGCAAGTGAGATAAATAGTTAAGTTTCCATAATTGTTTCTTGTAACCATATGAAAAATTATTAGGCACAAGCTTCCTATTTTTTTCACTAGAGTAAGAATCAATAATCAATCAAATGTACATTTTAAGATAATGTTTAATACTATAGATTTATATTCCATGAAGCTGAGATACCCTATCCCTGAATCACTGTGTGTGGGGGGGGGGTGGTGCCTATGCCACGCTGTGTTGCAGAGATCAGAGAATAGCCTTGGTGTCAATCTAGACCTCCCCCTTGTTTAAGACTGGGTCTCCTGTTCTTTTATTGCTGTGTACACTAGGATAGCAGCCCCATGGACTTCTGTGGCTGCTCCTTTCTCTCTTTTTCCTTCTTTGTTAAAGATTGGAGTTATAGGTCTACGCCTCAGGACCTGTCTTTACATGGGCTCTGTGGCCTCAAACTCAGATCCTCGCAGTGGCAAGGCAAGTGCCTGTTACCCAGGGAGATATCTGCCCAACCCTCCATTTCTATTAAAATCATGCCCCTGATGTGACTTAGTGCTCTGGGAATTCCCCAGGCATCTTTGATTGTTTCCACCCCACTTTGGAATTTGTCCACACCCTGTCATCTATTTGTGCTTTGTAGTGTCCCTTGGGGATCTGAGATAAACTTAATTGTGTGGCTGCAATTCAGAGTCTCTACTATTAATTCTATTTTACATCACCATTCATTAAAATCAATTCACTGTCTACAGAACTCTATAAGTATGGATGGGATGCCAGCATGGGGTGTGACAGCTTTCTGTTTACCTGGCTGTGACTTACCTACCCTATCCAAGTGTGGCTACCCCAGGTGCCATTTATTTTGTCCAAAATCTGTTTGGATTCTTAGAACCACTCTTTTCCATTGTCCTCTCCTTCAGCTCATGAGTGGTCCCTCTGAGTGCTGGTTTCCTGGTGCTTATAGAGAGGTTTCCAGGATGACTCTGGGTGTTTAACTCTTACAGGTGAGAGACTGGGCTTGCTTTGGGGGTTTTGGAATGAAAATTAAAGGTCATTTGGGAATACCTAAATTGGCTTTTTCTGAAAGAGAGCAAACTCTGGGGTGGCACAGTGGACAATTGTTTTAAGGAATGAGGACTGAAGAGAGGAAGGGGCAGGTGTTCCACAGTATGGAGTATACACCTGTCCTTGCCTGGTGGTTTTCTTGACATGTGCTTGAGGTTGAAGGTCCATCTCTCCTCTGCCCTCGGAATAGAATGCTAAGCCAGGGTGTCATGGTACTACCTGGGAGACGAAGGGCAGGAAGATCCCCAAATCTCTTCTTCCCGCCTCACAGACCTTAAGATGACGGATTAGGAAAATAGAAAAGGCATATGAAAGTCCAAAACAACAAGAGTAACAACAACAAATATGATAGACATCAACAAGAGCTCTATCAGAAACGGCGTAAAATTAATTAGAGCTTTCCCACAAGAGAGCTGTGTGGGAAGAACCAAGTGTCCCAGGGATTCAGAGTCAGTTTGCAGGTACATGCACACTGCCTCCCAGTCGCACCCCACCTAGATGTCTAGACCCTTTGAACTGGCAGATTCAGCCAAGAGCCTTCTTGACACCTTAGCAGGCCTGCTACAGTCTGCTGTTCCTGTAAGTCTGGTCTTCCGAGGATGCTGAGCCCTGGCTAGGGAAACCCCATCCTCAGTTGTGGAGTCCCTTGGATCAGTTATAAATCTCTTTTTACCACCAGGCTGCACCATTATGAGTCACTGCCAGTCTCTCTGTCACTCTTTTTTTTTTTTTTTTCTTCCCCCAAGTCAGAAAAGAAAATAAGAAAGAAAGAAAAAGATTTCTTCTCTCGGGTTCTTGGTTTCCTCGCTGAGAGAATGAATTTTTTATGCCGCCTTAAATTTGGTGGTTATTGCCCCATTACCTATGGAAACTACTGTAAAGACCTCACTCAGCTGCCATCAGCACCAGCCGTAGGCATCATTTGTACAACCAAAGGTGGCCCCAGTGCTCAGCTTGGAAAGAATAGCCCCTGCCTGGTTCTGCAAATGACTCCCACTGAAGCCTTGGAGAGCCGAGGACGTGACAAGAGACGCTAAGGGGCTGTAAAGGGAATGAGGACTGAGAAATTTTTGTGGAAATGTGTTAGTGCTTGCGATTTGATGGTGATGGAGTCAGAAGGAGCCTTCTCTGTGAACGGCGGGAGGTAGCTCCCAGACAGCCAGAGTCTGTCTGTCTAGAGGGAGTTGGGGCAGGGCGGTGTCTTTCTCCTGCAGCTTCTGGTGTATGGATGGATTTTCATTTCTCTTGTCCGGCCTTTCCTGGGCATCTAAACTGCCTCCTGGTTGCCATCGACCATGTCTGTGGTGTGTACTGAAGCCAGGCTGAGCCGTCAGTTGGCTTGTTCTCCTGGCTGGTTCTTTGGCTGGTCCAGGTTACAATGGTGTATTTTTGAAAGTTCATCCCCACCACCATCCCTTCTCCTCACCTCCCCTTTTTTCCTCTCTTCCTCTCCCTACCTTCCAAGGTTTCCTGCCTACAAATCCCCTGTTTAGGCATTACCCATTTCTTTTCACTACTACAGCTGAAGCTGGGACATTGTTCTTGGAATATGGGACAGGTGACATAATGACTTAAGAATATTCTGCCAACCATTAGACTCTGTCTTATTTTCTTTTAAGCCATTGTTCGTTTTTGTTACATTTATGGGGAAGGGGACCTGCAGGAGCCACCGCATGTGTGTGGAGGTCAGAGGACAACCTATGGGAGCTGGATCTCTCCTTCCACCCAATGGAATCTGGGGATTGAACTCAGATTGTCAGGCATGGCTGCAAGTGCTTGTATCCGTGGATCCATCTTGCTGGGCCTTCCTTTGCTTTGTTTTATCCAGGACACTTCACAGGAGATGTATCCTCTTTGCACTAATGTATTGGTGACATGCAAGGATTAGCTGGAAAGGTAGACCTCTGAAAGCAGGCATAGCAATGGACACATTTGCATCCTTTAAGGCCCCTGTTGGGCTGAGAAGGCCCTAGACTGTGGGAAGGGCAGGAGAGCCAGTGTATCCTGCTAGTTAAATGGTGTTTCTGTGTTTCTAGTATCTATCTGCATGGCATTCTCCCCAGGGTTCTAGGATTTGGGGTTGATACACTCAGGCATCAGAAGAGAATTCTCCTTCCTGGCACGTTCTGACTGTAGTGTCCTCCTGGGCACCCTGTTTTCTCCTAGGCAGAGTCACCAAGTGTGAGAATTTGAGGTTTGGACTTAATCTTTCCCTCTGAGCTCTGGGTTCTCCCAAGAGGAAATAGCCAGTCTCTGTGCTTTTAATTCTTGTCAGATTCGCCTCTGACATTTAACGACCTTTATCGTATTCGATTTTGAAGGCATTGATTTTTCTATAGGAGAAATTATGGATCAGATAATTAGTGAAATTAGAAAAATCTCGATCCCATAATTTTCTTTTAAAAACAGGCCACCAGGAATGGGCTTATTTGGTGAGAAGGAAAGGTAGTGGGGCAGGCTCTCCCCCCCATTGGTCCCTGGGCTGGGTCTTCCCACTGTCATGTGTTCTTGGAGGCCTGCCTCCTCCCTCAAGTACTTGCTAAGACCAAGTGCCTGTAGACCCTCACCCTTTTCTCACCCATGTATGGGAAACCTACTCCTATCGGTACCAAGTGAGCTGTCTGTCCTGACACACTGCCCAGGGGCTCTTGTTCCATACAGTGTCACTTCTGCTATGGGAGTCTGTGGGTAAAATTAAGTTTACTTTGACTAACACAATGATTTCCACCTAAAAGGGAGTGAGTGTGCCTGGCAGAGGCATTGGTACCTGTTCACCAGTTATGATGGTTAAGCCTAATGGGTCCTAGCCATTTGCCTGTTGGGAAAGTCATACGTAGTTAAAGAAGCTAGAACTCAAATTTTGAACTTTGAACATTGCCCAAAGTATAAACATATGTAACACAGTCCTTTCCTATTAAAAGTCCAATTTTCAATCAGCCCCCGACTCCCCAAGGAAGCCATGGGCACCACACTCTGCTTAGTGTGGCTAAACTGGGAGCTGGTAGTCTGTGTGTATGGAATGTTTTCCAGTTATGCTAATCTGTGGTAAACACGCTAGAAGAATTTTAAAGCATCTGTGCTTCCGTATTGCTCAAAACTAGTTTCTGTCATTATGATTTTGAAGTCGGTTTAATATCACTTAGCTTTAAAAACTAGCTATTGTAAGTGTGTGTACAAGTGTGTGTGTGTGTGTGTGTGTATGTGTGTGTGTGTGTGTGTGTGTGTGTGTGTGTGTGTATACACAAAGACTCTGAAAATAATACCTTAAGGAAGTGAAAGTCTTCAGGTCTGGCTAACCAGTTTTATCCATGAGTTGTGTGTGAGATGCCATTTGGTGATGTAAAGGGTTAAATTATTTCAAGCATCCTGTCACTCTCAAATCTTTAAAAAAGAAAAATGTTTTTAGAAGCAAACCAACACCAATCCACCATGTAACAATGCAGTTGCTTCCTTTTTTTTTTTTTTTAAACATATTTGTCTGTACCTCATGTGCTTGGGTTAAAGTACAGTCCTGCGATAGAATACCTACTGATTTTGAAATCCATCTTCAGACTATTCTCCAGTGAACAAATTCACACTTCTGCCCTTCCGTGACAGAGGCCTTCTCTTAGGGACTGAGTTGGCTTGTTTGGTGGACACTATTTCATCCCTATTCCCTATTCCTCTCTTAGCCACGAAGGATGTGCAGTATATCTCTTGCTTGCATGCTGACTTCCCGCCTCTCACAGTGACTGTCCCCTGCTTCTTATATTTACTTCTTTTCACATGAAAAGAAAATCCCTCCCTAATTAAAATAGTGAGCAGTAATGCATACTCTCTTAATGAGTAAACATATCATAACAAATGGATGTAGAACATCAGACCATTTCTGTCCCCTGCTCCCACCCCTCCCTCCCCCATCCTTTCATGTTCACACACCTTGTTGACAGCTGTCTTCCTGCATCTTTTTTTCTGCTGGTGGTGCGAACCCATGAAGCCCACACTGGCTTCCAGCTCCTGATCTTCCTGCCTCCACCTCACAAGTGTGAGGATTGTAGGTGTGTGATGCCACACCTGACTATCACAGATGTTTTCTCCCAGGGAGGGAAAGCAGATTGGCACACACAACATGGCTTGGGTTCTGGGGAACATGCTTTGGGGACCAAGGCTTGCTATGCTTTGGCTATGCTCATGTATGGTTGTGAGCTTTCCTTGTGTAGAGATTTGTACCTTATTCCAACTGGTGATTCCTGATCCCATGCATCATTTTTCTATTTTTTTTTTCATTTGTTAATCAATGTAGACCACACACACATGAAAATGAGCATCGAGAATATTTTTACAGTTTGGAAATTATTGAGAGAGTCCTGTCTTGCACTTCTGGGTTCCTGGGTTCTCTGCTCCTCCAGCTCTGCACTACTCCATCTTTCTGCTATGTCTCTCCAGACTTGGGGTTCACTACCTCTTGACTTTCGTTTGCTTCTAGGACACATGGTCGAAAGTTGTTTTGTAATGTTTTTACCCTTTCTGTGAGCCCAGCTTTTTCAGGGATACACATTTTACTATGGGTCTCCGCTTGTTGCTAGTGCAGCTACACGTTGTTCATCCTCTTTAGCAAACAAAATGACAGTTGTGGGATGAGTCAGAGCAGACGTATCATTTCTTCATGGATGGACACCTGACATCTACTGATGCTTGCAGTGAGAGGTATGTTGGTGGTGTCTTTTAACTGCCAGCTCTTAGAAATTCTGAGATGAGACTTCAGAGCTAGCTTCTCAAAGCTAATGCTTTCCTCAGCCCATCTTCACCTCCAGGGGTCTGTCTGGTCTATGTAGGTAAAGCAGTGCTTAGACTTGACCAGCCTGATTCCTTTCAGACTGCCTACCCTTCGCTTATTCCTAACCCAGGGTTAGATGGTGTTATGTTTTTCATTGTATGCATACAGTTTCTGGGTGATGGTGCTGTAGTGGTGGTAATGTGAGGTCTAGCCTGCTCCTCCTCACCCCAAAACACACTCAGACTTAGTCTAGTTTACTATTCTGCTGCTGTGATAATCACCAGGACCCAAAGCAACTTAGGAGAGGAGAGGGTTTCTTTCACCTTATGCTTCTGGGTTTGTCATTGAGTGAATGCAAGACAGAAACTGAAGTAGAAAACACGGGACCATTGCTTATGAGTTTATATAGCCAAAACCTATCTGCCTAGGGATGGTGCTGCCCAAGAAAATTCTCCACAGACATGCTTTTTGATGGATTGAGTTTGTTTTTTTTTTTGTTTTGTTTTGTTTTTGTTTTTGTTTTTTGTTTTTTTTAACTCCCACTTTGCAACCAAGATGTCAGGCCCTCATCCACACTCTATCATCTTATCCTATCGCCATATTCAAATCTCTCGGGGCACGCTGACCCCTGCACCACATCTAAGAAGGCTTCCTGACATTTCCCATTTGCTCATTGTGTTTTCTACAGCTCCCCGTATGTGTGTCACACAGAACTCCATAAGGGACCCCTGCCCTGAGAGCATAAGCAAACTGCGGTGCCATGTGGGACCCAACCTGCAAAATTCTGGAAGCCACCCCTGCTAGGAGTCTTATCCTTCTTCCTCTCCCCTGTTAAACCCTGGCGGGGCAAACAGAGCCATGTACATCCCTGTGCATACACTGGCTCTACTCCAGAGGGCAGAACTGTGCAGTGTGCCAGGAACACTCTAGCCTCCAGGTCCTGTGGAGAGAGACCCAGTGCTCATGACTATGGTAATTTAGAACAGATCCCACAGCTGGGCTCTAGCCCCTGCTTGTGTGGAGCCTCTGTGAGCTGCTGTAGATAAGTGCTCACACATAAATCACAGGTAAGACTCGCACATAAGTCTGCCTTGTTTTTCAGACCTTGACACCAACAAGATGCCCTAGATAATGCTTTGTGAACAATGGCCACTTTTTGTCCCTGAATCCAACTTAAAGACTTAACAGCTGATTCCCCAAATGCCAACTCCTGATCATTTAAACAAAGGTAACAGAAATAAGAAGGGTGACCTTACTTGCACCTCTGATGATAGATGGAAATTTCTATAGCAAAAACAAATAGGCAAAGAACCCAGAAGAGAACCATGGGAAACATCAAAATGCCCAGTAAGAGTCAGATCATCTCCTTTCTTCTTTCTCACTGTGCCTTTGACCCAAAGGCCTCTTTGATTGGCACTGAGTATCAGAGTGTGCCTTTGGTACCAAACCATCTGGCCACTGCTTATGCCTATAATGAACTGATAGGGTTGTCACTCCCCCAGGAAATACATCTCAGCTTCCATAGCAGAGTTTATTCACTGGGATTTGGTGTGATAGACTCCTTGACACTCCAGGGTGAAAGGAGGGGGCTGGCTATGTAATTGATGAACTGAAATTGTTTTTTATAAGCTATGTCATCTGCTGTATCTTGGCTTCACTGGAGACCACAGGGAAAGCAAAACCTGTGAGCTTTAAGAGTCCTGTTTGGGAGTTGGGGGCTGGAGAGGTGGCTCAGAAGATAAGAGCACTGACTGCTCTTTCAGTGGTCCTGAGTTCAATTCTCAGCAACCATATGGTGGTTCACAACCAACTGTAAAAGAATCTGATGCCCTCTTCTGGTGTGTCTGAAGACAACTACAGTATACTCATATAAATAAAATAAATATATCTTTTTTTTTTTAAAGAGAGAGAGAGAAAGAAAAAAAAAGAAAGAGAGAGAGAAAAGAAAGAAAGAAAGAAAGAAAGAAAGAAAGAAAGAAAGAAAGAAAGAAAGAAAGAAAGTCATTTTGGAAGGTTTTATGACTTTCAAAGATGCTGAAATGCTCCAGGTAGGACATAGCCCTAAGTAAGCTTGCCTGCCAGCATCATGCAGAAGTGATGATTAAGTACATGGAGAGATAAATAAAATCAAACACGGCCTCTATGTGCTTGCTGTAGACACTCACTGGATGGAGAGAGACCTTCCTGCATGTTTCTAGAAATGTTGCCAGCTCCAGGCAGGAAGACCTGCCTAGGAAGGTCTTCAGAGGGAACTTGCGGTACTAGAAAAGAGGACTAGCAACATCCCAGATGGTTCGTACGCTAAGGCTTCTAAGTGGGTACCTTTCCTATCTATCAGCCTGAGACTGAACCAGATAAACACCCTTTCCATGTTGGGACATATGCTGAGTTTCTGTAGAAGAACATTACAAAGCACCTGGGCCGACTGACCCTGAAATGGGGTATAATCAAAAGCATCCTTCCTCTCCGATTTCAAAGTACTGACTTTTCTCAGGACTTTTCAAGGTACAAGACATTTTGAAACCTTAAGTCAAATCACCAACTTAGAGAAACTGTAGTCTGTATAGGAAGCTGTTTGTGCTTCCTTTTTCAAGTAGCCTCAGTATCCCTGGGCCGTGCGTAGTCTGCCAAGTCTGACAGACATTGATATCATTGGGCCAAAATCCCAGCTTCTTCACCCTGCTGCAAATCAAGGGCAGGTTGCCAGAGATGCAGAAGTTTGCACAGTGGTTCTTCCTGCTTAGGTCGCATTGCAGGGGACAGATGCTCTCAGACTAGGACTGTGGTGCCTTTTTATTTTATTTTATTTTATTTTATTTATAGTTCTCAGTTCTCTGTTTTTGTTTTTGTTTTATCACCAAAAGACAACTTTCAGGAATCATTTTTCTTTTTCTACCATGTGGGGTCCAGGCACTGGAGCCTAATCTTCAGGCTGACTCAGGACTGTTTTGTCCTATTACTTTCGTTTATTCTAATACACCATCTAAGTGATGCTTAGCACAGGGCCCTCTATGGAATTTGATCTTAAGGAGACACTTGCTCCCAGTTGTCCAAACTGCCCCTCCCTCCTGTTCCTGCAGCTTGCCTCTGCCATCTGTGCGGCAGAGGTGGAGATATACATCCCACTACTTCCTCCACTTCTCTGCAGGCCTGGGCTGTACTCTCTCCTGTTCCCAAGTGTGTTCATGCACCTGCTCTGATGCATCGCTGTCTCTGCCTGTCCTTTCCATGTTACTTGCTGAAGTCTTCCATGCAATGCCTAAGCTTAACTCCATCCTCCACTCTGCACTCTCCTCTTCTCCCTTTAGTGCCTCCTCATATCCAGTTGTTCCCTCTACTTTTATTCTCCCCTTAACCCTTTCTTCCCCCTGACACAGGCCCCTTCTTCTGGAGCTGCTACACATAGCCTTGTTCAGTGGTCTCATACTCCCATGGTGTGATGCTTGGCCCAGGGAGTGGCACTATTCAGAGCTGTGGTTTCCTTGGAGTAGGTATGCCACTGCGGGTGTGGGCTTTAATACCCTCACCCTGGAAGTTAGTCTTCCACTAGCAGCCTTCAGATGAAGATGTAGAACTCTCAGCTCCACCAGCACCAGGCCTGCCTGGATGCTACCATGTTCCCACCTTGATGATAATGGACTGAACCTCTGAACCTGTAAGCCAGCCCCAATTAAATGTTGTCCTCATAAGAGTTGCCATGGTCATGGTGTCTGTTCACAACAGTAAAACCCTTAGACACATGACCTTTTGGAACCTCTTCCTTCTCAGTGATGACCAGACAGAAGAATACGTTTGTCACTGACATCATTAGTAAGGAATAGAAATAATCACCTTCAAATGAGTGTGGCAATGTTCTTCGGGTCTCTTCCTTCTTGCACCTAGGTTTAAAGAATTCAACAAAATGCAAAGGTAGGTGGAGCAAACAAGATTTCTCAATTTTAGAAGAGACACTCCCATAAACTCCCATAAAAAACAGCATTTGTTTTGGTTCAAGGAAGTGTGGGCCCTAGGGTTTGGGGTTCTGCCATCCGAACTGCTCTGCTTGGTCTGGTCTAAGACACTTTTTCAGTCTCTCTATGGGTTTAAAATATTCACCCCACCATCTTCACTTAGAATACATTTGACCAGAGTTGATTACTCCTTTTTATGACTGCTCAGTGTTTGCTGTTGATATCATGACTGGTTGACTCCTGTGTTCTCTCTAACAATGGAGCATGCTTACAATCTCCGCTTCTTGGGAAGCAGAGGTAGGAGGATTTAAGTGAGTTCAAGGCCTGGCGAGGCTACGTCATAAATATCGGACTATTCAGGGCTACACAGCAAGAACTATCTCAATAACTTAAAACAGGAACAACTGTGAAGAAAGTGAATCCCAGATCTGTGTGTACTTGGCTTGGGTGCCACCCCAGCATCAACCTGTCAGTATCAGGCTGTAGTGCAGCTCCCAAACCCTGCTTAGGAGAATGCCTTACATCCCTGTGTTTTCCCCTTTGCTCTGGGAGCCTTATTTTTAATCCCAAATCTTTCTTCCCCTTGTCTCTCTGAACACTGGATCTCACTGCACTCTTTTTCTGTGCTGTGGGTGCTGAGACAGTCCGTGTATGGCGTCCTAGCTTCACGCTTCACAGGTAGCTAGCTCCTGATCCTCTCCCCTTCACTTGCCCCAGGTGCTAGAGTTACAGGTGTGAAGCATCCCATTGTCTTTGGGGAACATCCCACCATCTCCTTGACTTCCTATTATCACCCTTCCTCTTTACCATACTGAAACATTTGTTTTGTTTTTAATTATGTCTACCTGTTTGTGTCCAAATAGGTTTGTGAGTGTGAGTGCAGGTACCACTGGAGGCCAGGAGAGGGCGACAGATCCCATGATCTGGAGTTACAGGTGGTCATGAGCTGTCTCAGGGGAGCAAATCTTAACTTTCTGTGCAGAATGCTTCTCAGCTGAAGGTCCATACCTGAGGTCCTGTGGCATGACGGCAGCGTGTCCCCATACTGTCACTTTATCTTCCAAGCATCTGTTTACAATCATAAGCTCTATCAGCTAAAAATGTGTTCTTTATTCTTAACTTTTTAAAAATGTAATTATGAGCTAGTTACCATTTTACTGCCACAATTCAGTAGCCCTGAATGAATCCTGCCCCCTCCCCCACACAGTTCTCTGTTTGGGTTTATTTCCTGGGGATTAACTCTGACTAGCAGTGCCACTGAATCAGAGGCATTTTAAAAGTGGCTCTTTAGTCTTCTCTGCTCCAGGGAGTGGATGGGGTAAGCTGGAAAATTAGATTTACACTGTGAGTTTAAAAGCTACAGAGGAAATGGCATTTAGAAATCAGAAAGAAAGAGAAAACCTTAAATGCCTACTTACATAGCTAGTGTATGTATCTGTTCTGTTTGTAAGCAGTGTGTTGACTTGACTTGAAGCCATTAAGGGTCTCAATAAGCAGTCATGACCTTGGGCTCTTGTGAGTGTGTTTGAGTTCAAGCCATTTTCTCCTGGTGACACTCCACAGTCCCATCCTTCTGCCTAGGTTCTAAGTGCATGTCACACACTCAGACTGGGTTGTATGCTAAAGAGGTCTTCAACTGATGATGGCTTCTGCCTCATTAATTTCTTAAATGTTTTTTTCCTCATGGCTGCAAAGGACTGTCCTCAGAACCCTGTGTTCCAAACTGTCTTCAAGTAGAAGTGTTCATGGAAGGCTTGAGTTGCCAGATGAAAAAGCTCGTCTAGAAATGACAGCAGTCAGGCGTCATGAGCAGCATTTTCAAGGAGAAAGCCTTTACTTGTTAAGTAGGGGCGCTGGTCACTGTGGGCTCGTGGTAGCTGGCTGTGTCCCGTGCTTTTCTACCTCAGTGTCTACATGAACAGCAGAGCTTGGATCCAGGTGTCTGTCCGACAACATCTCTGATTGGTGCTCCTCCAGAGACGGGCACACCAGCCATCCCTCAGGTATCGGCTGTGCAGGAGGGAAATAGGAGTCACTTGTTCACCATGTACCCGTATTCAAAGTGTTGGTGGTAAGGTATATAATCTACAGCTCTCATCCTGTCTTCACCGAATCTGTATCTCAGCAGAGGAGATAAGGAAGAGGAGAGGGCCATGACCAGTTAAGGACGGGGGCATCCCAAATGCCCCCTGAGATGCCAGACAGCAGGTTCAGCCAACTTCAGTGCCAAGCAGCCACCTGTGAACAATACCTTCTTCCCAGCTGTCCTTGAAGGGCTGTTTAGTGGATTAAAACTGGCTTTTTAATTGGTTTTCTGCCCGTAGCATCTTTGGAACTGTCCAGCCTAAGTGCTTTAAGCTGTTTCACGCAGGGCTTTATGTCATTAGTATGTCTGTGTGTGGTTCTAATTCTCAGAGACTGATAGGATGCTACTCTGCTGGAAACCAGTGTGACAAGAAGCCTACTGTGTGTGTGGTGGCAGGGTTGGGGGACAGTGCTGGGATGTGCTAACAAATTCTGAGCTCCTGGATTTTCCTCTTCTTCCTCCCCAAACCTCAGACAGGAAAGGCATGGCTTTAAAGTGTTACCTGGTTACTAAAGCTTGGCCTCATTCAACAGTGCCTTATCTGTTCTGAGAACCCTGTGGAAATAAAGCCAAGTAATGCTTTAGACATGAAATGCTGACGTGCTGGCCATCTAAACATGTTCAAAAGCTCCTTTTCATATCTAAGAATAATCTCTTTAAACAACAGCAACATTGATTTGAGAAAATATCACCTCACAGGAAACATTTTCATGGGTTATAAAAACTACAAGCCACACTGGCTTTCATTGATTGAGAGAATTTCCTACTAAGATATTTGAATGTAGGGGGCAGGGAAAATCATGCTCAGTAGCTAAAGTGCCTGTTGACCTAGGCTTGCAGCCTTTTTTGGTCCCCAGTACCCAAGTAAAGGTGGCAGGAGAAAACTGATTCCATAAAACTGTCGTCCGACCTCCACACAGGTGCTGTGGTCTCTGCAGTCCCTGTACACATCTTGTTGATATAATGAAATCCCCAAGACTCGGTAACTGAAAAAGAAAGGAGGAGTTAGGAGCTGGGACTTGCCCAGTCTGTAAAGTGCTGCTTGTAAGCAGGAAGACCTTCCCCCTTATGTTTTGCTTTTCTGTGTTTTTCAAAGCCACATGTGGCTGTACACTTATAATCCAGTCCTGGGAAGGTAGAGAGAGCTAGGGTGTTTCTCAAAGCTCCCTGGACAGCCAGCCTAGCTAACTTGGCAAGTTCCATGCCATTAGAAGACCCCATTTCATAAAGCATGTTGGGGGATGCCCGAGGAATGATATCTAAGGTTGACCTTTGAACTCTGCACACACATGCACCACTACACCTACATGTGCACTCTGACATGCGTATAGTCAAACAAGGTAATTATACAACTAACCCATAATCACCCTTTTCTTGTCCTTTCATATCTCTGAAGGCCACCCCACAGCCCATCACTGACCCTGATGATAAGCCCAGAGGAGCTACAGAACTGCATACTTTACTTGCTTTCTGAGACTGAAACAACTTCTTAAGTGTCGGTTTCTTTATTGTATCTGGTTTTTAGAGGATGCCACAAGTAATGTCATAAACAAATATTTCCTTGAAATATTAGTTTTATAGTTTTGTAATTTATACTTTTCTCCTCCCTCAGTCTTCCTTCTTCCAACCTCCATCTTCCCTCAAGCCTTAGTTTGTCTTTGAACCAAGATCTCACATATAACCCAGGCCGACCTCCAATTCCTTGTACCCTACCCGTACCAGCTTTGGGGGCCTGGGATTACAGGTGTCTACTACCACATGCCATACAGTTCTGCTTTCCAAAGAATTTTGTAGGATATGATGGTTGGTTTTGACTTTCAACTTGAGACAATCTAGAATTATATAGAAGAGAGTCTTAATGAAGAATTGATTATACTATGTTGACTTGAGGGGGATTATTGTAGTGGTTTGAATAGGTATGGTTCTCTTAGTCTTATGTGCTTAAATGCTTGGCCCATAGGGAGTGGCACTTTTAATAGGTTTGGTCTTGTTGGAGTAGATGTGGCCTTGTTAGAGGAAGTATCTCACTATGGGGTTGGGCTTTGAGGTCTCCTATGTGCAAGCTCTGCCCAATGTGGAATCATCTTCTCTGCTGCCTTTGGATCAAGATATAGACCTCTCAACTCCATCCTAGCATCCATGTCTACCTGGATGCTACCATGTTTCCCAACATGATAAGCAAATAAACCTCTGAAACTGTAATTCAGCCCCAATGGAAAGTTTTCTTTTGTAAGAGTAACCTTGGTCATGGGAATTGATTCCTTGTCTGCTCTTGGCTGTGGATGTGGTGGGACAAGCTGCTTGAGATCCTGCCTTAACTTCCCTGAAATGATAGATGGCCACTCGGGATTGTAAGCCAAATAAACCCTTTCCTCCCTGTATTGATTTTTGTAAACATGTTTTCCACAGCAACAGAAATGATGATGGAACATAGGCTCGTAGAAAGGATGGAGAGGTGACGCTGCCAATTCTCACGAGCCTCCCCTTCGTTTCTCCTCCTTTTAGCATTCTGAGGTATATTGGTCACAGCTTAGAAGTCATTGCTGAGAACCTCACGTTTGCCAAAAAATGTTTGATTATATAATTTAATGATCTGTAAAATTTAGAGCCACACACATTAGCATCTTTCAAGGATATTTGGAAAGAGAGTTGTGTAGAGATGTATGCAAAAGCAAATTAAGTGGTAAATTGTGTGTGCTTATTGTTTCGAAAGTTAAAAATCAATTAGTATCATTAAATTATTTTTTTAACTTAATAATACGATAAAGCTTGGCTTGTGTTTTTCTTGAGCTTAACAATTCCAATCTGGTGATGTATTTTTAATCTCTCTTCATCAAGTAGAAGACTCCTATGCTTCGTGGACAAGGATATCCAACTGGAAGAGGGTAGCATTGGGTCTGCGCCTCATGAGCATTGCCCACTTCCATAGTGACACTTAACCTGTGCAAGGAAGTGGCTTCCGTTTGCTCGTTCTTAGCTTTGTTCTGGTAGGGCCCCACTCCATCACTAAGTTGACCTGGATCTTATTTTGTATTTCTTGAACCTGCGGTAATCTATCTCTCCCTCCCGGGTGCTTCATAGGTATGAGCAGCCATATTTGCCTTCTTCTTTCAAAAGTGCCTTTTAAACAAAACAAAACAAAAAACCAGAGTGTTATGGTATAACCCACTATCCCAACATTTGAGAGTTTGAGGCAGGAAGATGAGACATTCAAAGCCAGCTTTGACTGTACTGCAAATTCGAGGCCAGCCTGGACACACGAAACCCTCCTCACCAAATGAGTCCATGAATACCCAGCATTTTGAATGGTGCTGGCTGCTCTTTTCTCAGTTCTCTCATGTCACGTGGGACTGACCCAGGCCATCTTATCTGGCAATATGGGTCTTGTCATCCAGCTGAAAGGATGACCAGGTGATGCAGAGCCGCTCTGCTCAGTGACAGAGGACTGACATGGCACAGTTTACAGGGCGACCCTGCAGGCTGATTTCTGATGTTCAGTCCACCAATCTAAGTTAGACACTCATAGTATCTTAGACTTGTGTCCATAGCCTTGTTTGGGGCTGACCTGGGCATGGCTCTTTAAAAAAATCTGTTTACTTACTTTCTGTTTGTGCATAAAGATGGTTTTCCGCTGCGTTATTTTTTAGCAAGAAAAGGATGCCGTTTTAATTATATCCAGAGGTGATCTGAAGCCATGTCACTTAAGGTAGTAAAAGGCTGTTTAGAAATAAAGGGTGTTTAAATATACATAACTGCAGGAGCCAGGCCAGGAGCAACTCGAAGCAGGAGTTGAGAGTGGAAATGTGTTATTGAATTCTTAGAAGAGAACAGACGCTGTGAGTATCTAAGTGGATATCAGGTAGGAATCCCCACTGCACTCTTACAGCCTACATGTTGTTTGTTGCTAGTATGCAGTCTAATGTGGGCCAGGCTGGGTCTGAACCTTTTTTGTACTCAAGGCTGGTGTTACATCCTGACTGTCCTGCCTCTGCCTCCCATGGCTATGGGTACACCCTGCTTTGTGTACTTCTTAGTAAAGTTTTTTTTTTATGTCCCAAACGTCACATTTTCTACCAATTAAGGCATTAACACGTTTGTACTAGAAATCTGAACTAGAGAGGATAGAGCCTTATATATCCCTGCAGGTCTAAAATATATAGAAACTTGCCCATGCGAAAGAGAAGAGGAATAGGAGCTGGCTTTGCGGGTCCAGTGTAATTGCAATCACCGTGTTCTGATAGCTGTTCATAATGGTGTGCTTTACTGATAGAAAATGAGTATTTTAGTGTGTTAAGTAGGATCCTGGGCTTGTCCAGCTTGCTGCTGGCAGAGGAGGGTGTCCACAAGAGCTCCCCACCAAAAGCAGGGATGAGGACTTTACCTTTTGCACGGCCCCTCACCTGAAAGCTCTGATGTTCTCCCCTTGCCCAGAGCTTGCTACCCTTCTTTTAGCACCAAGAAGGACCCTTACCCAGTCTTCCTGCCTGAGACCACGGCCCTCACGATGTCCAGTGATCATCACGTCAAACTGGGAGACTTCCGTGTATACCAACTGCTTTTCGATTTCAGCCACAAAATACTGGGCAAAGGCAACTTGGGCAGGGAGGGGATGGTTTGTTTTTTGCTCCTGATCTGTGGCTCTGTGTCCACAGAGGTGAGGAAGACCAGATCTCAGAAAAGTGAGGTGGCTGCTCATACTGCATTCTGCCAGGGAAGGCAGGAGGCTGGGGCGAAGCTTGCTGGAGGTGTGCAGGCTGATGGTGGGGGCCCACATTTAGGGTACCCTCTTCTCATCAGTCAAAGTTCTCTCAGACACAGAAACGGGTTCTAAATTCTGCTGAGCATCAGAGTACAAGAGTTAAGGGCTGCTTAGGGATAATTTGTAAAAGTTAACCTTTTGTGAGCCAATGGTTGTTAAGCACAGCTTAGGAAAAACCGATCGCATCCTTTCTATCCTTTTCCACGCTAACTGCCTGACATGGACCTTGTATTTAACTCTGCTATCCCTGGTATATGTTACTGCATAGCATATGCTCATCCCAAGATGCTGGAGTTTCCCTGGTGTTGCCTTTCCCCTCACACTGAGTGCCGTGGAACTCGGAAACATGGTACCTGAGAGGCAGCTAGTCAAATAAAATCCAATGGTGCTTTTCCTCTCCCAGCCCCATTTTGTATGATTTCACATCTTTGGACACTCTGAGCCTTTGTTCCCTTCTCTGCTGTTGTGTCACTTTCTGCCTCTCCGGGATGTGCATCCTCCCCTCTCTCAGCACTGTTGAGTGCCAGCTCTCAGGCTCTTGGCATTGTGACTGCATAGTAGCCATTCTATGAGATTGACTTTCTTCCCTTCTACACCCATCTCCACTTCTGGAGGTACCCATCGTGTTCCCTCGTAGCTTACAACTCAAAGCATTAAGGCCCTGCCACACCTTTAAAGGACATTTCTCATTAGATGCAGGAATGAGGACCATGGTGCATTCCCATAGCTCAGCACAGCCTGCAGCAAGTGCTAAGAAACATACTGGGTATAAATAGATGTGTGCCTGGTCCTGAGACCCCAGTGTAAGATAAGGTCCTCATGTGGTCACCTTTGGCTCATTTAGCCCACCCTGTGATTTGGGTCTTATTCTGGATGGCATACTTGTATATTATACCCTCTCCAGACAATCCTTACTTAGTTTTTGGCACTCCTGCTTCAGAGCATCCATCTTGGATGCCTTCTCTTCTGATGTACTCTAATGCAAATTCCCTTGCTTCCTGAGCTAGCACTGGGGGCTGCTGTGACACTGGGCTCAATGGGGATTATAGAGGCTAGGTCTGGCATTGTTCGGACATATCTGCACCATGAATCTACATACTAGTCTACCCTGCGTCTCAGAACCTTCCTGTTCAGAGCTCTGTCTCCCTAGGTAGGAGACACAGGCAAGAAGGAAGACAGCTGGTCCAACGCCCCCCCCCCCTGCGTTACTTCTTTCCCCCCAGATCAACGTCCCTTCAGGGAAGGGGGTTTTGTTGGCTCCTGGTTTAAGGTTCATACTGGCAGGAAAGTCAGCACAGGAGCCTGAGCGGTTTTTTATGTTGTATCTGTAGTCAGGAAGCAGAGAGAAACAAACTCTGGTGCTCAGTTCCTTGTTTTCTTTAGCCTATGAGAAGGTGCCACCTCATTTAGGGTGAGTCTTGTCTTCCATTAAAACTCTCTAGAGACATTCTCACAGGCACACCTGACGTGTTTCTTTTAGGTGTTTCCAACCCCAAGTTAACAGTGAAGATTAACCTTAACCATCACACTCTTCTTGCCGTCATCTTGAAGCACTTTCTAGTTGCCTCTCCCAGCAGCATCTGGCCACAGTGGATGATGGTCCAAACACTGCGCAGTCGGTACCAAAATAACCCACTGTTTCTGCACCTGGAGTGCTTAAGAAGAACTTCCCAACCTGGTGGAGTACACTCACCGCAGCGAAACTCACCAGCCATGTTCACATTGTGCAAAGCTTACAAACTTGCAGACACTAGAGTTGAGGAGAGAGCTCAGTCAGCAGCGTGCTTGCCTCATGAGTCAGAGGGCCTGACTTTGTATCCCAGCATCCACATAATAGCTGGCTGTGGGAGGAGCTTAGAGAAGCAGGTAAATCCTTGGAGCTTATGTTCCAGCCAGGTCAGCTGACAATAGGTTCCAAGTTCAGTGAGAGACCCTGTCTCAAAAACTAAGGTGTCAGGTTGGAGCGAGGGCTGTGTGAGTGAACGGAGAGTGGGGAATCTCTAGGGCATGGGTAAAGCCAGGCATGGCTTCCTAGGAATCCTAGCACTCTGAGAACAAAACTGAAGGCAGCAACAGAGATGTTGGGAGCTCGTAGGTCAGCCAGCCCGGTACATCCTAATCTAGTTTCCTTTTAGTAAGTACTGAGTAGTAAACTCTTTGTCTCATGGGCTTCATTTTTTGAGAAAATCCAATTTTTCATAATGGCTGTACTAATTTGTATTCTTCCCACTATGTGCCAGGTTTCTCTCTCGTTCCTTCTCTTCTCTCCTTGAATCGATCAACCAACCAAACCAATGTAGCCTCTCTCTGCTTTTCCTTTCCATTGTCCCATTCAGCAGTGAGCAGAACATCTTCTCATACCCCTGTGTGTCCGCTTAAATGTCTGCTCACACCCTTTGCCAATATATAATCAGATCAGTGAGGGCTTGGTTTTATTTTGTTCATTGTTTTTGGTTTTGAGTTGAGTTTCTTACACGGTTTACATAGTAACATTTATCCAAATGATAGCTCCTAACATTCCTTGCTTAACCAATGGTTTCATTACAGTAACTGTTCATTTTGCTGTTTAGCCTGTTAGTTTAATGCAATTCTGTTTGTTTGTTTTTGCTGGGATTCAGTGCCCATAGCCACTTTGTGGTTTGTTTTCAGTATAGTATCTATGCACATGTGTATTGTATACACATAGGCATACATTTTATGTGTATACATTATACATAATTATTACATATAATAGGTCATATACCATGTACACACAAAATTTTTGAGTCAAGGACTCTATTGATTGGTGGCTTGGAGTGGCCCAGTACTTAATGGTCATTCTCCTGCTGTTCATTTGAGTTCTTTTAATCATATTACAGACATGGTGGCAACCATCCAGCCAGGGTCTTTAATATACTTCCAGTTGACTTTTGCCTTTGGTATGAGGGTCTAGTTTCATTTCTCCTTCTCTGAGTCTCCTATTCCCTCAACATCATTGTTAAATAGACAGCCTTTGCCTTCTCTTCTAACTATCTTGATCAAAAGTCACTTGCTGAACCAGATGGAGAAAAGCCCACAGGCCTCAACCCTAAATAAGGAACTGCAGGCCACTGAGGAAAGCTGGGAGTGGAAGAGCACAGCCAGTGGTTGTTCAGGGCCAAGTGGTCAACCTCAACAACATATGTGCAAGTAATATGGACTCACTAGGTTACATTCAGGAATATAAATGTATATAGAATGCACATATTTATACAATAACAATTAATGTAAAAGGAGGCTCTGCATTGGCAGAAAAGTATAGAGATATATGGGAGAGTTTAGAGGGAGGAAAGGGAAGAGAAACATAATTAGATTACAACCTCAAAAACAGTGCTGTTTTGATTGCTGTAGCTTTGCTGTGTATTTTGAAATCTGATCGTATGTTGCCTTTCATTTTGCTTGTTTTGTTGATGATTGCATTGGTAATTCAAGATCGTTTGTGGCTTTATACAAATACTTGGTTTTCATTGCTGTTTGTTTTTTTCCTTTTCTGATGCTGTTTTTTGTTTTGTTTTGTGTGACTACTGCCCTTGTGATATCATGGGCTTGCACTGAGCCAGCAGGTCACTTTGGTTTGCATGGACATTTTGATAGGATTAATACTTCTGGGCATTAAGCATGGTGTTTCATTCCCAGTATCTGTGCCTTGTGATACCTTCCAGGGGTGTTTCTACCTTCGGTGTTTGGATCTGTCTTATTTTAGTTAAACTCTACCTGGTTTAGTAGTTTGTTCTCTGGTGCATTGCATTGTTCCTGTTGATGAATCACCCAGAAATGTTGTGTTTCCAAGTTTTCAGGCAGTGTTGCTCAGGGTAGAGTAGAAGTTTGCATCAAGCATGATCTGGGGAAAGAGGTGTCTTTAGAGACAGTGTAGGCAAAATTTGAAGTGATTTTCTAATATTTAAACATCTGAACCATACCCCTTGTTAGAGATATTTTGACAACATGTATTCAGTATAGTAGTGCCTGAAAATGTGTATCTGAAATTCATGGTGAAAAATCTTTCAGTGCAGGAATTAGAGCATCCCATTTAGCTACAGGCTTAGGATCCTTAAAGGGCCTAGACATGAAGCCATATTCCTTCCAGTCGTTGGCAGTCTTGTTTCTTGCTATGAGTCATTCTGTTCTAGCTGTGCACACCAGGCTTTCTTCCTCTTTGTAGGTGTATTTCGAATAGTAGGAACACAACATATCCCTTAGGCCTGTGGCAGGCTCCCCTTGGGGATGGCTGTGTTCTGGGGCCTCTAGTGCAGTCTGTAAACAAAAGGAAGGTGCCTGTCCTGGAAAAGTAAAGAAGAACACTGGATAGTGTACTAGATAGACAGCTGTGTAGCTGACACGTGAGTGACCCCTACATGGAGATCAGATCAGGGATGGGACCAGACATATCTCTCCCTTTGAGTGAGAAGGCAATACTCAAAGTTCTTGCAAAGGAGGTTTTTGGCTTCTTGTGTCTTGGGCATCAACCTCCTACAGAGAAACAGATATCAGGATCCTAAAGAGTGCAGGCGGTAAGGAGAAGGGAAATGCAATTTGCCAATGTCTTTGGGAAAATGACCAGAAGGAGGTTGAGTTGGGGAGGCAACAGAGAGGGCTGGAACAACTCCTATGGGGCTTCATAAGTTCAGATTAACAAAACCACGCCCCATGTGTGTGTTTGTGTGTGTATGCATGTGTGTGCTAATGTTTGCATATAAAGGTTAGTTAACTTGGTGTTTTCCTCAGTCACTTTTCACCTAATCTTTGAGACAGGGTCTCTCGTTTCTCTTTCCCTGCTGTTCACCAGTTTGGCTAGTCTGGCTGACTGTAAGACACCAGGATCCCCCTGTCAATGTGCCTTGATCCACCCCCTTTCCTTAAGGTGAGTTTTAAGGATTGAACTCAGGTCCTCAGCAAGCACTTTACCAACTGAGCCATCTCCCAGGCCCTGTTTTTCTTTTTGATTTACAATAATGGTTTCACCTAAATAAGGGAGATTCTCCCTGGACAGTGTTTAGGGTATATAATCTCTTTAAAGAAATACCACCTAATAACTGTGTTTCTTTCTGACTGATCACCCTAGTTGTCTGGGTTTGGCTTCCTCTGGACACTGAAGCAGCCCATTGAAATTCAGTGCAGGCGGGCTCCATCCCACTATCCTGCAGCTTCTTGTTAGACAGGGACAGTGAATATTCCATTTTGCAAACTTTTAACTATGTAGCTAGATAATTAGCTTGTAAGAAACATAGTCAGTGTTGCAAACAAGTAGAGATTCTGGAAAGTAATTAAAATTAGTCATTATTGGGTCGCTTTGGGGTTTACCTTCCACTGCGTGCAGTTAAGGTCTTGTCTGTAAAAAATTAATAAGCACGAAAAAAAATCTCCACAGAGCATCTGGTCCAAAGTGACGTCTAGTTTTCATTTGTCCATGTAACTTGCAGTTGTAGTTTGCTATTCCTGAGAGC
This sequence comes from Micromys minutus, assembly GCF_963924665.1. Lineage (NCBI taxonomy): Eukaryota > Metazoa > Chordata > Mammalia > Rodentia > Muridae > Micromys > Micromys minutus. The sequence continues at coordinate 64,092,239 of NC_137971.1, read as the reverse complement.
AGAAATCAATGTCTTATGTTCTTGCTATTATGATAGCTTCATTGTTTTATGTGTGGGATGAATGATAGAAATGCCTGGCTTTTTATAATTAAATTTATTATAAAATATAGGGATTTTGTCTCAGTAAAACATTGTTTTTATCTTATAATGAGAATTATGATGGTCAGCCTTACAGTCAGCTGGTCCCGTGACAGTGACAGGCGCTGTCATGAAATTTGAGATGAGTACCATGTCTTCTTCTCACATCTTCTTTGTGTCTTTTAAGAAATAACAAGGTGGAGATTGGAAATATGGATGGTGGTTATGGACCACGACAGCCATGACTATGTATTTTCACTGATACCAAGAGGGTTCGAGGCTGACCCTGAGGGTGATTGTCTTTTAAGAGATTTATTAGAAGTTATTAGTTCCATAGACTGACAGCTGTGCCGGGCCTCTGAGGAGAGTTCAGGGCTGTGTAGCAGAGCCGGGTCCTGTTTTACAGGTTTCAGAGGAGTTGGAGGAGCTTCTTCTCCTGCTGTGTGATTGATGGGTCGTCCACAGTTGGTGCTTACAGCTGGGCCCTCTCTGAATTCGCCATGAGGGTGAGGAGGGCAAGGCTCTAGAAAAATAAGTCGCAGTGGTTATGGGAACCAAATTCATTTCCTTTTTAAGAACTGTCCTTGTGTAATCAAAATGGAGGAGCTATACAAATGGTGAGGCCTTGACTAACATATACACCCTGGAGAATTTTCCTCTGTGTCTGGATATCTGAAAGATCTTCTACATAAAATATAACATGAAGCATCTACAGACTAAACTCAGCAAGCACATGGAATGCACTTACTGCAGGTACCAGATGGTCCTCTTATGATGCTGATTAATGTCAGCCCTGACAAGTTAAAGTGATGCTTACATTCAGCTGCCAATAAGCTCCCCACCCTGCACCCCAATCCCCCACCCCACCCCCCACCCACGTGTCTGAACCTTCTGAGAAGAGTGTGAGGCTTTCACGCAGGGTCTGGACAAAAGGCACACAGAGTATAAATGTATTCCCATCTCCTAGGTTTTTGACCTTATACAATTTCTGCATTTTTGGTTTTATTGTTACTTTCTTAGTGAGAACTCAGAAGTATCTTTACACTGTGTGTCATCTGGTTTTTGAGACATGGTCTAGCTGTATAGCCAAGGCGTGGCCTTGAACTAGACATTCTTCTTCCTCAGCTTCTGGAATGCTGGAGTGTTCACCATTGTTCTGGGCTAACTGTATGTCTTGGCGTGCACTTTTGTTGTTAATAAGTTACTCTTATTTTGTATTAATATCCATGGTCTTATTTGTTTGGCTCGCTGTGTTTAATTATGGCTTGGTCCCTAGTTGATAAATACTTGCTTAACAAGATAAATTAGTTCTTTCCTAAACTACTGTTCAGGGTAGTAGTTTAAAATTAGCCCCAAAGGCATGACCATTAAAATCACCAAGGTGCTGGGAAGATGGTTCTGTGATTAAGAGCACATAGCAGTCTTTTAGAGGGGCCTGAGTTCAGTTCCCAGTACCCACATCAAGGGGCTCAGAACTGCCTGTAACTCTAGCACAAGAGGCTCCAACACCCTTCTCTGGCCTTGACAGGCACCTATGCATGCACGACACACCTTTGTACACAATCACAAATAAAATAAATCTCAGAAATTCTAAGCAAACAAAGCCCCTGCTGTTGTGACTGGAGTTTGAGGTTGGTCCTGACAGGTTCTGTCCTGGAGCAAGGCTAAAACAGACTGAGATAAGGACAGACATCACCTTGATTTATTTAGAAACTCGACCCAGAGTGGTAAACAAATACTTTTAAGTTCACAAGTGAATTCTATTAATTTATATCATAAAATATGCCAATATACCCACCAAATAGAACAGTTTTCCTAAATATATGGAAATAAAGAATAAAAGCTTATTGAAAAATAAAAAAAAACAAAAACTTACCCTATACTTCACATATGGAAATAGTAAGAATTTTTAAAGATCTCTACAATAGCATCCATGAAATAATCTCCAATGGTATAAAAAATAGACTGGGACAGTTTGGTTTGTGTGTTTAAATGAGAGAGCTGTTTTGTAAGCCTCCTCAATTCATGTAACAATTTGATGGGAGTCCAATGTGAATCCAAATGGAACTTGTTTCAAACTAAAATATGTGGTTCTGGAGTTTGTTTACAAGATGAAATTGGCTTGGGGTGGTTGGGAAGATGGCTTAGGGGGTAACCAGCTTGCTACGCACTCAGGAGGACCTGGGTTTAAATTTCCAGGATCCAAGTAGAAGCTTAGTGGGTGTGAGCACCTGGCTGTAATCCCAGCACAGGAAGGTGAAGACAGGATGCCCATAGCAAGCTAGCCACCTTAGAACCAGGAAGCTCTGCTTCAAGGACAGATGCAGCCTCTGTTTAAGTAAATAAATGCATTGGAGAGAGATAGAAAGATAGGTAAGTATATAGACAGACAGACAGACAAATAAATAATATAGATAGACAGAGATCCACCACCAATATCAATAGATATTTAGAAGATATATGGTAGATAAACAGACATCTAGCTCCAATATAAATAAGTATATAGTAGATAGATGGATGGATGGATGGATGGATGGATGGATGAATGGATGGATGGATAGATAGATAGATAGATAGATAGATAGATAGACAGACAGATAGATAGATAATGACACACCAGATGTCAACCTGAGACATACAGACACATGTACATGTACCCACACAATGAATGCATGCATGTACAAATAAACTTTATTTTTTTGTTGGAGTTAGGTATGCCACTGTGGTCCCTCAAGGCTATTTTTTATTCCTTACTTGTTTTTTGTCTGGCTTGTTTGTCTGTCAGTCTGTTTATCTATCTTTTCCTTCCCTTCTCTTCCTATCTTTCCATCTGTCTGACTGTCTTCCCTTCCCTTCCTTTTCCTTCCCTTTCCTCTTTATAAAAAAGTAAGTTAGCAGAGAAACTGGAGTAAAGTGTGTGAAACAAGCCTCGAGTTGAGATTGGTAACAGAGAGGAACTCTGTTACCCACTGGAGCTCTAACATAAAAGGTATTAATTAAGTGAAGGCTAGTCTGTTTCTGTGTGTGGCTATAGACTGAAGCAATCAGTTTAACCATAGCTCATAGGGAATTGGGATCTCTCTCTCCCTCTCTCTCTCTCTCTCCCTCTCTCTCTCTCTCTCTCTCTCTCTCTCTCTCTCTCTCTCTCTCTCTCTCTCTCTTTCTCTCTTCCTCTTCTTCTCCCTCCACCCCCAGTTGCATACAGTCTACCAATGTAAGTTCAGAACTTTAAATAATATGTACACTTCTATAGCTAAATACAAGATATACCATATAGTCCCCTCTGAACATCCCTCACACCCTGTATCTCTGTCTACTCCCTTTTCACTATTTTCCCTTCTGAAGAAAAACACACAGACTGTCAACCTTCAAGTCTGTGACTCAGCAGTGTTTACAGGTCATCTGTTTGTTGTTGTCGTCATTAGCTTTCTTTCTTTCTTTTTTCTTTTTTTGCTGCTGAGTTGTGTTTCATTGTACAGATGTGCCTCAGCTGGGTAGGTATAGCAAACAGGTATTTGAAGTATCTCCGAAGCTTACTGTGTGGTTCTGTCTCAGGCAGCAGCCCTTTGTACTGCTTGGCTGGCCTCCTCCAGGGTCTCAGTGCCTATTGAGAATTGCACTTGAGTCTGCTCTGCCATCATGAGCTTGTCCTGCCGCCTTGCCTTACCTCCTTCCTTTGCTTACTGCACAGCACAGGGAAGTCCTGGCCTCAGGATCTCAGAGAGCTGAAGTTCCTTGGGACTCAGCAGAGAGTGAGGTGGCAGATGGGAATGCTGACCCTGTAGAGCACGTCTGCTTTGTATGTTATCTTTTACATACTTGCCACCCGCGCACCTTGTTCATGGATTCCCCAAAGTTACAGGCTGCCATATTGGAGATTTTTAATATAAATTCTGAGTTTTATTGTCAAGCCCCCTCTGCTGCAGTACATAGCTTCAGTCAGATGAGCTATTGACTGATCTATACATATTACCCTATGACATCTGCATTCTAGTATGCAAAAAAAAAAATCAAACCTCAAAACATTTACCCACTGCTAAGGACCAATCTCACATCTCTCCCCAACCTTTTATAAAACTTTTACACAAATCTTGTCTCTCTCCTACCCAGTAAAAATGTTTATAAAAGGGCTTCTCTGCATTCTTGGAACTTGATGACTCAAAGAAGCTGATCCTCTCCCCCTTTGCTTAATTGTTTTTCCACTTACACTAAATTAACTGATCGCATCCGGTTGCTAGGATGACTTTCCATGAGGGCTGAGACACAGTTACCACCTGAGTTAAGATAAAAACTGAGTGAACTTTCAATGCCAATGTGCTTATTAACACTGTTTGGGCCATGGTATAAAACATAAACAAAACAAAAAAAGCAAAAACCAGAGGGGTGGGGGTAGACTTTGGTTTGTATCTAAAAAGAACTGACTTGCCAGGTTACTTTCCCTTCTCTCAGTGTGTCCTTGTGCGACAGAGAGAACATTCTTTCCAAAACTGGCGATTCCTTAATTTTTGCTTCTGTTTTTGATCAGTACCCCACGCTGACCCATAGTCCAGGATGCTGTTGAGCTCATAGTCCTCTTGCTTCAGCATCCCAAGTTCTAAGATTAAAGGTCTGAACCAACCATACCCAGCTGTTGATTTAGGCATTTTAAAAGAAATACTCTTTATTTGAGGTGTGTGTGCCTGTGTGTGCACATGTGTGTGTGTCAGAGGATAACTTGTGGTAGTCGGTCCTTTCCTCCCACCGTGTGAATCCTGTGGGTCACACTTAGGAAGTCAAGCTTTGCAGCATATGCCTTTGCCATCTGATCCATCTTGCTGGCCCTCGTTAATTTTTTCTTAACTTAGTATGTAATATCCTTCTCTTCCTGTATTATTCAACCAATGTGAGCAAAACCAAAGACAATGTATTTTTATGATCTATGCATCTGTTTTGCCTGTTTCCAATATAATGCGTACCCATGATGGCAAGCAAGCCCTTTATGGACAGAAATCAGTTAATGGAATGTGTGGCCATTGACTCCCCCATTAGCTATCGGGGTTGATTGAGGCTCTGTTTCTCTTGTTCTCTTACTTCCTGTTCACTGATTCTATCATGTCATAAGACTTGGGAAATCCTGAGCTCTCTAAGGCTGTAACATTGCCTGATTTATTGAGTTTATAAAAAACAAGAAATAAGATCTCTGCTTTACTATCTTTCTGGTGTTGACATCAAATGAACTTTATTAAGAAGTTGCATACATAGTTTATAATCTTCACTGCACTGTGTATCACTTGCTCTCTATGGCTGTGATAAAACACCATGAACAAAAGCAAATGAGAGAAGAAAGAGACTGTCTGGGCTCACAGTCCCAGAGGGAGAACCGTGAGACATCATCTCGGTCTACAGGAAGGAAGCAGAGGGGATAAACTGGAAGTGGGGTGAGGGTAGAAACTCAAAGCCCACCCCTAGTTACATACCTCCTCCAGTGAGGCTCCACCTCCTTCAGGTTTCATAACTGTCCCAAGCGGCACCACGTGCTGGGACTAAGTGTTCAAATACATGAGCCTGTAAGGGACATGTCTCAAATCACCACACTCCACGCTGTGTAATTTTTGTACTTTTTAATCCTATATTATCTATAACAAATGTGAACAGGGGTTTAAATTATTACATTCAACAAGTAGCAAATAATTGTTATAGGTAAGTTTATATCCAAATATTCCCCTTTGGTGGGTGTCCTTTAACCATCTCTCCGTAATTATTGCCTCTGTAAAATTAAAATTGATTTTGTTTTTAAAATTAGATTTCCTTCCTCTGTGTGTCTGGAATGAAATGAGATACTAATACTTTATGAATCCAACCAAGCACACTATTTAAATTTAATATTTAATTTTGTTGCTAGTAGTTTAAAATCCCTAATAGATGGCACTAATGTAGTTTATCAGTCCTACTGCTTTCAGTTTTATTTTCTGCCTTTTTATAGTCTTCCCTTTGGTTCCTCATAAAATAAGGAAATTATGATATTTTGGAAATTAAATGAGTGAAAGTTAAGCATATGTTGAATAAAGACATAATGTTATCTCTCGCCTTTCCCTGCGTGTGTGAGTGTGTGTGTGTGTCTGTGTATTTGTGCACATGTGCACGTATGTACCTGTGCCTGGGTGTACTTCCTTTTCTTCCCACCCCTTTCCTTTTCCTCCTGACAAGGTTTCCTTTTATGCTGCCTCTAACTCATGACTTAGTTTCTGAGTTTCTGGTATCCCCGGTTTCTATGGGATTCAAAGAAGTCAATGGGCTTGTAGCCATCTTCACCATCCTCCTGCCTCCACATCCACTGGCCAGCACCACTTGCTCACTTTCCAGCTTCCAGAATTCTCTTGTCCTTAACATCTCACTACCGTGGTCGCCATGACTTCACGTTACTTACGTTTTTTTGAGGCAGGGTCTCTCTCTACATAACCCTGGCTGTCCTGGTACTCACCCTGTGAGCCAGGCTAATGTGGAACTTAGGGAGATGGCTTGTTTCTGCTTCTTAGGTGCTGGGATTAACAGCATGTGATACCACACCTGGCTGAGCTTCTGGGACATGTTCCTTATTGTCAGCATGGTGAGAGATACCAGAGACAGACCCAGGCTTTGAATGTGTTATTTGTGATTCCCCTGCATGTGTCTTGTCGGGCACCATTCTTGTGAAGGCTCTAGGGAGGCTTTGGCAAGTTTATGACATCTTGAGATTTTCTTTGTGTTCCTAACTGTCTCATCTCTCATTTTGTAATTTCTTGTTAGAAATGAGAGCATAGATGCATGTCACCCTGGCTTTTCATCTCAAAACCAGAAAGCCTTTGTGTACTGTATTTCCTTGGTGTGCCAGAACCCAGACCTTACCCCTATGGACTTATTCTGAGCTGTCTTTGACCTCTCATTGGGGGGCATAGCTCCCAGGCACATACATCCCTTTCCTGCATTCTGTTTTCACCTTGCTGCTCAATTATTGATTCTTCGATTTGACTTTTCCTCAAAATGTCAGTCATCATGAACCCCATCATGAAGCTATGCATCTTCCCACCTGGTCTGCAGTTCTTTCCCAGTGACGTCTCACAACAGTCACTGCTGATTGCTGTCTCTTTAACTTTGTTCGACACGTGGCCATTCTCGGTATCCTGTGAGATTTAAGTGTCTAAATGGGATTTCCTTTCTCAAGTCTCCATCTTGGAGAACATGTTCCATTGTTTCCCAAGATCCTGCTAAGAGTCATCAAGTAGCCTCCTGAAGTCACCAGAACTAGCCTGTCTTCATACCCACGGTTGACCCTTCCTGCACTTGTAACATGTTCTGGGTGTGTATTCATTGCTTTCCAGCTGCTTCTGAGAGCTGGGGCTGCTCACACACCTCATGGAGCTTTTGGAACTTAGACAAGTATTCACATTTCTGCCTGTGCCACACACCCCAGACAGCAGACACTCTGCAGGTGTGAAGTGTAAGCTCCCAGGCAGATGCGTGAGCTCACACCCAGCTGACAGAATCACCAGACGAAGTTCGAAACCATTTGTCTTCAACCTTCACAGCTCCCCCAAACCAGGGATGAATATAGTTTGGGGTTTTTCTTCTAATCTCCATACTTGTCCCCAAACCTTAAGATTTACATGGGTATAGCTGACAGAGCCACTGTGCCAAGACTGGCTTTGCTTCTGTAGTACCTAGGCTCCACTACCACCCCCACGCCACCCCATCCCCACACTGTTCTACCCTGAGGCAGCATCTTACATTGCATTTACCTGGTGCAAACTATCCCCAGTGCCTCTACCAGTTCTTGGTTCTGCCTGTCTTCCCTTCTACCCATCTTTAGTTCCCCCATCTTTGGTTTTGACCTGCTCTCAGGCTCACCTGGTTCTTGGTTCTCCTGCCTTCTGTCTTCCCGCACGCATTTCTCCGTCCTGTGTGCCCCAGACCTCCATGCACCATTCACCTTGCTAATGCACTGAGGACACAAGGTGATTGAAAACTGGCCACTGAAGCTGGTTCCAGAAGTCCTGAGGTTTATGTGGAGTAGGCGATGTGAGACATTGCTTTTTTTCTTCCCTGACAGTAGATCTTTGATAGATGTGAAGACAAGAAGGTAAGACTCGGATGGAGAGACATTGCTCCTCCTCATGGATGACATCCTTCCTTTCTCACAGGTGACATCTCTGTCTTTCAAGACCACCTTTGAAAGTTCTAACATATGCTGCTAATAAAAATAGCATGTGCTTGTCCTTCCTCCCAGATGATAGCCCATGATCTTTTTCTTCTAGCCCCCCCCCCCCCCCGCTCATTTTGCCCTACAGATTTCTTTTATTATGAATTTGCACATATAAAATAGCTCATTTTTGTTCCTCAACTCTTTTTCTTGGGTTACTAAAGCCCTTCGTGGTTCTGCGGTTGATATCCAGGGATTGTTCAGCCTAACACAGAGATACGACTGCTTGAATTAACAGACACAAACAAGGCAGTCCACTGCATATGGATTATAGGTAAACACTATTCTTCCTGGCCTCTGTAGGGCCTGCACAAAATGTCCAAGGCAATGCTTGGAGGGTTTCTCTTGTTTACCTGAGATTCATAAGGAAGTGAGATTCTGCATTTATCTTTCAACCCTATGAAATATATAACTTACCAAGTCTCTTGCTTTGAATGCAAGTTTATTTCTCAGAATTGCAATGGACACTGTTGGACGTAAAATTTCCTCTCCTGAATTTCCTTTTCAGGTGGGTCGTTAGAAGGAGAATTACTGAGATGAGTATTTTCTTTCCAAGACTTTTCAAACCTCTCGGCAAATTGCTTTTTAAAAAGGTTATAGCAATTGACGCTCGCACGGGCTGTGTGTAAGAGCCCTCGTCCTCTGTACCTTCACAGCTCAGCACTTAAATCCTGTCTTTGCTGTTCTGGCAGCAAATAACGCTGTATCATTTTCTTCGTGATTACTAATGAGGTTCACATTTTTTGTTTATGAGGCAGTTGTGTCCTGGTTTTTAAGTACAGTTGACTTCTCTGCCCTTACTCTGATTTTTATTTCCTTAATTATTTTTAGCCTGTAGCTAGAGCTGGAACCCAATCCCCAAATTCAAGTTCCAAGGCTCTCTGTACAATGGCTTGCCACTAACCTACCCACTGTTGAAAAATAAAAAGCCCCAGATGACTCCTAAAATGCATTTAAAATAATTAAATCAAAAGAGTGGTGTAATTTTCTTGAGTCAATAGAATTAGAAGTCTCCCTCGCACCCCCATACACAAGGTTCTTTCTAACTTTGTTCCTAGAATAAAACTGGTTTGAAATATCATTTTCACAAAAAAAAAAAAAAAAAAAAAAAAAAACCAACAATTCATCTATTCTTATAGACAAATACATAGGCGGGACTACACTGGGTTCAAATGGAATATGCAACTTTAAGGTGCAAGCAGTAATTGCCCGTTTTAGTATCCAAAGGGTGGGGCTCCATTCCCAAAGGGCATGAATGGAAGAGGGGATATGTCTCTGAATGGGAGCACATAGGTTTCCCCTCAGCTAGTGGAGTCCCATCCAACTTACAATAGTGCTGAGCTGGTGAAACTTGCTTTCTTTAAGGGAGAAGCAGCTGAATGGTACAAATTACTTTTGGCCCAATTCCTTCAGTTAAGTAAAGGGGTCACACAGGCTGCCAGACAACACTCTGCTAAACTGTGGTAGTGGCCCTCTCTCTGCCCCTACATGGTCTGCTTTAATTAGCCCCCAGTCTCATTAAATAAGGGGCTGTTTGGCTACATTCCTAAAGATGTTCTCATTCAGATAGAAGACTCTAGGCTGGCCATCTAGATCTTTCCGGCACTTACATTGTGGATACCACTATATTCTTGGGTTCTGTCCTTTCTCCGCACCATTTTCTTTGCTTAGAGTGGACCTTCAGCATTGCCCAGCAATGAGTTCTTTGATGAATGAGTCTGTGTCACCTACTTTGCCCTCTAGCCTGACCCAAGTGTGCTGACTCTTCTTATGAATGTGACTTTGAATGGAGCCTTGGGTCTTCCCAAGTCCCCCCACCCCCACCCCCCCATTGGTCTGTCTTTCTTTCTTTCTTTCTTTCTTTCTTTCTTTCTTTCTTTCTTTCTTTCTTTCTGTCTTTCTTTCTGTCTTTTTTTTTTCTGGCAGCTTGATCTTTCATGGGGGCCATGTTGATGTCACACTTCTGAATATAAGTCAATGACTCTATTGCTGAACTGTCTTGACCCGCATCATTCATTTAAGCATGTACTAGGCGCATCATCGTGGATGCTTTTTCTAGAAAACCTTTCTTCTCATGGACTAGATAATAGGTTCCGAACAGCTGCATCCAAGTAGAATTGGAGACATGGTATTATCATCCTTCCTTCCCCTCTACCAGCTTTCTCTGATAACTATAAGAATGGCACATGGTGAATCCTTAACTCAAGTGTGTGCATTCCAGCCCTGGATTTACCTCCCATTCCTTTGAGCATCCAGTTTCTGAATCTCACATCAACTGCCTGTAAAATGAACCAATCAACAAGTCAGTGAGTGAATGAATGAGAGCCTGGCCTCAGAGCTTAGCTGGTCAGCAATCTGGCAAGGATGAGCATTCAAGGAAGGCATGGCATCTCCTGAGGGGAAGATGAAGTACACAGGCAGCTTCCCTTGAGCCCACTGGGGTGCCAAATAGTTACATCTTTCAAAAGTTCCCATTCATAAATAAATATCCTTCCCATGCAAAACAAGCATTATTTTGCTCTTTCCCAGAACACCACCAACTTGGAATCTAAATCTCAACAATTACCATTATTCACAAATAATTTACATTTCTGGGCAAATGGAAGATACCATATCATCATTATTGTATTTGTTCAATTTGCAAAATGTGTCCTTTGAGGACTCATTTGGAAGCCTGTGTGTATACTACAGATAGAAAATAGATTGGACTTTAGCATTCACTGAGGAGTGCATGTTCCAAATTAATATAAAGGACATTCAGGCATTCAAATATATTGTTGGAAAAAGTGGAATTACTGAAAAGAATGCAATTTAGGAGATCATTTACTAAAGAAAAAATAGGGATGTGTCTCAAACTATATCCCTCTTGTTATTCTACTAGACTCACACAATATAATGGAAGTTAGTATAGGTCCTGGGTGGCTTCAGATGCCATTAACTTATGGGTACATATTTAAAAGCAAGAAAGGCTCTGTAATGTTAGCTCCCCAGCCTGCCAGTAAGAAATCATACTTATAGCAACAAGGCTGCTCATCCCTGAACACTGTCCTGACTCCTTGGCCAATTGCTTTGTTTCCTTACCCTCTCCATCATCTGGTTTTGTTTGTTGGTTTGTTTTCTTTCTCTGTTTCCTTTTTATCCAGTTCCATATGGTATGAAAAGTCCCATCCCTCTCCCCGCCCACTGCACATTGCACTGGGACTGCCTCTCTCCCCCAGCTCTTCCAGAGAAGCAGAACTCACAGTGGGATTGGTCTATAGTGATTGCCTCTGAATTGGCTAAGGAAGTCATGGGCGGATTTTGAGAAATAAACCGCCTCTCTTTTTGCCACAGCCCAAGAAGAGGGTCTGTGCATACATCTGTCTAATAATTAAGACCACCAGACTCCAAGAATGCTACATAAGTGATTGGGATTTCATTCTTGTCTTAAATTTTTGTCAACATAATTAAGGAGAAAAAAAAACATTTAAAGCTTGTTTTGTTTTGTTTTCTGGAAAACCTTTTATCAAGATGCATTTAATCATTTAATATAGTTAGAGAAATAAGCAATCTATTATAGCCCTTAGAACAAATAACTTCTGAGGTCAGAAGTGACGCAGGCCCTCTCTGGTTGGCCTTGAGCATCGTGTAGCAAACTTGGGACTTCTGCCTAGATACCTTTTCTCGATGGCTGGAGAGCCAGCGCTGTAGTTAATGTCAGTTCTTTCCATGAGGATTTCCTATCTGATTCTGCCTTCCAATCTACCACAGGGGAACTTTGTGGCTTGCATGACAGCTATTTTACGGCAGATGGAAGATTACCATTATGCACACCTGATCAAGACCTTCGGGAAAATGAGGACAGATGTCGTGGTGAGTGTCTTTTCCATCCTGTCACAAGGCCAACAGCGGATATAGACAGTGACATCTATAGAATTCTGCATAGGAAATTCTCTATTTGATATCAGAAGCCACTCAAAGCTCTGTGTGGATGTTTTTGACTAGCACTGACCTAGAGAATAACTTGGGTCTGAGCCTGGAGAAATCCCATCTGTTCTGGTCACAGCAGCCTTTCCCTTGCTACTGGGTCACTAGCAATCATGTCCCCCACAGTCATTAGCTCCTGTCATTTCTTGGTTGACTTTCTATAACAGTAGCTTGTGAGCCACACTCTTAGACCTTAAGCTATCTTCTGCTATTAATTAGTGCTAATCATAGACCCTCATCAGCATTTCTCCTAATAATTCCTTAGTCCTCCTCACACAAACTATGATGCAACTTAATTGGGAGATTGTAATAGGGAAATTTATTGCTTAGGAGCTACCTCCCTAATGGCCTGAAATTACACTGCCATATGGCGAATATCCTTTGCAAAGCTGCACCAAACCTGCTGGCAGGCCTTCTAGTGAGAAGCTAATTCGAATTCTTGGATTCCACTTAGAAGGACCCACTGCTCCTGTTGAATACTCATAGGTTCCTGTGTGGCACAGCTAGATCCCATCGTATTTCCAGAGCAAGGCCTATTGCACTTAGCTTGTACCTTACTAAAAGAGGGAAGCAACAAGATTTTTATAATTTTTTTTTTTCAAAGAGCTACACCAAAGACCAGGTTTTCTTATTTGTGGCCATAGTAGGAGGGTGAATGGCAATAGACAAACAATATATAAATACACTGACAGCTCATATGTGTGTGTGTGTGTGTGTGTGTGTGTGTGTGTGTGTGTGTGTGTGTGTGTGTGATAAGTAAATCCTTAAGAGTAACATGAATTTATACCTCAAAATTAAAACTAATTTCCTTATAGGTAGATAAAGGATAGATTGATAGAGGATAGATAGATTGATTGATTAATAAATGATAGATGATTACTTGATAAATGATAGATTAATAGATATAATAATAATAATAGATAGACAATGGACGTATTGATAGTTAGCTAGGTTTATTGGTAGATATAATTATAGAGAAGAATATAGGTTAATAGATAAATTATGGATAAATACAGCCAAGATACTTTCTAAGAACAAAATAAATCTATGCCTCAAGATCACAGCAGTTTTCCTTATATAAAAGGGTATAAAATGTGTACAATTTTATGTGTCCATGTGTTTTCATTTACTTTGAGCATCAAGAAGGAGTTTACGGTAGGGATATATTCAAATAAATGAATATCACACTATTTCCTAAGATTAGATTGAAACCATAGCATAGTGAAATCTCACTGAGTACTTATAATATTTAATTTCATCATTAACTCTTAAATGTGCCTCTACGGCCTGCTTTAGTCAGTGAAAATAATAGTATGACGTCATGTAACTTTACAGATGAAATTCTTGGATGAATGATACAGTTTTCAGGATGAGAGTAACTACTAATACTGAAAAATGAGTACCACCCTCACAATTTGTACATTATCAGAACTGACGTGTGCTCAAAAGGTACACAAGGCATTAACAGATGTCTGATATGAATTCAGCCACAACATGGGATGACACACAACAACTAGACAACATGACTCCCAAGGGTGAGTCTGAATTACTTTTATGTTGCTGTTATAAAACACTGTGAACAAAGTCAAGTTAAGGGAGGGAGACTTTATTCTGGCTCATAGTGTTGGAGGGATAAGAGTCCTTCCATGGTGGAGAGCCAGGGCAGCCACTGGTAGGTATGGTGACAAGAACAGGCAGCCAAGAAATCACATCTTTAACAGCAAGCGTGAAACAGAGAGCCAACTGGAGATGGGGCAGAGCTGTTCCTATGGACTACTTCCTCCTGCAAGGCTAAGTTACCTAAACCTCCCCCAACAGTGCTACCAGCGAGAGATCAGGTTTCACATGCCTAAGATGATGGGGCTGTTTCTCATTCTTTGGCCTACAACTCTTTCCTCAGAATGGAGGATCAAGTAATGGGTTCCTTGTGGTGGACCAAATTTCCCAAGAGATTATTCTTTCTTTCTTTCTTTCTTTTTTTCTCTTAGGCACAGGCATCCAGAAAATCAGTTATTTGCATACAATTTGACTTCTATTATAAAATGGCATTTGCTATTCGTGTGTCTCAAATTCCCACAGCAAGGTTTGTTTTTTTTTTTTTTTTATTGTTTTTAGTTCATCAAAATCTTCATGAAAACATGTTCCTACCCACTCACTGTATGCGGAGAGTATTTTATTTTTCTACTCTCCCAATTACCACGAAAATGAAAAGATCATTTCCTGTGGAATAATTGGAAGTTAATTAGCATTCCAATATGAAAATGGCCTGAAACTGGTTTTCTCAAATTTTGCTTGCTTCTTACAAGCACAGTTCTGGGTTCTCAGAGTCAGCCCCACCCCACCCACCTCCACTGCCACCTCACTCAAACACTGCCACTGGGTAAGTCAGCCTCACATAGATTCACAGTTATTATCACTCCAATAACCCCACTGGGCTACTGCTGTCACCTTTCCAATGGTCCTTTGTCCCCAGGGTAACCAGAGAATCTCAAGCAGGGGGAAGACTCCTGTAGGAAAGGGAGGACCTGACAGGTGACACTCAAGCATCCCTCCCAGGACAGGCAAGCTGCTTCATCAAGACGGACAGCTGGAGAGAGCTTCTCTTGCTTATACCTAGTGCTAGGAGCTGCACTAGGTCTAAGCCTCAGCATCCGGAGTGGAAGCAGAAAGCTTACCTGGAGCCTCCAGGACTTTTCAACCCTGTGATACAGACCTCCACTGGGTGGCTCTGGAAGAGCCTATACTTTTCTTCACACTGAGATCCTTACCAGCCAGTTGTCCGACAGCAGCTGGATGTCCCACAGTTCAGATCTGTCCCTGAACTGTCAACCTAGATGTGGTCGTGAATTCCACAGATGACAGGGCTCACCCAGACCCAGCTGTAAGTCCAGGTCCCCATACTTTTGACTAAGTGGCCGTTAATAGAGTTTTTTTAACCCTTGCCTTGAGGTCCTTAATTTTTCCATCTGGCTCACAGCCCTCTGGGAGATGCTTGCATATTCTGTCCCGTTTGTTATAAAGGATACAACTTTAGAGAAACCAATGTGAAGAGCTTCACAGGACGGAGTGGGCAGGGTGGCCATTCACACCATCTGCATCCTCCCCTGTAGACTACCAGTAGCCCAGTCCCCTCCAGTCTTGTCTGTGAGTTCTTTTGGCATAATCTCTCCCCCACCCCTCTAGTCCCTGTTGGTGTATATAGGTTTGGAAGTTACAGCCTCTCATCTTCTAGTTTTTCAGGAGACCAGCCCCATCCTGACATCCCCTTAAGATAAACTCATGTATAAGACTCTTTATGTAGATAGCAAGACTAATGGCAGTCAGGAACCCAGCGTTCCTGAGACCTGTGTGCCATTACCTCATAGTGAGTGTGTATTAGATGAAGATGGGGGTGTGAAGGGACAGAGCAGGCGGAGGCAGTGCTGAGGCAAGTGGTGTGTAAAAGGTTAGGAGAGAGAATGGCACGCACTGACTGACTCAGTACTGCTGAACTTCCCACGTGCTGCCTGGTTCTTGGGTAGTCCATGTGGAGACATCCAGGCCCTCTTGCTGCTTTGGCAGTTACCTTGTAGGAGCCTCTTTCTACACCTGCCAGGGTCTCCCCCTCTCTCCTTCCTAGCACCTTAGCTTGTCTGTTCCATTTGACCATCAACCTGTTCTAGAATGTACCAGGCTGGTGTATTGGATGTCGAAAGTGGTGAGGATGGATGCTAGTGTGTATAGGGGAAGCAGACATGCCAGCAGCGTGGATCTGCTTGCTTCATACACATTCTGCAGCTGAAACTCTCAGGGACTCCAAGGTATTGCTGCTTGTCGGACACCGGAAGCACACGTGTTGCCTAGTTTCCATGGAGCATGCATCCAGGTGGAAAGGAGAGACAGGATCCACATACCTGTTCTGCTCTGTTCCTGGACCACTCCCTTGGCAATGCAGTCCCATGAAAGCTACACTGGACTATCAATCTAGAGGTTCAGATTCCTTTCCCAGCGATGTTTTTAGCAGCATTGCGGAAGGCCATGGCAAGCAGAACAAACCGCCATGCCTCGTGGTCTTTTCAGGGAACCCTTATTATCTGAGCTCTGGGAGGGAAAAATTAAAAAAAAAAAAAAAAAAAAAAAAAAAAGACAGATGGGGCTAAGTCAGTGGTGAGGCGGCTGCTGGTGGATGGAAAGGGTTTGCAGGTGGAAGGAGGGATTTTTGATTCTATGCTGGGCAGGAGTTTCCTGTAGGAGGCACTCAAACCCCCCTGAGGCATACACCAGCCAGGAACTCTTGGACTGTGCTAGCAACCTTCCATCCATTATGGCCTATTTGTTTTCAGAGCCATTATGTTTTGGGTGAGCTTTATTCTGAGCCCATTATGGAGTCACACACAGCGATCAATTACAGTGAATTCTCTATGCCCTATATTTGTACCACCCCCAGACTCAGAGTTCTCTCCAGACTGCTCTGTACAGTTTGCTTGTAGCCTAGGTTAGCCTGTCTCAGTCTGCCGAGTGATGAGATTGCAGTCATGGACCACCACACTGATTTTTCTTCTATCTATGAGTGTGTGTGTGTGTGTGTGTGTGTGTGTGTGTGTGTGTGTGTGTGTTAGAAAAAACATGTCACAATGGTCCACAGAGGCCAAAAGAGGGCACTGAATCTTCTGGAGCATAAATTGTAAGCTCTTACAGACAGTTGAAAGCTGCTCAACATAGGTGCCAGGAACTGATTTGGATCCTCTATGAGAGCAGTGTCTGCCCTTATCATGTGGGCCTTCCAGCTGAAGGTGACTTTTTTTTTTTCATCAAATTAATGGGGTTAGAAATAGAGAGAAGCTGTTGTTTGCCTCCAGAACACACCTGCAGCTTTTGTTAGAGCTGACCACTCACTATACTGGACACCCTTTGAATATTCAAATGAACATTGCAAAAGGATTGGATGTAGGGTGAATGATGATGCTCTCTTTTAATACTCCTGAACCCAAGGCTTTGGTGGAGCTCTTTGTAAACCTCATCAGCTCTGTTGGACCACCCTGACTACTGAGTTTCTCAGCCCTACAAGTAAGCCTCACAAAAGGTCAGCTCCCACTGTAGACTGCATTCTGTTTGATTAGCCAAGTTTCATCATATATCAACTGAGCAATGCTAATTAAGTGCTGGCCTGTGAATCAGAGAAAGGAAAGAAAAGACACTGGGAAAAGATGGCTTCTCCTAAGCATGTAAACCCATACCTGCCTCTCAATTATTTGGCTAACAAGAGGGGTGGACAGGAAACCCTGCGATTCCACTCAGACAAAGATGCAGCTCACTAAGTGTACAACCTAGCCATCCAAAGAAGTTCCAAACTCCTGACAAATGGGAAGCTAAGTAGTAGAATAATTGAGTTGTGTTAGATAAACCATTCCTCTCCTATACTGCTTTTGGTCATAGTGTTTCTTCAGAGACAGAATGAACCTAGGGTAGGTCCCTAAAGAATGTCAACTTTGCCCACCATCTGATGCTCATCTTCAAGTTCAACCTGTGTTTCTTTCAAGTGATGCTTCTGAGCCTTTCCCACTAGGGCATTGCTTTCTTGGCTCCTTAAATTCTATTCTCTCCCTTGCCCTTCTTAGACAACACATCATTATGATTCAATAGATTCCACTATGTAAGGTCCACTTATTTGACCAACTCTAGCTTTTTCCAACCCAACTCCCTCTTGCCTTTCTCCTTCTCATCCTGGGTCCTGAGCACACACTGGAGCATCCCAGAAGACCTTGCCAGGGCTCAGGTTAACCGTGCAGAGCAAAACTAACTTGCCCTCACAGATAAGAACTACTCCTAATTCCAAACAGAATGAGGGAGCTGGTGCAAGTTTACCAGCTTGCTGTGTCCAGAGGCTTCCTTGCCCATGTGTAACTGGCATAAAACAGCAGTCAACCCCTTGAATCCTGCTGCCCTATGTTGGTCCATACAAAGATCATGAGATCCCAGCGGCATCCCTGAATGGCTTAACTATGGAGCGGTTGGGCAAAAAGGCTCCTCATGTGGTCAGCTGCATGCTATGAGTGTGCAGGGGCTCAAGGCAAGCTTTAAATTACAAAAGAAAGGGTAGGGATCACAATATACCAATCTCTGGGAGTTTTGATATAGTGAGAAATACATTTAGGATAAACATGAGAGAATGCCACAGCCTGCCTGATAGGTTTATAAAAATCCGTGTTTTCCTGTAAGCAGAAGAGGCACAATGTATATTTATAACCCTTGGGGATCTTTTCTTAACTGCCAGAGAGATATTCCCAGGGACAATTTCAACATCTCTCCTTGAAAAAGCTATCTCAAGCAGGAGGTACCCAGGTAAACAGACAGAAGCAGTTTACAGCACCAGAGAAATACATCTTCATTTACTTCTAGAATGTTTTCCTTCAGCTAAAAATAATGGGATCTTTTATAATGTCATCATTGGGGAGAGGGTTCACCCTGCTCCTGGTGGGTTGCCTCACTGTCCTGTTGTCTCATTGCAGGATTTTCTGATGGAGACATTCATCATGTTTAAGAACCTCATCGGGAAGAACGTCTACCCCTTCGACTGGGTGATAATGAACACGATGCAGAACAAGTAAGTTCAGCCTGCATCCTGCATCCTGATTCCATTGCATCTGGTGGCAGTGGTGCTTCAGCTGGTTTCTCAGGTGCACGCTGAGGTACTCAGTGCCTTCTGTGGTGCCTGTGGTTATATGGAACTACCAACTGTAGATCATGAGAGTGTCCTCGTGCTAGCATGAGCCTCTGCTACTAGGTCAGTCTCTGTGTCCCTGGAGGGGAAGAACCAGGGCTGCCCTAAACTGCTACTGGCAAAATCTGAGACAAGGATTCAATATGGCTGTGGATTAAGGTTGTTGGTGAGCAGAAGTCACTTTGGCTATAAATGGGAAGGGCCCTGAGTGTACTTTAGCCCTTCTGATAGGTTCGTGTTTCTCCTCACAGTGTTAGCTTACAGCTCCCGGTGGCTTTGACTTTTTCTTTGGTCTTGGTTTGTTTTCCTTAGAGTTCCATGTTGTGATAAATATTAAAAAATGATCAGCGGCTAGGCTACCAGTTCTCACTCTGCGTGGATCTGCAGGAGCCGCTCCAGCGGAGAGCCACGCACTGGGCTGATTCTCCTCCACACTGCTGTCTTTTGTTCAGCCACTTTCTCGCACTGTCCCCTGGCACACTCACATTCCAATTCCAAAGCGGGCTTTGTGCATCCACCACTACACTTTCTTTTGAACTCAGTTAAGTCGCCACATTAAAGGACACACCGAAATGCTCATAACAACGTGTATTCATGTGCAGAGACTATTTACATCTTCCACCATGTTGGCTTCCCAGTTCCTTCCCTTTCCACCTCCTTCTCCATCTCCCTCTAGTCTAGCCGTGTATTCCTGATCCCCATGCCTCCCAGCTTTCAATCACTGGGAGAACAGGTTTAAGGGCACTACACCTTCCTGGCTAGCTTTGCCTTTTTGTCTACCAGTGGGATAATTCGTGGCAGCAGGGACCTTTCTGAAGGTCTGCTCCTCCTATAACAGCAGAGTCAGTATTGGGGCCTAAGGTCCCCTGTATGGCTGGATTCTCAGCAGACCTCTGACAAGGTTAGAGACCTCTTAGACCTCTTAGAGGGCATACTGTACCTCTAAGGTCACACACTGTTGTGGCCAAGCTCTCTCTTGGTGGGCAGGATGAGGGCGGAGTCCTGGTCATCAGGCTGGGGGCTGCTGCAGTCACCCCTGACTTGTTAAAACAGGGGTCTTGGCTTCTGCTTCCATCTTTCCACCTACCATGTCACCTAGCCCTCTGCCTGTCTCTCAACATTCCCATCCTGCTGTGGATGCCGAGATCCAACCCAACAGCGTACTATTCCTTTTTTGCCCTTAGGGTTTATTTTTGTAATTGGAAATCCCAAATTCTTCTGGAACAGTACACAGTGCTTTTTAATGGATTTCTTTCTCATCCAACAGAACAAACAAATCAATATCAGTATCTGAAACAGATCCCCACTGTCTTAGAACCATGTATACAAACCACCATACAGACTTAGGGATAGTGTGGCAACATTGCCTAGAATAGGACCCTGAACAGTGGTGTGGGGAGAGGATACCAAGTGTGGACTCCTTGCCAGGATCCCAAGGGTGGTCTTGGCTTCTGCTCCACCAGAAGGTCAGCCATGTGCCAGTCAGTGCTCGGATTGTGCATTCCATACCCCGAGTGGTAACTCCTCTAACAAAGATCAGATGTGACTGGTTCCCTAGTTGTCTCTCCCTTCCCGGATCCACCAATCTGCTGGGGAGATCATAAAATATACTCAGACATGTTTTTTTGTGATGCTTTTAAGATCAATGGGTTGTTTACAGTTTTCATGTCATCCTTGTATTATTACTTCTCTACCTCCTCCTTCCCCTCCTCCTCTTCTTCCTTCTTCTTCATACTTCATCAAAACACTCCCTCTAAGTGAGTCACTGTGGCCCGTGGTTCCATCCACATAGCACTGCAAATCTAGAGGCACCAAGACTCTGAAGCCATACTGCATTTTTTTTTTCAGCAAGGAAGTGTATTATGGTCTGTGGTCCCCAGAGCTCCTGCTCACGGGAGACCCCCTGCTGCCCGCCATGTGATAATCTCTAGTGGGTAGGCAGCACTGAGTGTCCACTGTTTTGTCAGCTTCAACATGAAGACATTTTCAGTTTTGGCTCCTTGTGCTCAAGGCTTTTGCTCTGAGGAAGATGACCTGAGAGGGAGAGGGAGAGGTCATCCCTGTCACTGTTGGTGAGCCACTAGTGCCATTGATACTTGTGGGTGTAAGTGGCACTAAGTGCATGACATTTGTCCTAGGCTCTGGGTCACTGTGTACAGAGTCTTCAGACAATCATGATAAAGTGTGTGTGTGTGTGTGTGTGTGTGTGTGTGTGTGTGTGTGTGTGTGTTCGTGTTCATCTAGTCTGCTCATCCTGTTATCTACCCTTTCTTCCCTCTGTACAATACACCAAACTGTGGTTCCCAGAAGCTTCCTGAGTCTGTATTTAAGTTTTAATGGAACAGCTGGACATGCAGTTTTACCACCCACAGCTTAGAAATCGACCAAATCAGCCTCTCTGGTCTCTTAAATATCCCCGTGCTCGTCTGGCTTTGTCTGTGAACAAACTGCTCCTTTGATGTTTAGGGCTCATAAAATAGAATTAAAGACAGCACCCATTTGATGTGGTGCAACAAGCTTGCAAATCAAGGATGTTGGGACTGTATGCCCAAGGACAGCCACTGCTTGGTTGCCAGGTGACAGAATAGTCTGACATTATGGCCTTGAGCTAGAGAGTATGCTAGTGGCAGGTGGCAAGATGACATTTAAGAAAAGCGCAGTTCAGAAGCAGTCGGATTGCGTCTGTGTGCTGGCTTCCAGAACGCTTCATAGTGTTCCCAGAACATCATGGGTGCTATTTCCTTGGAAGCCCCCAGGGTGCCTTTCCATTCAGCGGGTGAGCATTACAGCGGCCCTGGCTCTCGCATGGCCGTCTTTTCTTTATTGGTGCTTTAAGTGTAAGTGGCATATCCCACAACTGCACACTCTGCCATGAAGTCATGAATGTGTTCACTGCTGCTGGAAATGTGACCACTTGCCTTGTCTCCTCTGGTCCTGGGTTTGGGCTCACTCACCCCAGTGGTAGTGGGATTGTGTACCCATTATACACACTAGAATTTTGCCGTGGATGGGTCCTGGTAGGAGGTCTGTCAGTTGAACACAATTCTCCTTCACCTCAGAGAAATGTTACAGACTGCTTTCATTTGGCCTGTGAGACACATTTCTGCCTCATGCATTGGGTGAGGAAAAGGACAGTACTGGGGATAACTTTACAGCTTCTAGAATTCAGCTTCCTGTTCATACTGACAGCAGAGAAGGTAACAGAATTGTTTCTATGTTTGCCGGTGATTGACACTTGGTGACAGTGTCTGAAACTTTAACCACTCCCACTGAAATTCCCCCATGGGCCTTGGCTAGAAGCAGGAAGAAACTAAGTGAAATCAACACTCTCTCCTGTTCAGAACCATCAGTGTTCACAGCTGTGATTATTAATGATTTCAAGTATGCCTTCATATCGGTGTAGATCTTGTGTTTGAGGCCGTCTTGGGGGCCTAAAGGAGACTGATGATAAAGTGTGGTATGTACCGTACACACCTGCATAGAGGACCTCTGAAAATTCATGGATATGGAATTATGGAGTAGGCTTGGAACTTTCTAGTAGTCAGCAATGGAAGTGCACTGGAAAGGAAGTCCTGGGGGAAGGCACGGTGGTTGCCAGATTTTCGCTGGATGGTGAACAAGGAAACAGTCCTTGTTATTCACCAGATGACACCTGCTGTTCATCATGAGGGTCTTTCCCTGTGAGATGGTAAGCAAGAAAGTGGCAGAGGGAAAACGTCTGCTGAGAACTAATGGAGCCTCCCACAGAAACAGAGACACTTCTTACCAGTCAGTACAGTGGCCCTGACAAGGTTTGGTTGTAACTAGAATGTGCCATTCACGTTGATCACTGAGATAAGATCTCTTACCAATCAGTTAGGTCAGCAAACCCCAGACATCTAGCTGTCCCTGTCTCCCCAGGGCTGGGTTACAGTCATATGCCATCATATCTGGCTCTTCTCTTTTGAGTTCTGAGGATCAGAACTCGGGACTTTAAGCTTGTAAGGCAAACACTTTACTAACTGAACTCTCTCCCTGGCCCCCAGTGTAGATTTTGCTGACCTACTACGTTCTTTTTTGTTTAGTGGTTGAGCATCTGAGCAACCGGAAGTCAGGCACCAAAATATATTATTAGGTCCCCTATATCAGGAACTAGGTCATCTTGGCATTTGTTATTTCATACTCTAGAATTTTACCTCTACCTACCATCAGTGAGAATAAAGTTTATTTCATGTATATGTGTCAGTCTTGGATTTTGTTGATTGTTTGGCTCACTGGTTGGTTTTGTTTATTCATTTGTTTGTTTCTCAAGACAGGCTTTCTCTGTGTATGTAGCTCTCGCTGTCCTTGGACTCACTCTGTAGACTAGGCCGGCCTTGAACTCCCAGAGAACTGCCTGCCTCTGCTCCCAAGTACTGGGATTAAAGGCGTGTACCACCCCCACCTGGCTTCATTTTATTATTAATTATTTTTATTTTATATGCATTGGCATTTTGTCTGCACATATGTTTGTATGAGGTTGTTAGATTTACAGACAGTTGTGAGCTGCCATGTGAATGCTAGGAATTGAACCCTGGTTCTCTGGAAGAGCAGCCAGTGCTCTTAACATCTGATCCATCTCTCCAGCCCTGTCATGGCTTTTTTCATCATGGCCTCTTGGGGATTAATCAACCCAGTTCAGGATATGTTTGCAGTCTGCTCCTCAAGACAGCACACTTCTCTCCTTATCCCTGGGTGACTACAGCATAGCCATTTTATGTGGCCTCTTCCTGTTCTTCTTTCTTATCCCTTTCTTTTGTCTCCTTTTCTTCTCCCCCCCCCCCCCTTATCTTCCATCTTTCCCTTCTGATTTAGACAGTATTTGTCCATGATGTATTCTCCATGGATGAATATAGCACTTAGGTTTTCAGCAACTAAATATGCACAATACAAAATCGCATATCATGAGTTAAGGTGCTCATGCCTGCTTTGTCCCTGTAGTGATTTCTCTTCTTTTAAATATCACATTTTCCCACTCTTGGATAAAATGCATCAGCTGTGTTGGCATCCAGCTAGCATCCTTGCTGATCTTTCTGCCAATGTTTGTCAGGCATGTGCCCTAAGCCTTAGGGAGGGGTTTTTACTTCAGCAACACTGAATTTTCTAGAATACAACGTGTCATTGCTCAGAAAGGACTTTTATAGTGCCAGCTATGAGGTAGCTCCCCGCTGATTTCCTTCTCATAGGGGAATTGTAGTTATTGGTTTACTGTGCTTAAGGCTTAGGAAGGTGGGACTGAGTATGGAGGTACCTGCACAATGGAGCCTAGCCTTATGGAGATTGGGGTGTCTGGAGAACTCAGCTGGCAAACATCAGGCATCTTGAGAGCCCGACTATACCGTCCAGGCTCCAGCAACCCTGGGGTTCTGACTTGACATCTTTCTTTCTTTGAAGTCCATGGTTCTAGTTATCTTGTTACTTTGTATTTATTTAGCCAAACTTTTTGATTGCCTAGCTTTCCAGCCTTCCTGAACCTGGCAGCTTGATACTAGTTTTAAGCTCCCCTACCAATTACTTTTTCCTTTCGCCGCTGGCACCTGAACGGTGGCAGCCTTACTAGTAGAGGATCAACTTTCACTGCAGGAAGATACATTGAAACTCCGTCACAAACATTCTAGAGGGAAGGTTCCCTGAGATCGGTGTGCTTCCTGTAACCTTGGCTCACACTCTGTATCTTTCTAATGAACTTGGCTCTCTGTCTGGAAACTGCTCCAGCTGAGGTCACAAGCTGTCCTCCAGGGGTCCCTAGACTTCTAGCGCATTTCCAAAGTAAAGTCACAGGATTTTTGCTCCTTTGAGATTGGCCATCTTGGTGTGCTGGGATTTTCAGACAGGTAGCTTTGGGCCCAGGAATGAGGCTCAGACTGCTACATCCAGAAAGCACCAATAACCCCGCAGACCTAACATTCCATTGCCTCTGTCCTCAGAAGCTGGTGGGAGTAGAGGACAAGGGCAAGAGCTCTTCTCCCCAACAGCTTTTGGACCTCTGTGTGCTGTGTACAGCATAGCAAAGCCAGCTTCCCCAAGTTGGGGGAACCGCCAAGTCACCCCCTTCTACCTCTCAAACATCCCTTCCTCTTTATTATGCTCTTTTGACTATTTTTAATTATTTTGCTCTTTGCATAATTGAAACAAGCCATTTTCTGATTCTACCTGGTTGTTTGTAACTAATTTATTGCACGTAGCATAGATATTTTCTACCAGTGAGGTTGATTCGAATTGCCTCTTTATTTAACTCCAAGATGAGAAATCAAACCGCTCTTCAAGGGCTGGCAGTGATGAAGGGCTCTTAGGACTCTTACTTAGGGACACTCACTTCAGAGGGAGTTTGAAAAGGCAGCATCTGCTGGAGAATACTGAGGCTGTGCACACCTCTGTGCCATGTTGTAAGCGCCCAGCGACCGTCTCTCTCTCTGTCAAGTGCATGGAGCACCTCTAGGAGCCAGACAAACTGGAGAGAAAACGTTTCTTCATAGCCATCTCTCTCACACACACACCCCAACCACCACCTCAACCTCCCACGTTAGACATGTCCTAAATTCTCATTCATCACAGTCTTGGGAGAAAAAAAAAAATTTAAGCAGGGCTTTTACTGGCTGAGGACTAAGAAAAACCAGGCGAGGGAGCATTGGTTGCAGCAGAGACCGAAAGAGCAAAATTTCAGGTCAGTTCAGTGTGGGACATCATCCAAAGCAGACAAACAAACAAAAACTTGAAGGGAACCAAAGCAACAAGCTTGCTGGGTTACCTGGCAATGGCTTAAGTATTCTTTTGGTGGCTAAATGAATAGAGATTCCTCCCCCCCCCCGCCCCCAGAGGACAGGGGGCTGTGTCTACACATGCTTTGGCTGCTGTATTTAGGGCATAGAGGGTTTCTGGCATCTATGGAGTGGAGCTCAGGGATATTCCTGACCCACCTGGTAGAACAGAGAGTTGCTTTTATAAGTGGTCTTGGTCACGGTGCTCTATTACAGCAATAACTTAGGTAAAGAAGATCTGGGAGGAATTGAGGAAGGGAAACATGACCAAATGTATAAAGTTTGCAATAAAGATTATTTAAATTAAAAAAAAAAAACTGAAAAAGAACTTAACTGACGTTTAATGTGGGAGACAGCCACTCTGGGTGGAACTGACTCTGTGCAAGTGGGTCTGGACTGCATTAGAAAGATGGCTCAACAGGAACCATGCAAGCTCTGGCAAGCAATGTTCTTCCTTGGTTCCTGCTTCATTCAGGCCGTGCCTCTGGTTCCTGCCTTGACATCCCTCAAAGATGGACTGTTCTTCAGCAGTGTAAGCTTTTTCCCCTAGGCTGCCTTTGGCCCAGGGCTCTATCACAGCAGCAAAGCAAACTACGGTACTGTGTCAGCCCACACCCCTTCACTGGTCAGCCTTGATGAGTCTGGAAGATTTACCCTATGCTGTAACTTCTTCTTTAAGAATTGCAACAAAAATAGAAGGAGTGTTAGGGGAATGAGTGGGCTAATGTGAACAGAGCATGTCCCTGAAGCCTGACCTGCAGTGACTGCCTGGGTCCTCCTGCAACAGTCAGGTACTAAGGTGGGACCCAGATAGGGAGACCAGAAGTTGATGACCTCTGACATCTAACTCTCTGTGACTGTTCAGGGGCCATCAGCTGACTGCCTCTGGCAATGAACTCCCTCTGATAGTTCAGGGAATTTAGAAAAAGAAACTTGTTTATTTAGAATCTTTACATTGTGACTCAGGCTAAATGAGAAACTTGGGGTTCCTTAACTCTTTTTGAGCCAAAGAGAGAGAAAAGAAAGAATGACAGGTACAGAGAGAGACACACACATAACTAGATGAAGCAGAAAAGGGCTACAGGGCCACTTTATTGTTGTTCTTAATTTTTATACTGTCCCGGGATAATTGATCATATTGTTTTTAAAGCATTTTTACATTCCATAAGTTTACAATAAGCTTAAGGCAATAGTTCATGTCACAGGTCGATAAAACTTAAGGAGTTCCAGCGGAGTTTATATGTCTTTCCATTGAGACTGGAACCTGACTAAACATTCATTGTCTGCTTTCTAGCCCTATAAGTTTATTTTAATGTTAAAGCAATAATCTTTATGTCATAAGTTAACATGGTTTTGTCAAGAGACAAATCATCTGCCTTGGGTCTTATTATTTTGAAGACAGAAAAACTACTACATCATTTATTTTCTGTCCTTGCACCTACAATAAATTTGCCCATTCCCAGTTTATGACATTTAGTTACCAGATAGTGGCCTCATTCCTAACCTAGAAGGAATGTTTTCATCTATTGTAAATTTGCTCAAAGCCTGTTTTCTTTTCCTAGTACAATTATCCCGTGACACATGAAGGTTTATAGAGCTCTATTTGCAGCTTTTATGCTGTAGTGGGTTTGAGATTACTTGTCAGTTTAGGAGTTCTATAAAATTATTATCAGAAATTATGAAATCATCAATTTGTCTAAACAGCATTATTCCATCAAAGTACATCTTCACATTGATTCTGCAGGAAATCTGCCCAATCATTAGACTTTGTTAGAGTGGCTGAAAATGCGTATCAGCAGTGAGAAGCAATCCTGGAATGAAGTGTCTGAGGACACTGCATCTCACCCATCACAGCCATGCAAAGCAGTGGGCCATGTCCAGAAAACTCACTCGCTTGCCGTAGCTTTTCCAAGATGGATTCTGACAAGTGACCACAGGAGCTATTTATTGCCTTGGCCATTTCTACGCATGCAGAGATAATATGTCTTTGTTCTCCATCTCCAAGAAATTGATCATAGGGGTATTGATCATTAGAAACATGAACAATTCCATGGAGATGGAAAATACTTCTTTCGAGTATCAAAGGTGTATTGTAAAGAATGAGACACTTTCTTCCATGAACACACTCATTTCTTGTGACATTTGAATATATTAAATTTACAGATTTGCTTGATTTGTAATTAAGTCAGCCAGTGTCATTGGCTCTCTTCGCTAAGGTAGTTATTGCAGTTGGCCGGGACTTGGGAGGCTCACTGGCTCATGCAGTTGCCTTTGCTCCCAAGCATAGTCTGTTGAATTGTGGAACTGCCTCAGCGCTGTAGCATGTCAGAGCTATAGGCTGTAAGGATGACCCCACTCTGGCTTCTGAGATGTGGCAGGTTGCATTGTTACCAGAAATGTATGCAGCGGAACAGACTACAACCAGTCTTGCTCCTAGGCTGGGAGCAGTGGGCTATAACTCCCCCTGCTCGCAAGGTTCCTTGGAAAGATCCACTGAATAGGAAAAGGCAAAGGCTTGGTCATAGATAGGTCCTTACTGAAGAATGGAAACAGGAGTCACTGGTGACCTATTGAAATGGTGGCATAGATGGTGTTTACTTTAGGGCCATGGTATTGTCACTATATAGAATGCTAATTCCTGTCCTCCCTCCTTTTTTTTCTTGCTCCCTCCCTTCATTCCTTCCTTTCTTCTGTGCTAACAGTTCTTTACACACACACACAGAGAGAGAGAGAGAGAGAGAGATAGAGATAAAAGAGGTTTAACTGTTTAGATACACACATTCTAGGCAAGCGTCTTGTGGAGGGGTGTGTGTGTGTGTGTGTGTGTGTGTGTGTGTGTGTGTGTGCGCGCGCGCGCTCGCGCGCGCACGCGCGCGCACTCGTGAAGGGCCTCAGTAACTGCAGCACTTCCTCTGATCATAATGTTTCTGTTGGTTGACATTTAAATTTTGCCTTGAAGACCTGCAGAAAGACACTGACTAGAGTCACCTCTGGTAACTGTCCAGGTAGCAAGGCTTCACATTTCTCCAATGCACTGTCTTCAAGAGACGCTGTTCTTACAGTGAGCTTGGCTTCAGTCCTAAATGTGAAAGTGCATAGTTATCTGCCTGCCGGTCACAAGGTTAAAAATAAGGTTGAATAATATGTTGTCTCCATCTTCAATCCAATCTGACCCTTGTTCTCAAATTCTAAAAATGGAAATGTGGGATTACATGCCCAAATCTATGAAGGAATTATAGCCATGGCCAATGAAGTTCCTGTAGAGAATCAGAATGTGAACAAGGAACATTCTCCATCCTTGCTTCTCATCAGAGCCCCTTTCATGTGGTATTCACTGTGCTTTAGAAGAAGCTCTGAGCATGACTGTGAGAATACTCTATCTAGTTCTTCGAAATCTCTCCAACAACCTTGGAGCCCTGTGCCTTGTCTACCACACAGTAGGTACCCAACAGTGCTCACGTGGCTGCCGGTCTCAATTAATGAAATCCTCCTAATGTAGCTGGGGATGACCTTGAATTTCTGAGCCTTCTGCCTCTAGCTTCCTTGTGTTGGTTTATTGGCGTGCATCAGCACACCTGCTTCATGCTGTGCAGAAGCTTGATCTCAGGGCTTTGTGCATGCAAAGCGAGCATTCTGACAACTCAGTTACACACACACACACACACACACACACACACACACACACACACAAAACCCATGGGAAATATCAAGAAGTCAACTGATAAGAACATGAAATCCTCTGTGGCAGATTCTCTACAGGAACGAGGTGCACATACTTTCTCATGTTTGGGTCTACAAAATTTTGTAGATGCCAGTGTGCAATGAGCGAAGACTCCTTCTGATGCTCTTCAGGATCTAGTGATTAATGAATTCCCTTTAACCGAAAGTTGTCCCAAGTTTACCTGCAGCGCCTTCTTGCAGATCTCAGTCTGTAAACCTGGCTCCAATCAGCGTCGCTGCTGCAGGCCCGGGAGCTGCTGCCTGCTGGAGCTGGCTGCTTCGTGGTTAACCTTTCCAATAAGGCATCAAAGAAGGGGTTTTACTTAATATTGTACCTGTCAAATTCCCAGAGCTGCGAGTAAATTGAAGATACAAATTATGTTGTAAAGAGAAATATTTTGTGTTATTCTACAGTTTGGTTGATTTAGGAAGAAAATGAACTCTGACGGCTTGATCTTTTCAGTTCAGCAGATTCTAATGGTCCAAAACAAAAGCCCACACTACAGGCTCTTCTTCCCTTCCCGTTTATGAGCAGTGTGGCTACAAGCTCTGCCTATGCTGTACATCCAAGACAAACAGCCCCATGCTGGGGATGCACAGGCACTTGGGAACAGCTAGAGACTGCTGGTTGTTCACATCTGTATGTATAAATGAATACTCACCATCCCCATGAAGGGAAGGAGGCCTCTCTATGTCTGCCCACTTGCCTCAGTGTTTTTCACAAGAAAGGGACCTGTGTACCCAGTCTGTCTAACTTGTGGCTGCTGTTGCCATGACTTCTGTGCCTACATAGGAGTGATCACTGATGGCTATAGGAGATGCTCACTGGAGTGTACAAAAAAAAAAAAAGTCGGTCAGAGAGTTCTTCACTTTTCCATCGTGAAGCTCATGGCCTCCCTGGGCCAAAGATTCTCTGTGTTCCCAAAAAGCATTTTGTAACATTACTACCTCAGACTCTGCCCTTCTGATGCACTGGGGAGGGTCATGGAGTTTAGAAAGATGACAGAGTGTTTTGTAGGCCTAGGCTTCTTTGACAGGGACTGAACTGTAAGTGCCTTCTACTTTTGGTTTCCTTACATGAGGTCCTTTGGCCCTCACCTTTGCTAGGAATCCCCTTTGCCCTAAAGAAGAAGACCAGCCACAGTGGGTGGCAGTTTTGACTCTTTCTTTCTCTAAGTCCCCAAGCGCAGCCCTTGCCACCCCAGAGCTGGCTTCTTGCCATTCCCCATAGTGTTCCTAGGATCTGCTTTACTTCTTCAGACTGATTTTTGCTGAATAGCTGAAGTTAGTAATCACTGGGAGGAAGGGGTTCCAATCAACTACCGCCCTGCAGGTGATTTGTAGATGGAGTTTACAGAGCAAATGGAAAAGTGGGTCAGTGTCTTTATCTTTGTTATTAGGTAGGTTCAGAGAATATAGAGGGTTGGTCATTTATGAATAGTTCTTATAGTTAAATGTAGTTTGTTCATAAGTCACACCTTTCCTGTATTGTGAAGTGTGTTGAAACCTGCCAGAAACCATAGTGAAAGGCATTACTCTATTTTCACTGCTGTTCTGCCTACAGGATGGATTTGGGCTAGCTCCCAGCCTCAAGAAATTATATCTACATAGATGCCCACAGGAGCTAGTGACTGCTGGGTGCAGGAGCTGGAGGGAGCTTCCTGGGGCAGAGGAAGAGCCTCTGCATATAGGTGCTTCCTGGATTTGTTTTGAACACCAAAGTGACATCAAAGTTAGGCTCCCTAGAGACTGGGCATCAGAGCAAGGAGGGTGAACAGGGGTTCAGGCTGGAGAGCTGACCAGAAGCTCTGGAATAATCCAGACCATAGATGGCTTTGTTCCAGAATGAAGTGGTCATTCTGGGGGGGGGGGGGAACTGGAGCATTTGAAGCATTTCTAGGTAGAATCAAATGACGCTAAGCCCTGGATATGAGGAGTAAAAATGATACAGGTAAAAAGGTATCCTCTTGTCAAGGTTAGCTAGGGGTTGATTGGCAGCTCTTTTGTGACAGGAAGCAGATTAGCAGGGTGAAAGTATTCACAAGCACTTCCATTATGCTCAGTGTCTTTCCCCCACCCCCACTCGCCCTCTCCTACAGAGAGGAATTGCACCATGTTTACACTTAATCCTGAAGACAATTAAGGACTGAGAAATAGGACAATGTGCTGTGGAGGGCCACAAGCAGGTTTGTGTGTGGAACCTCTGCTTCTCAACCAAAAACTGCTGCTCATCCTTTGCTCTTCGATCAGGAATGCATGGTCTACTGCAGACTGTGTGGAGACAACCAGGAGAAGGGCTCAGCTAGCAAGTGGGCTCAGCACTCAAGTTAGACATTACCATTCAGGGCACCATTAACAGTGACACGATACCACCAAGGTGCCCGGGAGAAAAACAGTATGTCACTAGAGACAGGGAGTAAAGGTAGCCAGGAGTCCCTGTGGCTGAAGATGAAAAGTCCACACAGCACAGGGAACTGGGGGCAGGGTTGGGGGGAAGCAATGCAGAAAGAAAACCAGCAGAGAGAAGACAGTGTTGAGCTCCTAAGAGGTGTACCAGTTAACAGAGAAGTGGCCACCGTAGAGGTCACTGCTGATGTCAACCGTGTCCATCCCCACGCAGTTAGCATATGTGTGCCCTCTCTGGGTTTTATGGTGCTTAAATTCATTTTAAAAAAGGTATGTTTAGGGATCTGGGGTACCATGCTGGTTTTTCTGTATTATTTCTTTGGTGATGGGGCAGTAGCAAGTGATTGAGAACTCTGATGGATGATGAAAAAGTTGATGTGGATTTGATGGAAGTTGGGATGGCTACAGCAATAGAGAGATGGCCTTGATGGGAGGAGAGTTGATTTACTGAGTCACTTGGGGAGAGAGTCAACATGTGTACGGATATAGGAAATCCTTAGATGGCTTCTATTTCTCAAAACTAAAGTTTGGTCACTAGCAGTAAAGGGTCAAGGAAATAGTGGGGGTGGGTTGGGTCCATCTACATATGCAGTGACCAGGTTAACTCTACCTAGGGCATTGACCATGTGTCCCTCACCAGATGGCTTCATATGTGGTCCTGAGATTCATGCTGTGTTATGTAAGGTCTGGGAGAGGCTCATGAGTACAGGAGTCTAAAAAGATATATCACTTTAAATAACTGCTACTAAGTCACCCTCCCGTGAACATTTCTAGATGGATTTTTGTCTTTTAAGCTTCAACAAACCCTATTAGCCATCAAAACCCACTGGTCTCTCAAAATAGCCCTCTCAGGCTCCTCCTCTGCAGGTGTACATGGCAGCCTGGCCCCGTGGCTGAGATGGAATGCAGGAAACAGTGTTCCCCAAAGAGGGAACTTGTGTCTGAAGCCCCCTCTGGCTTCTCTTAGTACATCTCTTTGGAAAAGTAGAGCTGCTTTAAAGCCCTGTTGCTAGTTTTTCTACCCTGCAAAGCCAGTTTCATAATGTTTAGGTATCTTTCCAGACTCCTGCCCCTTCACTGCCCCAGCTTGAAATTCCTGGGAGGCCCTGCCTCCCATTTCTTTTCTTGAATTCAATTCCTCTTGTCCTCACAAATGACTAAGAAGTGGCTCAGGATGCCTGGTGGCTCATGGACATCCCAGGACCCAGCTGTGGTGTATTTGAAGCAGGTGACTTACAACTCTCAGTCCCTTTTCCATTGTATTTAGAAGTAGATGTCTTCTCAGACCTTCTTTGTCTGGCCTGAGAAGTCTTGGAGGCAGCAAAGTGAAACTTGATTAGTCCAATCACTCCTTAGTGGAGGCCATTGCATTTCCACGTTCTTACTGCAGAGTGCAGGAGAATAGAGAACTCACACAATGGTGAATCTTACAGACAACTCCCTGTGGCTGACCTCACCTTGCTAGGCTCTCGGAGACATAAGAATTGCATCCCTAGAGCTAGCGCCCAGCTCACAAGACACACACTTAGTTTCCCTTTGAGAAAAGGAATACAGTCCTGGACAGTATTGGAGCATCAGCCTTTGATGCAGTTTCTGCATTTACAATATTGTGAAATCATGTCATCCAATACAACCATATTTAGTTCCAGTTGTTAATCAGAAAGTTGCTAAGATGGTTGAGCTTTAAAATCTATAGTGTGTACAGAGCTTGGGACATAGCTGAGTGTACAGTCTTCCCTATGCATAAGACTCTATCTATATTCAGTCCCCAGCACTGCAGATAATACATAATAGTGACACATACACATCAGACAGGCTTTATCATGATTCTCACCCTATATAAATGCACACCCATTTCCTGAAGGTCATCGAGAGGTCAGGCTTCTCTTCCACATTGGGTTGTTAGTGTAGTTGCCCAGGTATATAACTCACAGCACCTTCCTAGAACTAAGTACCTGCAACAAGCCAACTTTTATGCCTTAGAAGCCAAGTAAGAACTGAAAGCATCTAGCAAAGGACTTTGTACCCTGTGCAGATTTTTCCCAATTCCTTATTTGTGTCCTACATATTTCTATAAATTACTAATTTATGATAACAGACTTAATTGTATCCACTAGGTATGCATGCTTTGTTCCACCTGTGGAGTTTCATGTTCTTGTCACTCAGGGCTAATATTGAAACCATTGAGCCCTATGGTTTCAATATTATATAGGTTAAAAGGAAGTGCCCATTAAAATAAAACTAGTTTTTGTGATTCTTAACTTCAGTTCTGACTAGAAGCAACGTATAATCACCTGGGGAAGAGTCTCTCTGAGGCGTTATCTGCAAGCATTGGTCTGTGTAATTGCCTTGTAATATTACCTTGATTAAGTTCATTGATGCAGGAACCAACCCACTGTGGGCAATACTATTCCTTAGGCAGGTAGATCTACACTGTATAAGAGTAGAGAAATTGAGCTCAACACAAATAAATGAGCACACATGTATTCATTTCTCTCTTTGCTATTTGTGTGTGTATAAGTAAGTAGCTACAAGTTTCTGCCTTGATTTACCCCCAAAGATAGACTATGACTTGGCATTGTAAGTCAAATAAACTCTTCTCCCCTAAGTGTCTTTTTAACAGTTTTTTGGGTTTGGTTGTTTTTTTTTTTTTTTTTTGGTCACCACAAGAGACATGACAGCAAGTACCTTATTAGTCAGTGCTGAGTGTGGTCAAGTTTGCACATAGGTTTTCGTAAATGTTTTCACTTTTCTTTTAGAAGGAAGAGACATCAATGACATGGATTTACCTTCCCCAAGTAGAACATCACATGTTTAAATGAGTAAACTTCTGTAGTTCTCCAGCTGCTGGGTCTGCAGTTACTCATGAACCCTTGAAACATTCTAGGGCCTCAGGAAAATAAGAGCAAGGCTTTTGTTTTTCCTCTAAGATCCAAGAAAATAGAGTTAGAGAAATGGCTCAGCAGTTAAGAGCTGCTCTTGCAGAAGACCTGTGTTCCCAGCAGTCACTTGTAACCATCTGTAATGCAGCACCAGGCAATGGATCCACGTCCTTAGCCTCTGAGAGCATCTTCGTTCATGTTGATGCATCCACAGACAGACACATATGTATACACATAGCAACAGGAACAAATATTGAAATATTTTTAAAGTTCTAGGAAAATATTGTCAAGGAAGCAAGCAAGGGTTGAGTTCAGTGGACCAGAAGTTCAGCTCTCTGTTTCCACCTGACATCTCCCGCCTGGTCTGGGGGAATTAAGCAAGGGTGAAGGAACAACGAGTAACTAAATTCAGAAACTCATAGAAGAGGCCAATGGAACTACACAGTCTTCTAGCCTTTCCTAATCCCAGGGCACTGATCCTTCGTGTCCCATGACAAGGTAAAGTACTTTCCTGCTTGACAGAAGAGGAGACAGGGTAAAGGGGCAAGTATTTTGTTCTTCTTCCTGGTCTGAGTGTAATCACTGATTTCAGCAAAGTCTAGGATGCTCTGAGCATTGTTTACCCTATGGAGTATTTTCTAGATGGCAAATAGGATGAATGACAGTGATCAGACACTGAGCAGCCTGAAGCCTCTCTGAGTGCACATAGTCTCTGGGAGCCACTGTGCCCCACTGTAGCTGATAGAGGTGCCCTGAATATGCCAGGTCCCCACGAAATGCATGGTAAATTAACAGATGTTCTCCTTTCTGCTTTATAGTTGGTAATTTTCCAGTGTCTCATTTTGCATGTACAGGCATGAATCTAAATACAAGTTTTTCCCATAATAAGTCACATTTGCAGTATTGAGAACATGGTTAGACTTCTATGTGACTTTTACACAAACTGTCATCAAAGATCATGGAATTCATAACCAAGCATTTAACCATTAATTGAGCTTTCAGTCTGGACCTCATACTTTACATTATTTATTTAAAATTCTCCCAGTAGCCACAGAGGTCAGGTAGTATAGTCCTTATATCAGGGGTGATGGAGCTGACCTTGGTAATCTCTTCTGAGCACAGCAAGATGTCCGGCTAATCAGTAAGACTGGAACTGAGTTTGCCAGGCTCCAGGGCACATGCCCTTAAAAAAAAAAAAAAAAAAATCCCCACTCAATTTACCCACCCTCGCCCCTACTCCATTCAAATTTCCTTTCCATAGTTTTGTGCCATGTGGAGGAAAGGTCAAGACCTGAGGTCATCAGGCCAAGTAATCATATAGGCAAGCATTGTATCCCCTGCACTGCACCACCACAGCCTCCCCCCGGCCTGCCGAGCAATGTCTGGGCATGCATACAAAGCTTTGATTCAGAGAAATCTGTTGGTGCTCACCGCTGCCTGTCCCTGTGTTCACCTTGCTCAATGCGCTTTGGATGGGGCATAGAAGGCAGGCTCCCAGCCCGGACTTCCAGACCATCCCCTGCCAGGCTGCAGTGCTAAGAGGATACTGCAGCCCTCCTCCTGCTCATGGCTCAGGAAGAACGGACGTGCCCAGCAATTTATAAAGGATTATCACACGCCAAGGCAATATTTGCTTCTCTCCCACATTCTTCATTCACCTACAGCAGTGGCTTTCCCCCAGTATCTCCTTATAGCAGAGTTGTAAGGAAGTGACCTTAACATTGAATCAAATACCACATACTATTTTTTTTTTTGTATGAGAATTTCTGTGGAAATTTTAGAAATTTATTTCATATACTTTTTTTAAAAGAGAGGAACCTTTGTTCTTTTGTTCTTTGAGTAAAATGTGCTGGTAGTGAATATCTTTTTTTTTTTCCTGTAAGGATTTTTCTTTTTAAGTCAGACAAAACTGCTTCGTGTCCCATGCAGCCAGCTCCTTTGTCCTCATCACCTTGCATTGAGACAACTCTGGCTCTTGGAAAACTGTACAGTAAAGGGAATTATGGGAAATCACCCATCATCCTGCTGGGGAAGAAGCAGGAGATCAGCTAGTTGCTCTCACAGGTACTCAGCTTCCTCTAGGCAAGCTTGGCAGTGGTGAATTCGGGTAGACCTTCTATCCATATCTGCTTGAGAATTGTGTGCAAGTAGGGTGAGGTGCTCAGTGCGGATGTACAGCCCGGTCCTTCCAGAATGTCTTCCGTCTGCCCAAAGCTGCTCTAGAACTATAGAGAGGGGTCTCCCTCTCCTACCTCCCTTCCGTTATGATACTCTAAAAGTGAGGAACAAGCTTATAAATGCAGTGCTGGATTGTGTAGACAGCCAGTTAAGCCAGTTTGCTGGGTAGGCCACTGACAACCCCTGACTTGCAGAAGATAGACTGCGTTTTTTAAGGATAACAGTTCAAGTTGTCCTC
This sequence comes from Micromys minutus, assembly GCF_963924665.1. NCBI lineage: Eukaryota > Metazoa > Chordata > Mammalia > Rodentia > Muridae > Micromys > Micromys minutus. The sequence goes on along the minus strand of NC_137971.1, from coordinate 64,055,080 downwards.
TGGCCTCCACATACAGATGTACACATACACAACACACACACACACACACACACACTCCCCCCCCTTCTCTCATTAAGACAGAACATTTTCAGCTCTTCCAAACAAGAGCAAAGGTGATGTCTCAGCCTGGGTCCATGTTTCTTACTTGAGTTAGCAGTGGCCGACACTGTTTAGTTTAGCCAGCTACTCCTTTGAAATTTACAGTAAGGCCACATTTAATATATTTCCATTTAGCAAGTATTTGTTCTCAATAACTGCCTTTGCTCTTTATTTGATTTGGGGAAAGAGGGCCTGGTCCTCTATATTTTCAATGTAACTAAAAGTAAAGGCTCCAGGGCTTTGCCCCTGATGTAATTTTATTTTTAAATTGAAAAGTGGATTTATTTAATGTCCTCCAAGAAGCAAATTCACAAAGCTCGGCAGCCCTAAAATGCGCTGCCAAAGTTGTAATTGGTAAGAAGTTAGCAAGAAAGAGGGATTAGCTTGTTGAGCCATAGCGTAGCAAATTGTCATGGTCTTGAGTAGTTTTGTGGCTTGTTAAGAAAATGATCCTGAGTTTAGTATGCATCCCCACACTGTAACATTAGAAAGCCCCAACATGAAGATACTCTTTGCAGGGAGAATTTGTAAATGGATATATTTTAACTCTCCTAGAGGAACATATGAGGACTTATTCCAGAGTGCCCAGGAAGAAAGTCTCCCTGTTGGCCAGGAGGCTGTGCTACCTGTGGCCACAGATACTGAACAGGTATGGGATATCCTAGTAGAACTTTCCCATTCATCTTTTTCTGGGCTCCTTCCATACCATGACCCTCTCCTGGGCATCATGAGCTGGGCTGCACACCTGACAGGGCACCCAAGATCACATTGGAACATGAAAGGTGTTTGTTCAGAGTAAGCTGTGCTGACTCAGCCTCATGAGACCCCTGGACCTACCCCAGTTGCAGGTCATAGATTCATTGTGACTTTGGGACTGGTTTGAAGAATGCATTCCAACTCTCGAGGTTGGCTGTTCCTTGTGTGAGCCACCCATGCCCATCCCCCTTCCCTACCCTTCTTATCACTTTCACCCATATCTCTTCCTCCTTTGCCTCTAACTTCCTGGAAGAAGTTCTGTTTCAGGGAAGCTATGTAAGTACCCAAGCCTGATATATTGTGGCAGGAAGGGAGGTCTCGTAAATGGAGGCTTCCCAGGCAACATCTCTTGACAGGGGTTCAGAAAAGGTGTAGAAGTTGCTCTAGGATCTGGGCTTCAGAAGCACGTGCATGAGTGCATGCCTATGTATGTGTGTTTTGTTATCGATCAACCCCTGGGTCCTGTGCTAGGCAAATGTTCTACCACTGGACTGCATGCTAGCTTCAAGGGTGTGGTTTGACAGATGCAAGCAGAGAGGACAGTTCTGAAAGGAACAGAACATACTAGCAACCAGAGATATACCAGCTTTACTAGATAATCCGTTGTTAACCCAGAATAGGAGAGTGTAGGGCTTGGTAGGACAAGATCCTGGAGAGGAGTGAGAAGTTCAGCGATGCTCTCACAAGAAAGCTGAGTGACCAGCTCAGAATGTATGGTTTCCATATAAACCAGGAAATGACATTTCCTACTGAAGGGAGCTGGTAGACAAGTCTCATATCACAGAGGATCTGATCTTAGTGACTTGCTTGAAATCACACACATGCATTCTCTACAGTCTGATTTTTGAAAGTCCAAAAGGGTCTCATGAGTGAAGTCTGGTTTTCTTGAGTGGTGTTTGTTCCAAAAGGCTGTGGGGAAAATCTCTTCTGTTCTGTCTCCAGTATTTACAGGCTGCCTGGTTTGTTGTTGTGTTGAGGGGGTCTTTGTTTTGTTGTTTTGGCTTGTGGACTCTTCAAGGGCAGGAAGATATGTAAAGTCTCTTTCACTGACTCTGACTCTTGCTTCCGTATTTCCACCCTGGAACCATGAGCGTGATCCAGGATAAAAATCCCCCTCATACTGTTGGCTGGTTCTTCCTACTGCCGTGGTCTCACACAGCTTCGTGAGGAATGAGGAGGTAAACCATAGATGTTTCTTCTCTCTCCTTAATTCTTCTACCACTGAAACTACCTCTAGATACCCTTGCTTAGGGGAGGTTTGGTACAGGGTTTATGGGTAGAATGATCCACCCTCTTCTTTTGCAACAAATTAAACTTCACCCACTCTGTCAGAGGTCAGCCTCTTTTACTCATTCTCCTGCCTCAGAAAAGCTGAGATGTCTGTCTCTGTGAAAATTAGTTAAACCCTATTAGCTTAATCAACTCTAGACTTTCTCAAACCTATTAAACCTCACCAGATTGTAGCTTGAACCACAGTGAAGCAAGGAAAACTCCATTGCTTCGGTAGTTACAAGACTTTCCAATGACATCCTGTCGTCCTTCTATACATGGGGTCAGAGAATCCTATCAGGGTTTCTGTGCCTGCAGTTCATTCGTGGCCCTCGGAGTGACTACCTGGGCCATTGTCCTGCTGTTTTTCTTTATGGAAAGAGGCCACGGGCCCAGGCTGGTTGGTTTACTCCTTGGTGAGATGAAGTCCTTCCTGTGGGCCTGAAACAGGGCAGGTTTCCTCAGAGTTTTGCAAATCATCAGAACCTAGCCCAGTGGAGCAGAGTTGTCCTCACAGCGCCGAGCCTTCACCCTGACAGAAAGCTCATCTTAGGAAGGAACTGTGGCCAGAATTCTGCTGCAAGGATTTCTTTGAAGGTGGTGTGAGCCCACAGGAAGGTCCTTTGAGGAAGCCATGGTTTTCCTCCCTGCTCTCTCTGTTCCATTCGCTCTCTCTGTTCCATTCGCTCCCTCCCTCTCTCTTTTCCATTGCTCTCTCTCACGCTCACTTCTTGCTTTGCTTCTTTGGTAGACACGGACATTCAGTCAGCCCCAGTCTCTCTACCACAGCTTCTTCCTGAGAGCTAGCTCTGCTCTGGTGACAGCCAGTCGTCACTTCTTTACAGGAGTTATGATTTTAGAGTCTTTTCTCCCCCGGCGTATAAAACCAAGCAAATGCACAGCTTCTAGGACCTTCTTCCAGTGGATCGTTGTCCCAAGGACAGGGCAGATGGGCAGCGTATCCTTGGGGACCTGTTGACAGTCTAGGTGTTCCTGGGTCTAAGTTGGGACATGGCATCCTTTGCTTAACTCCATAAAGAGACCTCAAGGCCAGCTGCCAGTGTCTCCTGCAGTACAGCCTGCCTGCTATTTCTCAGCTTTAGGAACCATCCACTTTCCTCTCTGGGCTGGGCTGCCAGGCCCCTGTGCTGTAGTTATATGGGACTGATGACGTCTTGTCTGCCAAGGCAATGGTTTATCATCAAACGGAGCTGCTAACTCGGGCTAGCTTTGCAGTCTTGATCTGGGTTCTCACAAGGGAGATCAGAGAAAATTTTAGAAGTCCCCTTATGAAGTAGAGGAGCACTGGAGGCTGTTTGCTTTCGGTGGGTCTAGGTAAGGACAGTGTGTGTGTGTGGGGGGGGTGTATTTCAGGGCTGCATGCAACTCTTGTAGTTTCCTGCAGTTTGATTTCCCCGTGGGTCTTACTTTCTTGTTGCCACAGTATAACGTCGGCATGCTGTGCTTTTTACTTCCCCTGCACCAAGCATTTGTCATCCTCTCTACAGAATCTTGGATTCCTGTTCCCTGCACCCCACTCTCAGCCACACAGGAGTCAGTCCAATGGTTGGACCATTTGCCAGCCCATCCTCTCTGTGTGCATTTAATTGCTCTCAAGTCGCATCTGGTACAGATAACGTTGTAGTGAGCGCATTCGTGCGTACTTTTTCTATATTTTGGATTGCTTCCTAGGATTCATTCCCAGAAGTGGGATTACTAGGGCTCGGTACACACTGTCAAATTCCTTTCCAAAAGGACTTTACCTACTTACTGTACCCATGCCAGAATCCAGTATTATCTTAAGCAAGAAAAGTTCATTTAATGCAATGATAAAAGTTCTCTTATTTTGATTAAATTAGCATTTCTTCAACTATTTGCAGGGTAAAATAATTCTCACTCATTTTCCTTGTAACTCCTGCTTTGGACCTCTGTATTTATTGGATTTTAATCTTTTTTTTTCCTTTAGAAATATTTATTTTTGTTTTGTATACATGTGAGTGCTGAGTTAGGTCTATGCACCACATGCTTCAGATGCCTGCAGAGGTGAGGAGAGGGTGTTGGACCCCCAGGAACTGGAGTTATGATGGCTGTGGTCCGCCATCTATAAGAGAGAGCACCTAGTACTCTCTCTACTTAGGTCTATGCAGAGTCTAAGTAGGCTACAATGTTGCACAAGGGAGCCATTTGTAGCTGTCTCACAGTTGTCAAGGTCTTCTGTTGTGTTTCTTATTATGCTCAGGGTGTCACATGTAGCGTGTTTCTCATGGCTTCATGGTGTTCGTGTTTCTCACAGTCTTCAGGGTTTTACATACGGTATGTTTCCCATGACCATTAGAATGTACATATGGCATGCTTCTCAGAGTTGAGGGTCTAGTATGTGGTATGTGTCTCACAGTCCCTGGGATATGCTATGGGTTATGTATATTGCACATAATGTTTTAATAATGTACAGAGTACAGGAAGTTGTATAAAATATACATGTCTTAGGTGCAGACTTATAGAATCGTTTCTAGATAGCAGGCAAGTCATCCTTTGACATGCCTATTTTGTTAGTCGTAGCCTGCCTGCATACCCAGTCAGGCCCGTGCTTTTCAGGCACATGAGACAATCCCTCCCATGAGGGAAAGTCATCACATTGACATTTAGAATTATTTCATATTGCTTTTGACTTTTAATGATTCTTTCTTTATCGTTTTTTGTTATGACTGTGAAGTTCAGAGTTAGTAAACGGGTGTTTGCATACTTTCATCTCTGCCTTTTTTTCCCCCAACAGGAAAGCATTATTATTAGCTTGTTCTTTATATATACATCATTGCTGAATTTTAATATAAGTAGTGCATATATTCTAAATTTCATTTTTATTCTGGTCAGATGGGGAATAGGGAAAAGGAAGGGTAGAGGTGTGTTGTATGTACATGAGTGTATGGTACATGTATCCACGTGTACACATTCAGAGGTCAGAGCATTACATCTACTGTCTTGCTATACAACCTCTACATTATTATGTTGAAGACAAGTTGTCTCAGTGAACAGGAAGCCTACTGCTTGGATTTGGTTGGCTGGCCATTGAACCCTCAGGATCTACCTGTTGGCAATGCTTCTCTGTTTCCCTCTGTCATGCAAATGAGCTCTCTGGAGACAGGTCTGCAACCACACTCTGGTGTTTCTCATTGGTCCTTCCTCTGTTCTGATGGCTGTTGGATATGCTTGTTGTGTTCCACTTATACTTCTAGTGTTTTCTGCCCGATCTTCCTAGTCAAAGTCTAGGTAAAGTCTATTAGACGTTATCTAATAGCTGTGTGTATTCATCTTGTTACAGGGTTGCCCATGTGTCTTTATGGTAGGTTCTTTGCAGTAGATTGGCTGGATGGGACAAGTCAATTTGCCATTCTACAGGATAATTATCCAGTTAAGCTTTTCACTAGAAATATCTAAACACATTTAAGTTTAAAGTAGGATGCCAACATATACTTTTATAAATGAGCTGGTTTTGCCTGGCTTGTTTTATGACCATCCATGTGTTTGTTCCTATGCTACCATTGTTCAGACGTAGAAGAACCCGTAGTACCTCTGTTATTGCTTTACCTCACTCTTTCTGTTCTTCTTCTGAGACTCCTGTATTTACATGGTAGACCTTGGCATCTTATCACACGCCTTTCTAAGTACCATGAAGTGTATATGAAGGTTCAAGGACAACCTTTATCTTCACCTTCTACCTTGTTTGAAACAGTCTCTTGTTCATCACTATGTACACTAGACCAGATGCCCACAAGCTTACAAGGACTCTCCTGACTCTCATCCTGCCATTGGAGCTCTTGGGTTACAGAAATGCTTTACAAAGGTTCTGGGGGTTCAAACTCAGGTTCTCATACATGCACAGTATATGTTTTATGTGTTCCCCTTTAGCCTTTTTCTTTCTGTCTCTGTGTTTATCTAGCTATTGGATGTATATTCAAGTTCTGGTTTTCTTTATCCTGTTCTGTGATCTGCTAATAACCCCATTTGTTGTGGCTGTAGAGTTCTCATTTGGTTATTTTCACTAACCAAACACTAAACTTTTCTGTTTGGTCTCTCAGTCTCTTAAATACCCTTGGTTGCTGTGTTCAGTGGGTCTGTTTTTATGAGGATTCATGACTTATGGTCATGTCTTGACTTCCTGTACGCTTGGATTTTTCAGAAATAATGATTGAGATCCTATTTCAAGCAATGAATTCATTAAAAAGATGATGCTGTTGACTTACTTTCTATCAAATCTACCTATTTTTCTAGGTTTCTGTGGTTTTATGTTTTGTATGTCTATATGAGATAAAACAGCCTTTTCCGTACTTCTCAAAGAAGGTGACAGGTGTTTTAGGTAGAAAAAAGAAGAACTTTATATTTGGAGCTAGTTGTAAGTTTCCATACAACTGTAAGAAATAACATGGATGGTTTCATAAGCTCTTTGCTCAGTCTCATCCAGAGCTAACATCTTTTATAGCTAGAATCCCCACCAAGAAGTAGAGTTCTCCTTTACTGTTCACCACCACATCCCCACCTCCTCTTCCTTCTTCCCCTCCTCACCTTGGTGCATTTCTAACAATTGCCATCTTGTCCCCTGGGCTGTAATTTTTTCATTATTACACTAGAAAGTAATGGGATTGCACAGTTGGTCACCTTTCAAGACTGGTGCTCTTTTTCTTCACCTCTAGTACTTCATCTGAAATCCATCTAAGGTGGATATAACAACTCAATCTCTTTTGGTGTTGTTGAGTAATAGTCCATAATGTGGAATAATGATGTTTACCACAACCGAAGGTCATTTTTCATAGCTGTGGTTGTTATGAGTATTAGTGAATAGTTTCTATGTGGGAACAAAAGCTTCCATTTCTCTAGCATGAATACCCAGGATCCCATGTCAAGGTAGAGATCTGGGACCCTAGCACTCTCGATAAACTGACCTTTCTTTGGGGATTCAGACGATACCTGGGACATCCCTCACTATTTTCTCTTTCATTCTGTTTTGATAAAAATTGAGGATAGGCAAGAAGCTGTGAAAACACTGGTCCTGAACAGCCTTCACCTCTCAGTGTCTGACAGCAATGAGGAGGGCCATAGGCAGGGAGAACAGTGGAAAGTAGCAGCATCTGGCATAGTGGTTCCCTGTGGGTTGAGACCCCCCCCACTAGAGTCATTTATCAGATTTCTGCATTTCAGATATTAGCCCTATGAAAAATCACGCTTATGAAATAGTAATGAAATAAATTTATGGTTGATGATCACCACACATGACGAACTTGCATTAAAGGGTTGCATCCTTGAGAAGGTTGAGAACCACTGCTCTAGAGTTCAGCTGAGACCTTTGGCTCTGAGAACTTGACAGCACTCTAGAACCCTTCTAGTGATTCCCTTTTATGGCTCCGTCTTAGGGTTTTATTGCTATGAAGGGTCAACTTGACCAAGGTAACTCTGATAAAGGAAAATATTTTGTTGGGGCTAACTTAGAGTTTCAGAGCCTAACAACCATAGCTATGAAATGATTCAGTCCATTATCATCACAGTGGGAATCGTGGCAACAGCCAGGCAGACATGGTGCCTGCAGAGCTGAGAGTTGCACATCATGATCTGCAGGGAGCCAGGAGACTCTATCCTGCACTGGACAGAGCTTGAACACTAGAAGACCTCAACGCCAGCCTACACTGTGGCATCTTTCTTCAACAAGGCCACACATATTTCAAGAAGGCCACACCTCCTAATAGTGCCACTTCATATGGGCCAAGCATATCTAAACCATATAGGCTTTAATCAGCTCCCTATCCTCCTATGATTTCTCCTCCATCCCCGTCTGGGGTACTGAATGTTCGAAGACCCTTCAACTGCTACCTAAACAATGCAGGGTACCTATCTCTTTTAGGTAAGCATGCTCTGACAAAAGTAGCATCAGACTTAACCATGATCATTCAGTATATACATTCTTTCCGTGAAGGGAATGGCTTCCAGGAGCCCATGAAGCACAGCTCTAGGCCTTTATTTGCTACAGGTTGGCAGGGCCTAGCTCTGGATAGGTGAAGGCTGCTTCTTAGCCTCTGTCTCACTGCTTCCTCTCCTGCTAAGCAGTAGTTGCAGGCTCCATGCACTGAGCAGGTAGGACCCAGAGTTCAGGAACCTAGAAGCTAGTCAGAACCTAGGCACCAGCCACTGCAACTGCCCCCAAGTGGGGGAGGATCACTTTAGTTGTTCAAGAGTTACACAGCCTCTGAAGTAGGGAGCTTAGGGTCTAGGAAATACAAGCTAAGCTGTTTGGGCGTCCAGCGTAGAGAATCAGAAGCAGTATCGATTGTAGGGATGCTGACATCGGACTGGCTATGTCCTATTTGTTGAACTACTCAGTTACCAAACTGCTGGGGTACATTGTTCTGGGCCATGGCACCTATACAATCAAGTCACGCCTTTAGATAAGCACCTGAGTGGTACTGGTAGGATTTAGCTGCCACCTGAAATGGCACAGGCAGTCACCTGGGTCAGTCATCTGTTCAGCAGCTGAACAGGCAGCAGTGTGCCTGTTACTTCCAGTGACAAGGTTTCATTGAATCTGCTGGAGGAGGCTGCAGCCAGGTACAGTTGACCTTGCCCAGGGCAGTGCTTGGCTGAGATGCCAGCTAACTACACTGCCAATGTGGCTGAAAGTGTTTCTGTCACTACCTTCATCCTGATTTCAGCTCAGTGTGAACTCCTGGAAGGAGACAAAGAAAGGTAATTCAAGAGAAGTCTTGCCTGGACCTGATATTGCAGTACCAGAATGGGCAGCATAGGAAAGTGTCCCTCAGTCACCTGAGTGAGCTGAGCAGTCTGCTTATAGAGACCAAACAAGAAGATTTGGACCAATCCCTATTTGACCAACCACAGCTATTTATTTTGGGCCAATCACAGTTATTAAGGCTTCTGTTGTGGACCAGTCACAGGCTTGCCACAGGAATTACTATCTTTCCACCAGAAAATGTTCTTCCATTCTGACCAAGGTGGAAATGATCTATCCAGGCCGTGATTGATTGCAGAAAGCCTGGTACAAACTGTTCAAACAGTCCTGGCTCAGGCTCTGCATACAGGAGCCAAGGCAGAGGGCTGCAGTCTTTTGCATAGTTTTCTCGAGGCATCGTGGAGCATTTAAGAAGCCTGCTGTGGGCATTGGGAGTGGTCTGACTCGCTCTGCAACTGGCAGTGCTGTTGCTCGAGGCAACTTAGACGTCCAATGGCACAAGAATCCAAGGTTGCTAATTAGGGAGTGTTGGTTTGCCCCAGTCCCATATCTTGGCTTCTTTACAGGAAAAATGGTTGTCATAAAGTATTTAAAATAAACTAATTAAAAACCAAAAGCAAATAACCACCACCAATAACAACAACAAAATAAGTCATTAATACTAGAAGTGATTTTGATAGGTTTTAAACAGTGCTTTTGCAATGTCTAACACCTGTCCAGTGTCCAGGCGAGGGAGGTCCTCTTGGTCTCTCACAAGGGTGAGATGGAGAAGTCAACATCTGCCTTCTCTCCTCTGAAGTACACGGACTCAGAGTGGAATTGCTAGACAGAACTATTCGACACAAGCAAAGCTTCCTGCCACATGATCATCAGGGAACAATTGGAATTAGGGAATGTTGGCAGTTTGTGCATGCCAGCTTCAGTCTTCCTTGTTGGTGACCCCTTTCTTCTTCATGGCAGGCAGAAAATGTGGCACCCAGCCTTTGGTCTCATGGTTCTCAGCCCCGATTCTTAGTTAGAAATCCAGAAATCTTGGAGGCAAGCCTGAATGTCCCATAGGTCAGAAGCCTATGCCTGTTGGTAAAGCCTTGTCTATAGTCCTGAGAACTTGTCCTGAGCTCTTCTGTCCTCCTTGATAATCATGGAGGCAGGGACAGTGCTGACCCAGAATGCCCCTGTGTTTGCTTCTTCACCTCTGGTTACTCAGTGTTGGGAGTAAGCTGTACTCTTGAGATGGTAAATATGTAGTGCTCAGGGTCATAGTGCCTTTGCTCATGGATAGACGATATTTCTGATGACAGACAAAATTATGTGAAGTGGCCTATTTATATCACTAAGGCATTGCTCCCTTTGCCAGAGGAAGTCCTAGGGACGTGAAAAGATTTCTCTGACTATTGCAAAGCATGTGCCCAACCTACAGGGCTGCACAGCAAGGCACCAAGTTAGGCACCACTTTAGAAGCAAAAGCCCTGGTTTGACAAAAACTTCAAAGTTGTCTTCAAACTTGGAAAATCAAAGTTATCTTCAACTACATAGTAGTGAGTTAGAGGACAGCCTGGGCTGCACTCAAAGCTAAACAGAACAAACAAAAACCAAGAGCATTGAGAGACTTCGCTGTGGCTTGAGCTGCATCACAGTGGCTGTTGAGGGCACTTCTTTTAGAGCACTCAGATGTGGGACAGTTTTTATTGCCTGCCTCCAAGTGTGACCACCCCAGCTCGCTCCATTGTTGTTCTAGTCCAGTTACAATCTTCTGTGGAGTGGTTGCTAGGGATTCTCTGTATACTTGGAAATACTCATCGCAGCAGTAGGTGGGGGCTATCCACCTGTACTTACTGGTTTAGTGTCAACTTGACACTCACAAGCTGGAGTTATCACAGAGAAAGGAGTCTCAGTTGAGGAAATGCCTCCATGAGATCCAGCTGTAAGGCATTTTCTCAACTGAGATCAAGCGGGGAGGGCCCAGCCCATGGAGGGTGGTGCCATCCCTGGACTGGTAGACCTGGGTTCTATAAGAAAGCAAGCTGAGCAAGCCATGGGAAGCAAGCCAGTGAGTGACATCCCTCCATGGCCTCTGCATCAGCTCCTGCTTCCTGACCTGCTTGAGTTCCAGTCCTGACATCTTTTGGTGATGAACAGTGATATGGAAGTGTAAGCTGAATAAACCCTTTCCTCCCCAACTTGCTTCTTGCTCATAATGTTTTGTGCAGGAATAGAAACCCTAAGACACCCACCACCCATTAGACAAAGTCCAAGAAAGAGAGCTCAGCATTTTGCCTGGGCCCAAGGTGCTGGAAAGGTAGGCAGTGCACTGGGTCCACTGCCTCCTGCTGCTGCAGCGACAGCTTCTACTCCTGCTTTAAAGCTCTCCTGTCAGTGTCTCTAGGCACAGCACTGGAACAATGAACAGGGTGTTTTATGTGTTTTTAACAGGGAAATGGGACCCTAATGTTTGTCATGGGGTCTTTAGGGCAACATGCCCAGGACAGCATCAAACACAGTCTTAAAGCAATGGAGGCAGGCTGAGAAGAAAGGATAGTTGATATCGAACAAAACATAGGTGTGCGATCACTCTCTTTGACCTGCTTGTTCTTGAGAGTGTGGCTGTGTGCATCATTGTAAACTTTGCATTCCTGTTGATTGATTAAAGGTGCAGCAACCCTTCTTGTCAGCAGAGCTATTGATCACATTTATTTACAAAGAAATAAAGTCATTCATGCAGCTTGCCTGGAGCCACGGGCTTTAAGTTTCTCATTTCTCTAGGCAGAGCTGCTAGTGATATGAAGTGACACTCGACCTGCTGAGAGTTGATATTGGCAGACAGATTTTATGCCCTGTCTCCTGGTCACCCGTTTGCTGCCTTTGAGTTGTTAAGGATATTAAAAACAGAGATGAGAAACCCCCTCTTGACAGGTTCAATTTGTAATCTGTAAGCCTCCAATAACAAAGCTGGGAAGCTACCAGACCTGCTGCCCCAAACCCCAGCAAGACAGAGAAGGGTCTGGGAGTTCCAAGAATATTGGAGAGGGATGTGGGGGCTGGGAGCAGGGCACAGGGGCCTTGAGAGCATGACATGAAGATGACAGTCGCTGACACTGAAGTCCCATGCTTTTGATGATATAGAATTTTTGGAGGCTCTTCAACCTTTCATGACACTTGTAACAAACAGAAGCGACTGACCCTTCCCTGAATAGGAGATCAGTAGATAGGAAGCAAGTGCCTACCTTCACCTAGAGGCCACTGAAGTTGGCTGAGTCCCTCTCTAAACTATTTTGGACCCATGACAGAAAACAGCTTCATTGGACACTAAAATGCCACCCCTGGTTTTATGCGGCACTAGCATCTTCCCTCACTATACCCAACCTGTCACAAAGGGGCTTCTCATCTGTTTTTAATATCCTCAAAGGCAACAAACAAACAGGTTCTTTCTCTGGGGCCTTATGGCTTGTCCTTTTTGTAGACATATGCCCATGACTGACACACGACGCTCTGCCACCCTCCACCTTGCTATGATACAACATGTCCTCTTCAGTCTGCTCTCAGAAGGTGATAGGTCATGGGGAGTGGAAGAAAAAGACACATGATGGCAAGGGCTTAGGTCCAGAAAGAGAAGGCCTAGAGCACAGCCTGTAGTTACCTGCTAGCTCAGGACCAGGATCCCTGCCTCTCGCCTAGATATGGGACTGGATCGTCATAATACACACAGCTCCTTCTGTTCTTGGGGAAAAAAAAACTGTTAGATGTGTAACTAAAGTGTTGACAACATGAAGAAGCTAAAGTCAGAATTGTGATAAATATTTACATCTCTTCCCTTGGATGCTGATCGTTATAGTTTTAAATAAAACTCAGTGATATAACAGGGACTTTTTTAGGGGGAGCAGGTGGTGACTTTCCTACAGCCAAATACGTGCTCTGGGGAGAGTTTTTTAATCTCTCTGGGATTTTCTTCTCTTAATCTGTTAAAGGAGTGGGTGTTGTACATCCTGCGTGATTCTCACGACCTCCTCCCTTTTAGAAACTCTACATTTGCCTCAGTTTACGACATCATATGGTGGTAGAACACATACACACCAAAGACATGTCACCATTATGCATCAGGGAAGACAGAACAACAGTTACCTGTGGTATATGAGGCCAGTTCTTCCTGCAGAATGAAGCTGCCCTTGCTCTTCCTAGGGGGTCCTCAGGCCTAGGCCTCTGTCTTGTTTGCCACTGCCCAGATAGTGGATCTAGACACTGGTCTGATTTGCAGGACAGATTATTGCCAGTCACATCTGTTGTTCTCTTGTTAGGGCAAAGTCAAGATGCTTGGCCAGGTGTTCTATCAGGACTCCATCTTGAATGATGAGGGACACGGTCTGAGTCCAGAACCTCTGGGAAAGGCTCTGACTCCTTTGCCCAATTTGGTGCTAAGTTCCTAAATGTCTGGCCCAGAGAAAGGCTAACTTTATATCTGACTGGTTCTAAGGCAAAGCTTTAGTACTAGCTGAGACAAGCCAGCAGAGGAGATCCTTGGGTGATATCCGTGGAGAAAGGGATGAAGAGCTAATAGAGCTGAGTCTCTAGATCATGGGGAAGGAGGACGGCTTCTGTAAGCTCTGATGAGCTCATCAGTGGTAAGAAGTGGGGCCATGAGCTTATCTCTACAAGAAAGACTGGACCAGTCATTCTTGACGGCACCCTGTAACCTTGAGTCAGGAGTTCGATTGGGGGCATGGTTGGTTTACAGCGCCTCTAGAACAGTAGGACACAGTGAGCTGTGGGGACCTGAAAGGACACCTGCAACTCAGAGCAGGCAGCACCAGAAGAGCTGCCTGCTGGCTGAGAGAGCGTGGATGGGTTAGCAGAGTAAGATGCAGTTGAGGTTAAGCCAAGGTTAAAGGGAAAGGAGAAAAGGCTTAGGGCTTTATAGTGACACTGGGAAAGGAATATGGAGTCCTCGTCAAGTCTTCAGAATTAACCAACTAAGGTTAACTCCTCAGCCACCCAGAGTGCCTCCCAGTCTCCCTATGTCCCTTTGCCTGTGTGACAGTAATAAATTCTGTTTCTCTGCAAGCTATGTGTGAGCACTTCTGAACAGTGCAAGCGTAAACAAAGTCCTTCTGGCATTAACTTGAGAAGCCCTTGCAGCGGAAATCCATTCAGTGAGAGAGAAGAGGGGAGGATTCTCAAGAAGTGAGCCATAGCATCCTCCCCCTAATGTGCATGATGCAGGCAGGCTGGAGCCAGAGCAGCCAATCCCACCTTCTGCTGTAACACTGATGCCTTCTCCTCTGCTTCCTCCTTGGAATATTACTCATTTCCAGGTTTTGCTTGTATTATCTTGAGAGGAAACAAACAGGACTTAATTAATCCCACCAAACATTATACTGGAAAAGCAATTATTCCCACCATGTGTAATAACCCATCTGTAGGGAAAATAATCCATTAAGCATGAATCAACGTGAATTTAAAAACTATTATGAAGATCAGCCCGGTTCTTGGTTATGAGCACAATAATTTGAAAGTTTGCTCATGCGTACCTTGTTCTAGCGTATTCTGTGACCTTGGCACCTAAACTCCCAAACAACGAACACCTCTTTGGTAATGAGTGACCAAATCTGCAGGTTAACCATTGAAATGCTTCACAGTTGAGTCCCTTTGGGGGGATTAGTTTGAATCTGTGATTAATGGGCTGGCGAGCCCCGTTTTGAGATGCGTCTGTAGCTGTAGCAGAGGGCTGCATTTGTTTGCATTTTCCATAAATCATTCATTAACTGAAATGAAATCTTTTCCTTAAATTACCTCTCATGGCTCAGTTGTTAGTGAGCTTTCTTTTCTTTCTAAATTTACTGGGCTATCCTTCAGATCTCCTTGAGCAAACCAAGCGATTGCTTTGACCATTGTCAACGGAAATCATTTTCCTCGGCATTCCTCTCATCCCAACTGGGCTGTAAATCCTCTCCCAACTTAGATTGCTGTCCACTCCTGCGGAGCCCGGAGGCTGCTGATGCTCTGTCTGGGTCTTGTTGAGCTGCCTATGAAGGTGTGTAAAAACTCACTGTGGCTAACTTTCAAAGAAGCACCTGGTGAACTTGTCTGGCTCTACAAAGCCCAGGGCTTGTAGTTAGGGGACCATCATTGTTGAAAAGCAGTTGATTATTTGGGCTATGGAAGGCACCTAGTGTAGCAAAATGTTCTATTCTATAATGTATCTCCTAAGATCCTAGGGTGGTTGGGGTGTTTGCAGCTAGTCCATGAACTGAGGGATGATGTACTGCTTAAAAAATATATATGAAATCCTGACCCCTGGAGCCCAAAAACATGTTGGGTCATTGTCATCTGTCTCCTGTCCCTCCCACCACACACACCCCCCAAGTAGTTAGATGTGGTCCTACTGCTACTGTGTCATATGCAAGACCATGCCAGGTGACATGAGGACTGGGCATGTCCTCTCTCTTTTATCCATCACAGCTACCTGCTCTTCTGACCTTTCAGGCTCTTCAGATCTAAAAGCTGTTTGAAAAAGGTCCAAGTCATAGCACTCCCAGGAAGTAGGGTTGACATCTGTGCCACTTGATCTTCATGAAAGTCACCAAAGCCTACAAAGGGAAGGCCTAGGACTTTGAGGCTTTGTCTCATGTGAGTGGGAGACTGAAGTCTACTTCTGAGCTGACATCAGACCCCACTCTCAGTGCTAATGATTAGCTTTCTCCATAGCTGCTTCCCATGCTAGCTTAGTTCTTTGGGAATTCAAAAAAATGAACCCTGTTTGTATTGTTTGAGCTGAAAGCCATCTAGTCATGTGTGTCTACCCAAGTAGAAGGATCCCAAATGTTCACTTGATGTGACAAATGAGGGCAAAGCTAATGTTAATGAACATGGACCAGGGGTGTTCTTGTGTGTGTAGAAATACAGGCTGTGTGCAAACCAGCTTCACTTTGCTGTCTTTGTCAGTATAGAGTAAGAACGTGTCAAGGCTTCATTGTCATCCATTAGTTATATCGCTGTGGCTCCGACAGGTATCTCTCAAATGGTCATATATAAAGACTTGGTCCCCAGTGTTGTGGTGACAGGCACTATAGACAATTAGGAATAGAAGGACTTTTAGGAGATGATGCCTTATAGGAGTTCTTAGGTCACTGGATGTATACCCCAGAAGGGATTGAGTTTGTTCTCTCTTGTTCTCTCTCCCTCCCTCCCAGTCTTCCTTCCTTCCTCCCTTGCTTGAGACATGAGTGTCCCCACACATGTTCCCATGGTGATAGCCTGTTCTAGTCAGATGCTGAAACCAAAGGAAGAACCTGATCTTAGAATTGAGTCTCCATCAATTTGAGCTGCTACAAGAAATCACTGTGCTGGCTAAGATGCCTGCATCTGCTTTTTTGTTATAACGACACGAAATCATTATACATGTGCATCATATTAATATTTGTGAGAAAATAAAAGACTGGCTGTGTGTCAAGAACAAGTATTTATAATGAGCTACCACTTAAAGATACACAGAAAGAAAAATGCAAACTTTTGCCCAAGCATGGCAGCCAGCTTGTTGCATTTGGTCCTGTCTTTGCTGGTGGTCTCATAGGCTTTTAACGTGCCAGAGTTCCTGTAGGTTCCTCATTGCAAGCCTCTTTATTTCACCTGTGTACAGCATTATGTTTCTAGCTGGTTCACCTTCCTTTCTGGCCCAGCACATTTCCTGGACTGTTTGGGTTACCCTTGTGGAATCTGAAACATAGGTGACTATGGGGATCTGGCCCTCATTTGGCAAACCTGAGATGTCATGCATTTGTAGCTGCCTCTCCGCACTATGTACAGGGGCAAAAACAGGAGCTGCTTATAGGGCTCTAAGAGGGGGAGCTGTTCGGTGAAGTCTGGGGCTAGCTTATGCTTCTCTGTTGCATCTGTCTCTCTGCCTCCAGGTGAATGCTGAGCTGTACTTAAAGGCAATTTGAGGACAGAAAAGATACTTTCCTCCAAAGGAATCCATTATTCTTTGGTGATGGATCTGCAGTCTGAGACAGGGCTTGGCAATTGGGTGCTGGAAACCAAACACTGAAAGAATATTTGAGACAGCTTAGTTTTCTGAATGTATTACTTCAGTTGACAGCTTCATGATTGGTGTTTTCTGTTTAGGGTGCACCATTTCCTCCATTGATGCAGCTTTTTCTAACCATGTCTAAAGTATGTGTATATATACGGGCATGTGTATGTGCATAAGCGTGTGTGCGTGAGAGAGTGCATTCAAACATTTTCAAGTGAACCTCTTCAGAACAATTTGCAGTATGGATGTCTCTGCAATAAATGGACAAGCATGGGACCTTCAAAAAAGCTACACCAGGCTTTGAGTTTGTCAAGCCCAGAACACTAATGTGATATTAAAATATTCACCAAAAATATAAAATGATTAAATCTCGTGTTTGTTAGAAACAAACACATTCACTATTAAACATTTGCTTAAAAAACGGAGAAGCCTTTATTCTATTTAATACCATAGGTGCTGAGATGTTTGCAATTAAGGAACAGTGGAGCTTTATGGCCAGGGAGCAGGCTGGGTGGTGGGGGATGACAAATTACTAATGAGTTGTCAAAGGTCAGGTAATTTTTGCAAACTAAAATCACCAATTTTTATAGAAAGGGGCACAGACACAGATGATGGTCAAGGTGAGAATAGGAAGACTGAACAGACATGAGGAAAGGGGAAATCTCTCTGTTTGAGGTGGACAATGACCTGATAAAGAGAAAGTCTCCAGAGGAGCTTGGCCATACTAAAGTCAAGGAGACAGTCCTTGTCAGACTTAGTCTTGTTCTTACAGTTAATAAACATTGTCTGGGTTCAGCACCGGCTCAAGTGTATTTGTAAATGTATAGTGGAGTGGGAGAGAGAAAATAAATATGGTTTTAATGTTTTAAGACATATGAGGATGTGTGCATGTGACTATGTGCAGAACACAGTAGTGTTTGGTCCACTGAAGGAATCTACTCTGGCCCACCAGGGAAAGTTAGCAGAGCAACTCCTCTGGTTTCTTCCTAAGAGGGTTTTCAGCTGCTAGGATGAGAACACAGTAGATAATCTTATCATTTCTCTTTTGTTTCTGTTACTGCTCAAGACTTCTTATATACTAGGCCAGTCTGATGTTATGAAGCTGTGTTCTGTGACCTGTGGTCAACCGTGGGCCAAACACAGTAAGTGGAAAATTCCAGAAACAAACAATTTATAGTTTCAAATAACTGTTGCTGTAACCAATTGTTACAGTTGTTCTATTCTATTAGAAGTTATTGTTTAGCTCAAGTTGTGCCTAATGTACAAATTAAACTTTATCGTGTGAGTACATGGGGAAAAACACAGTATCGAGTTCAGCCTCTCAGTGTTCTTGGCATCTACTGAGGGTATCAAGCTCCTCACCTCAGGATAAAGGACAGAACTGCCTTTGAAAGCAGAAAGGCCCTTAGCAGAAAGGATGGTCTATATGAAGCTGTGGGGAACACAAGGCTTCCATCCCTGTCACTCACTACAAGGTCTCATCCGGGGCTGCAGGGCAGCAGAGAGCAGGGGCAGAGCCTGAGACAGTCAGAGAAGCATCTTCCAGCACTGACAGATACACCAGACCCTTGCTTTTCTAGGAGGCATTTCTAAGACCACCAGCTGTTCAGCTCCCTGTCACTACAAATGAGATCAGTGTCATTTCTCCCTGTATGACATGCAAAATTCTGCTACATTTTTATATCTTCACTAGCATACCGAATCAAAGAATGTCAGCACCTGTTCTGGAGTTTCTTATATGTATGTATGACTTTCAGTTAAATTTTAAAGCCTTTTACAAGAGTTTTTGTTGTTGTCTTTTGTTTGTGTGTTTACACTAGGTGGCTAAGGCCTGAAGTTAGCTGAGCAAAAAGGAGCTGGTGTTATACCCATCACATACCTTAAGCATTTGCTTTTAGTATTTATACACCTCTTATGAGTTTTGTCTTCATTGGGTTTTCTTAAATGCAGGCCTGTTTGAACTTGCCTCCACCTATTAACTTCTAAAGTGTGGAGTCAGTCAGTTCCATGTGAGCGTTGCTGAGTTTCTACTTACAACCCAATTTAAGAAAAAGAATTCTTCCTCCTTTCGTCCTGTTAACCCATTATTTCTAATTTTATTCCAGCGTCAACACAGTACCATGGAGAATAGCTGAATGTAGGTTTTGGGTGAAATCTTTTGACCTTGGTTGGTATTTGTGCTCTGGTGGATAGATAAGTAGAACTTGGGCATCCCAAGGCTATAAGGTGAACTGGGGTCATTATGTGTGACTAATGCACCATGGGGTTTGGGTTAACTCGGGGGCTCATTTTTCTCTAAGTCACTTAAAAAGATCCCTGCTTCACATGACTGCCAGCACACCTTGCTGGGCCTCAAGGGACAATGAGAAAGCACTCTGGGGACAGTGTTGACAGATGAGCTGCATCCTCGGGTAGATATAGCAAAGAACAAATAGAGATCATGACCAAGCTGTCAAAAGCATCCTCAAGAACAGAAGTGTGCTTGACTGACAGTTTGTCTGTAAACAGAAAACCATGCAAAGAGATCTCCAGTGTGATCAGCTTTGATACTTATGTACCAAGATTGAAAGTTATTGGTTTGTTTCTTCTGTAAGGACCTTGACTTTGTTGTCCTGGGTGGACCCAGTGGTTTGGACCTAGGATTGTGAAGCCCCCTGTATAAATAGGGTAGTTGAAGACTAATAGTTTTATGTAGTTAGAACATGCACGTGTACACACACACACACACACACACACACACACACACACAATGTTCGAAAAACTTTTTTTAAAAAGACTGATTTGTCAAAGCGTGATTTTTTCTTCTTCCTCTTTCCTCTGAGGAGCTGTTGGTGGCACCTAGGAGAGTCATTTCTCAGAAGTATCTTTCTTCTCACAACGATGATAACTTTGTTTTGTCACACAGAAGTTTGTCCCCAGGCCAACATTCAATCAGTTTTCCCTGACTTTAGTGTGGTCTTAGGAAGTTATCAGGGAAATGTGTTTTGTTTGCACTGACTGTATTATGGGAAACCTGGATATGTGCTTGGGGGGCTTTTAACTTTATGCTACATGATAGATACTCAGCTGTTATAAAATTAAACCCCAGATGAAGTGACAGGGATGAGAAAATGGAAATCCGAAAGTCTGGCTTTTTTAAGAGAAAATCTCTCTCTGGATGAGAATTAAGAAAAATACTTACATGTGTTATGTGCAAAGTGTTGCCATTAGATTAGCCCTAATTGAAAACACAAGCACTGAGACTAGCTGGGGAATTGTTTTAGGATTAAAAGAAGATTCATTTATAAGGCGATGTTTTCCTTTCAGTAATGCTAGTTTGATATCTTCGGTGTATTACTTCGAAAGTGGGCACAGAGAACTTTCCAGTTTCTCTGGTGCTGGGCTAATCAGGTTGGCAAGACTGTCTTTTCCAGGCCGTTCATCAATTCCCTTGGATATACAAGTCTTCTGCATTGGCCTCTTTGCCTTGCTATGAAGGATAGATGAAAATCCTTTTGCTCTCACACATTTGGCCAATCTTGTTACATTGGCACAGCCATGTAACAGGAGACACTGCGCCCTCTTCTTTTGCTGTTGTCTTCATTGCATGTATTTTCTCCTTACTGCCACCCTCTCTTCCCTATCAGCTTGAGATTGTGTTTTCAGTCAGATCCCTAAGCCTGGACACCAAACCCCTAAAGGAAATGCTCATGTTCGATGCACCAGCCTGTCCAATAGTGCCCCTGCTGAGAAGGAAACATTACTGTCAGCAGGCTATCTGTACACCGTTTTCAAATCCAAGGAGGTAGATTTTCAATAACTTCCCTGTCCTGACAAAGAAGCAGATGGCCAGTACCTGTGCTGCCCTTGTGGAATGTCCTACACTTAAGGGCCTGGCTTCCAATGGCTGCCTTCTAGATGGAAGGCATGAGTCCCCTCCTCAGCAGAGCTCCTGGCCCTTTTCCTGTGACTCCCAAGGCACATTTGTCTCTTGCTACCTGTATCTTTTCTTCAGAGAGTTCCTCTTCTCTACAGGGCCCTGCTTCTTCTGCCTCCTAGTTTCCCTGGAATTGGCCACAACATGAAAAGAAGGTTCTCTCAAGGGTGGGGTAGAGCTTGGGCTTACCAGTCTTGGTAAATGTCTCTTATGTGTCAGTGGAACAGTCCCTGGTGGCACCTTCTGAGACTATAGGTGAACAAATTTCCAATGCACATTCTGTGAGGCCAGCTGGTTTTGTTTCAGTGGTCCTACAGTGAGGAGTAGCAGAAACTCAAGTTGTATTTCTTGGTTCCTTCTACTGATTTTGTGTGTTATGGGCATACAGAGAGGTACTTGCCGTTTTCTGTCTGTAAGACAACCTTATAATCTTCCCCCTGGTCCCTTCCTGAGTATGAAGGTACTAGGTCAGTGTTTCATACTTTGTGTGCTGGGCAGCTGGCCACTGCCTCCTCTCCTCCTTCCTCTCCATGGTAGCAGTAACCCAGGATGCTGGGCCCACTCTCAATTTAGAATTGCCTCCCTCTACCCCCAGGTGCACAGTCATGATTGAGTCTCTCTGGCCATTTCCAGTGACTTTCATATCAGTAAAAAATGTTTTTAATCAAAGAGATGAGTCAGAACATTAAAAGAAAAATCTTCTTCTACCCAGGTAAATCCCCCAAGGTTATGGAAATACCACATCTTGCATATTTTTTATTAAGACCCTAGTGACAATTGTAATTAAACTTGGGGTTTTCCATGGATAGGATCCAGTTGCCTGCTGTATCCCACAGCATACCATTTTCCCTTCCTAATATAAAGAGGGTGTGAACAAGCTTGCCCGGCGTTAAGCAGATTACTCTGGAGAACCAGAGAGTGTAAAATTATCCCTCTGTAGATACGTACCAAAGTAGCTAGAATAACCAGGCACAGAGTAAATAGCTGGGCTCTGTTGCTGCCTGATTATGGATTTATTGATAGGAAACAACTCTTTGACTGTTTACATCATGAAAATTTGATAACCCATTTGTATTACTTAAACCGAATATTTTGTGAGCGTTGTCAAAGGGAGGGAGTAATTTGTAACAGAGGCAGCCGATGTAGAAACCGACCTCGTGGAAGCGCTCTTTAAATTGCTTTGCTTGCAGCTATGTGGGTCTGCGATGAAGAATAATTTCCCGTATTGGATTTCCAAACCAACGGAGTGGCCACAGAGAAGGCAAGGGACAGCCCAGTGATTTAAGACCATTTAATGTCCCAGTTGTCATGAAATACAAGGAAATAAACTCCAGTGGCCTGCTAGAACACATTGCTAGAATCTCTTAATGTCCCAAACTACGAAGCTGATTTATCTTTTGTTATGTCTTATTAGATGGCCTTGAGGGCAAGGGGGTGAGCAAAATCAGAACATCCAAACCCATAACAAGGAAATGGGTCCTAAATGCACCTGGTACCAGCAGGTTTGAGCTCCAGTCTGGCTTGGACCATGTTCTGTGTCAATAATTTTTGTCCTTGGAGCACAAAGCTATTTGAATGTTGTAGTCAGTAAGAAAGAGCTGTGAGGCTCATTATCCCATGTTGCTTAGATCTCATCATGTGCTCTGGTTCCCAGGGATCTTATCAAAATTCAGGTTCTAGTTTAGTGGCCCACAAGGAACCTGAGACTATCTGTTTTTGTGTTTCCAGTGTAGCTGCTCCAGGGCTTGCAGATGGTTGCAAGACCTAAACTTGCCTCATCATCCCTTCTGGATGCTTCTCTCTATTTCAGTATTACCAGACAGGTAGTCTTTCTGTCCAGAAAGCTAAGCTGTGCCTCCTGCTCTGTGAGGAGAAAGGAAGTCCAGCTTAGGAGTTTAGGCTGCATTTTAATCATGCTGTAAATGAGTGTCTGTGGTGGTTTGGGGTAAAAGAAATGGCCCGGTAGGCTCATATATTAGAGAGTGGCACTATTTGAGAAGGATTGGAAGAAGGGAGGGGCCTGAGGTTTCAAAAGCCCATGCCAGACCTAGTGTATGTCTCTGAGTCTGTGGATTTCCTCTGAGCTCTCAGTTACTGTTCCAACACCATGTATGTCTCCCTGCTCCCCACTATGATGATAATGCACTAAGTGTGAAACTGTAGGCAAACCTCCAGTTAAAGGCTTTCTTTCATGAGTTGCCTTGTCCGTGATGTCTCTTAACATCAATAGAACAGCTTAAGACAACGTTCTTTAAGCCTTACCCTTCAAACTCACACTGACCCTTTACAGACCCCAGCCCACCCACTCCGTTCTTCAGTCTCTGGAGTCCTGTCTTATTGTATCTTTGCTCAGTGCCTCTGATATGCAGAGTGGTGAAGGCTCCCCCAGTTTACAGTGAATAAAAGAAGCCATCACCTGCTTTCTTCTTTACAAGGGAGAGGAGCGAGGATGTCCAGTAAAAATGGACTTACCAGCCCACATGCTGCTAATTACAGCATAGGTGCCACTTACAGAGCTCTTGTGCCACAGGCAGGCTAGCTAATTTCTTCTTAATAATTTGCTGCAATAAAATATGGGAAACAAGTTTGCCATCTTAATAATGCCAAGTGTACAGTTTGGTGGTGTTGAGTTATTAAATAACCTTGTGCACACACACACACACACACACACACGCACGCACACACACACATACACAAGTGTGCATGCCAGAGCCTTTTCAACTCACACTATACCTCTTGAGCACTAGACCCTGTCCCTTTCCATACCCCCATCCTCCCTTTCTCCCTGTTTGACCCTTCTCTATCACACATATGTAGAATCACAATGTTCCCAGTTTGTTTGACTTGCTATAATGACCTCAAGGCCCACTCATGTTGTACTGTATATTAGTTCTTCCTGCTTTTGAAGGCTGACTAACATTCCACTGTGTGTCACCATGTGGTTCCCCGTGCATCCACTCTATAATCCTAGGGTCGCTACTATCTTTTGGGCTTTTGTGAGCAGGCCTGCTCTGAGCATGGCTGTGTGAAACTCTTAGACATCACTTCTGGTTCTTTCTGACATATGATAAACCGAAAATGGAGACTCTCGATCACGTGGCAGTTCTGTTTTTGAAATTTTGGGAAGCTGTCCTTGTGTTTTCTGCAGCAGCTGCAGTTTTGTGTCCTTGTCAGTGTTCATACTTCCAGTGTTTTCTACAGTGGCAACACCAACGGTCATGGCGTGTCGTTTATTCTCATTGAAATACCTGCCGTCCTGAAGAAGCTAAAGAGTTAAGAAGAGCTGCTGGTCTATCATGTAGACCAGAGTCCAGATCCCAGCACCCCAGTCCTCACTCCCTAGACCTCCTCTCCCCTTTCCCATGTGACAGTGTGGACAGCAGATCCCAGCACCCCAGTCCTCACTCCCTAGGCCTCCTCTCCCCTTTCTCATGTGACAGTGTGGACAGCAGATCCCAGCACCCCAGTCCTCACTCCCTAGACCTCCTCTCCCCTTTCTCATGTGACAGTGTGGACAGCAGATCCCAGCACCCCAGTCCTCACTCCCTAGACCCCCTCTCCCCTTTCCCATGTGACAGTATGGACAGGTGGCCCTGGCCCCTGGAGGTCAGCAGTTAGGCAGTGCAGCTACTGTCCGTTCCCTGCCACCCAAGCAGGGCAGTATCCTCAGGAGCTTTGCGGCCCAAAGACAAGCCCTGGTTCTGACCAGCAGAATAGAAGTGTGCTTGTGAGATCACTACCGTGGATCTACTTGCTGCCTTCTAGCACTGGGCTTTGTGACACAGTATGTAAGAATGATGTGAAAAAAAAATCACTGATCTTTTCAGTTCCATATCTGTTATTTCCAAGAATTTTGTCGGGTGAAACAGTTGTTCCCTTGAATCAATAAGCTTATGTCTTGTTTTCTGTTATTTTTGTGGACTTGCTTACCACACCCTTTTCCAGCCTTTGGTGGGGACAGTGCTCGTGCGCCTGTGTGTACGCTTGGTGAGAGGTTGACAGTGGGCATCACAGCTAAGATGCATTTACCTTGCAATTGAAATGGTCTTTTACTGTCCAGAAACCCACTGATTGAGCAAGGCTGGCTGGCGAGCAAGCTCAAGACACCTTCATGGTGTTATTTCCCCCATGCTAAGATTACCAGTATCTACCATACCCCATGCCGCACCTTTTCACATATGTTCTGGGAATTAAACTCAGTTCCTCACACATATATGGCAAGCACATTACCAACCGAACCATCTCCCTAGCCTGGAAGGGAGGAGTCTTGAGAGAAGTGCACCAATCCCTATCAGCACACACCATGGTCTACCCTTGCCATCTTTCATCACCTCCAGCAGATTACCTACAAGGCTCCTTTTCCATCCATTTCTTTCTGGTTCCCTTTGAAGATAATTTTAGGGTTGTCTGCCTAAGATCAGTTCCTGTTAGACAGAGAACTTAATCTAGCACTGTAGTCACCCCAGTACCCTTGGCTCTCAAATGCTGACTACATCGATATTTGTGTTTATAGGACTGCATGTGACATTTTTCAACTGGCTCTCTCCAATCTATGCACTTACTTGTTCTCTTCTGTGGTTTTCTGTGAAGTAGGTTTTTATGCAGTGGTGTTGGGAGCTCTATACCCATCAGAGAAAGGGACTTTTTTCCTTCCTCCAAGTATTGAAATGAAATATTTCTCTTAACTTAGAAGGCCAGTGTGTACCTGTTTTCACACTTGGGCTGATAAGTTTGCTCATGACATGACATTCCCCCAGAGAACCAAGTTACCCTAATGGTATCTATTTTTAGTGAATCTTAAAAACAAGAAAGGGCAGCCATGTGAATGCTTTCTTTTGGAGTGGGAATATTTAGAGTTGGGTAGGATTGTGGGGATGGGGGTGATGGACTATTCTTTTTCCACTGAGGATAACAGGGGGATAATACTTTCTGAGGTGGGTTCTGAGTGAGCTTCAGACAAGCTGTGCTTGCTGATTTCTGAGAGAGATGGACACTATGTGGCTTGGAGGAGGTCTTTCACAGATCAGCCCCCTTGTACACATGCTTGCTCCAGTGCTTGCTGCCTGGAAACTGCAAGGGACACGGAGTGTGTGGTGTTGTTACCTGTTCCCTGGTGTAACTGACATCACAAGGTCTGAAGTTTGGCATACAGTTCCGATGGCCAAGAAATTGAAGACCAGCACACTGTACCTGGGAAGGTCCTTCTGGCCAGCAGGGACTCTCTGTAGTCGGAAGAGCATCCCAGAACCACACCCACAATATCCTACTTCAGGGCTCTGCTACTTCTTTTAAATCCCATAGTGCCCTGGAGTTTGGTATCCACCTCCAATTTCCTTCCAGTTTCTGTTAATTTCCAACAGCATATTTTATTTGGTAAGGACATTCAGACTTAGTTGAGGCCATGCATAAGCCGGCAGCTCAGATTTCTCTCTGTTGGAAAAGTTACACTCCTAGGATGACAAAATCTCCATGACTTCTAGTCTTGTTTTTCTTACCAGGACATCCATTCAAAGGAGGCCAGTACTCACAGTCCCCCCTCCCCCTCAAGATTGCCCAGAGGTGGCTGTGGAAAAGGAACTTGTCTGTTGGCATCCAGGTGCACTCTGACCTAGAGCCCTCCTAGGACTAGCAAGGGACTAGGTGTTTGTTGACCAGAGCTCACCAGCATTGTGAACAAACACACTGTGAGAGACGTGTGTGCTCAGAAAATGTGTCTCGAGTCCATATGCAGTGTCTTTACTTGGGAGATCAAGTTCTTGGCTCTGCTTTCAAGGTACCAAGCATTCACAGCAACTGATTCCCATAAAAGGCTGGTGATATAGTAACAGCACTAGTGCTGTGTTTGAGGTCTACACTGTGTGTTGATACTCTTTTATAACAAAGTGGTGACTCCAGCCAAAGAAAAATAGGTACCAAGCTTACTCAATTGTATATTTTATTGTATGTGATAAAAAAATTCTAAAACCTCTAACAGAAACCAATGCACAATCCATACCATTAGCTCCTTCCCTCAAACTGTACATCAGCTCTCTAACTTACTGCCACATGCCACCTTGGCACCACTAACAGAATTCTCTCCCCCAACCCTACCACTTAGCCTCTGGCAGGAAGGAGGCTGATGGACGTTTCATTAAGCGGTAAAGCTCTAAGATACTAGTGTGATAGTTTGCTCTAGAAAGCAAAGGCCATGTGGAGAGAGTTAGAAAGGAGCACTGCATTGTCTGATTTCTCCTCCCGGTTTCTTTTAGAGAGGGGGGGGGAGAGAGAGAGAGAGAGAGAGAGAGAGAGAGAGAGAGAGAGAGAGAGAGAGAGAGAGCTTTACTTTTCCTATTTAAAGGCATCCTGCTTGAGATTTTATATTTGCAGCATCTTTTCATGGACAACCTAGGTGACTTTGGAGAGCTATGTGGTTATATTCAGAACAAAAGTGGGGTTAATATGAAGCCTTACTTCGGATCTTCATATCATCCCAAAGAGATGGGGCAATCCACAGATAGGGGTCTGAGATCACCAGCAGCCTCTTGCAGCTCACGCGCTGGCCCCACATTCACATTATACTTGTATCCTGCATGTGGGCAGACTTGTTAATAAGTAATTGCCCTTCACCTATGTGCTCGCTAGTCTTATGTCAACTTGACACATAAACCAGAGGCTTCTGAAAGGAGATAACTTCATTTCTTAAATTAGTAATTAATGGGAATGGGCCCAGACCATTGGGGGTGGAGCCATCCCTGGGCTGGTAGTACTGGATTCTATAAGAAAGTAGGCAGAACAAGCCATACAGGCAAGCCAGTAAACAGCACCCCTCCATGGCCTCTGCATCAGCTCCTGCCTCCAGGTTCTTGCCATGTTTGAGTTTCTGTCCTGACTTTTGATGATGAACAGTAATATGAAACTGTAAGCCAAATAAACCATTTTCTCCCCAACTTGCTTTTTGGTCATAATGTTTCATCACAGCAATAGAAACCCTAATTTCCCCAAGACCAAGAAAAATGTTAACATCGAACATAGGCTCCTTCCAAACAATAAACTGTTCAACCCTAAACCTCATTCCCCAGGCTTGTGGAAATTAGAAGGAGCTGACTCTTCTGTGTACATTCCTGTATCATTTTCTTGGATTATTTCCCAAAACTTGACAGACCTTAGTAAAGTTATTTTGAGACTTTGCTGACAGTTTTTTTTTTTCTAGACTCACACCATGTATTTTAGGCATTTCAGTATTAATACCATGACCTCATTAAATGCGTATTTTTGTTTAAGCCTGTGGGCATGGGTGGAATGGCAGGTTTTGTCATATTCAGAAAGTCCAAGTTAAAAACAACCCACTCTTGGGGGTCATTTTCATGCATCAGAATTTGGATCAAGACTCAAGGACATGCTCCAAGATAACCTTTTCCTAAAACACGGAGACAGTGATTTTGCTAAGTGTTAGTGCCATGCAGAATAGGCTTGTTACAAATATACAGTTTTTTATGGTTTTCATGTGTTTTCCACATATGAACTTCATACCTCCACCCTGGGATGTGGGTGTCTTAAGCCTCATGCAGAGTCTACTCCTTATCAAAGAGCTCACTGTGACTTAGGAGAATATACGGCATTTGAAGCAAAAAGCTCAGGATCCAAACTCATATTAACTCACTAGTCAGATAGAACAGCTGATTCACTAATGCCAATCTGTAGCAGTTTCTTGCACAGCCATTTAGCCTATGTGTTAAAACCAGCTCCGTTGGATTTGCACATTATGTCTTTCAAGCTTATAAATATTCATGTGTGTTCTGGGCATGCCACTCACAGGCTGCTAGAGGTAGCTGCCCTTTCATGTACATTACTGAGAACACCTAAGTTCTTAGTAAAGCCTGCCCCTCCAGATGTTTAAACAGCAACTGTCATCTTGCATCTAGACAAAGTCAGCCGATATTAGAAAATTGTCTCCATATTCCCCAGTTTGCTTTTCCTTTAAATAGGACAGTCAGTCATAGCTTCACTATAAAATTGATTTATTGTGTGGAAATAATTTCCGTAGCAGGGGAACTAATTTGATTGTGTAGCATAAAGAAAATGTATGTGGGACAATGGGGAAGAATAGAGCCAAAATGAATCCAATATATTTTAATCTCCACAATACAGATTATATTTTCAATTAAGAAGCTTAACGTGCCTGTGTTCGGCTGGAAGGGCCCTTCCCGGAGCACATTCCCGTGTGTTTGTGGGTAATAAGTCACTTCGCATTAAGAAGGTACATGGTGATTAGCCCTGATCACCTAGTTACCCCCCTCTAATAGCAGAGTCGATGTTCACAGTCACTGTGGCTTTATTTGTGTGGTAAAAGGCACAGTAATGAGAAAGATGGGCCTGTTATATTGGTAATACGATGTTCATCAGAACAAGAAAATCCATGGGGCTGGACTGATTGTACAGTGGTTAAGAACACTTGCTGCTCTTACCGAAGCCACAGTGGGATTGCCCACATCCACATTGGACAGCTCATCAACCCCTGTAACTCCAGCTCTGGGGAATTACTTGCACTCTTCTGGCCTCCATTGGCACTTGCACTCATGTGCACATATCCACCCACACATCACACACAAATACACATAATGTTAATAATAATAATAATAATAATAATAATAATAATAATAATAATAAAAGCAAGTCTTTTGAAGAAAGAACAAGAAACCACTGCCTGCTTCCCCAACATCATGGTGAGGTCTTGGTTTTTGGACTCTGTCCCTGGAGCAGAGCTGAGCAGAAGGCTGGGCCCAGGCAGCTTTGCTTTGCTAATTGCATCTACCAGGAGCTTGGCAGCAGATGGGCTGGTCTTTGTTCAGTGCCTGCTCTTGGCTGACCTTGGAGTTGCTCACTCATGGCTTGATGGACTCAGATGTTATCATGCCCTCTTGTTCTGGATCAAGTTTGATCTTAAGCCAACCTGTGAGATGACACCATATGAGTTACATTTCACAATCAGTGCCATTTGTCACCGGGACTTGTCATGTAGTAAGAGTGAGCAAGATGGAGCACGTTTCCACACGTTTGTCTGCACTATCCTTTCAGCCCCGAGGATCTTCTTGATACTAGACCATGCTCACAGCACCTAACTCACCCTGCGTTAGTCAGTCTCTCATCCTAAGGGGGGAAGTGTTTATTTTGACTTGTAGTTTGAGGGTATGTATGCTCTGTCAGGGAAAGAAAACAACTTTCTCCTCAAAAGAACAAAAGAGATGATTTGTCCTGGGAGGAAATGTGAGCAGCCATGTCGCAGGAACACAAATTTAGGTTACCCCAAATTTTATGTTCTAATATGTTAATAGTTTCATGACTTTTTATAGCAACAAAAACTTTAATAAAAATATTTAGGTGATTTTTCAGAAATATTGGCAGAAACATCATGAATGTTTTTCTCAAAAGAAGCGGAGAAATCTGAGCGAAAGGCTTATTAACTCCTAAGGCCTTCTTAGCCTTCTGGCTGGTAGACTCTGGCTATCTGTATTTGCCACATTAGTCACAAAGATGCTATAGCACTTGCCAGGGAAGTTCACAAATGTCTCAAGAGAACAGCTGGAGATTGATCAAAGATCGGGTGGGCCTGGACTTGCAGCACCTAACTTCTCCAATAGCCAGTGGGGTTCAAGTCACTTGCACAGGCTCCTGAAGCCTAGATGGAAGGTCCAGCTTTTTCTAGGATTCTTTGAAGATGAGGCACCCGTGCTGGTAGGAGCATGGGGCTTCTTGCTCACACGTTGACAGAGGAATGGGAGAATTAGCAGCACTGGTACTCAGCTGACTTTCTCCCTTTTCCCTTTTCTTCAGGCCAACACCCCATGGCATCTGCATTCAGGGAGGGTCTCATTTCCTCAGTTACTCCTCTCTGAGGAAGGACCACAGACACACCTGGAGGTGCATCTCATCAAAGACCTAGATGATTCCTGTCAATCATGTAGTAGCCACCCCATTTACCCCACTCCCTGACTTGCTTCTTTCTAGAAGCCATGTAAGGGGTAGGGCTTTGAGGATGCTTTTGAGGATCCTTATGACCCCCACCTGTCTTCAGCAGATATCAGGTTGACCCTTGAGTTGGGTAGAGAGACAGAGGAAGATAGGAGGCAATGGAGAGAGGGTCAGAAGGAAAGAAAGAACATGAATCTGGCAGGGAGAGCGGAGGCAGATGTAAAATGGTTTAAAGGTTAATGTGAGCCTTTGCAGGGGCAGGCTGGGAAGCACAGTCTAACCAGTACACAGGAGCTGGTGCCAGGGAAGAGCTGTTGTGTAAGTGGAACAGGCGCCCGGGGCTCCCTCATGCACAGCCACATGGCTAGGAACATGTCAGGTTTGATAGCATCAAATCAGACAGTGTAGACTGGGATAGTAAACCAATTGGGAATGAGGTCAGAGCTAGGTAAGGGAAGTTGGGGGTGTAAGCCAGAGATGAAGAGATCATGGGAACAAGGACAGTGGGACGGAAATAATCCTGAGTTTAAAACCTGGCCAAAACATCATTCATTTGGGTGCTTTTTGTTCTAGAAATGTCAAGTCAGCCCCAGGCCCCCAGTCTACCAGAACTACCTACCATCTTGGGCTCTGCTTCTGCTGGTAACATCTCCTTTGACCACTCCTTCCCTTCAGTGTCTAAACTTTGTACAAACCCATCTTTCAGATATAGCCTTGACCTCCCCTCAGCCCACTGCCCAGCACCTGCATTTCCTCTTCAGAGCAGACTTCCCAGAGATGCTTCATTCCGGGTCTCTGCCTCCTTCCCTCTGTACAAGAGACCCAACCACCCCATTCTACTATTACTATCTGTTTTACTGAAACCAGGAGTAAATAAACCAGTCAGTAAACCCTATCATCATGTCACCAGTTCTAGACTCCACCCTTATTTCCCTCCCTCTCCCCTGACCTCATGACCCCACATTACCCTGGTTCTCTGCCTCTGGTATATCTTTTCTCCCTTCCTCTTCCTGTAGATGCCCCTCCCCCATCTCTCTATCTCTATCTTCCTTTTTCCTATTCTCTCTCTGTGTCTTTCTGTTTCTCTGTGTGTGTTTTTCACTCTGTATCTCTAAGTCTCTCTTGCTCTCTTCCTTAGCAGGCTTCCCCGCTCTATCTAAGAGAAACTCTATTGTCTTCATAGGCTCTATGTTCTCCCCTTTCCCACTCCTCTTCTAGATACCTCTCTCCATTCCCTGCATCTATTCAAAAGGATTCATTTACAGCCAGATTCAGGTCAATTTCCAAGTTCCAACATCCCTCCCACTCTTAACCTTTCACCTGACTCAGATCTCCCTGACTTCTGGGGTCCCTGGGCCTGAACGCAGGGCATTGTTGCAAAAGGCAGTGCAGTTCCCCTGTGTTCTGAGTGGTCCCTCCTATTGCCTAGTCTTTGCAGTTTGCTTTCCTCCCCTTTCCCTGAAGTTAGCCTTTCATTTTCCCCTGACCAGCACAAAATCTGGTGCATACCAGATGCCTGATCTCCTTTCTGAAGGATGGGAGAGAAAGAGAGGCCAATAGAGGCTGGCACACCCATGACTTCTCGTTAAGAATAAGTGGCTGAAGAGATGGCTCAGTGTTTAAGAGCATCTGCTGCTCTTTTAGAGGACCCAGGTTTGATTCCCACACTCAATCAGGTAACTTTCAACCATGTAGAACTCCTGTTCCGGGATACCAATGTTTTCTTCTGGCCTCCACAGGAATATACATGCATGCACAGCACATCCTACACTCGTCCATGTTAAAATAAAGTTACAAACACAAGTCAAACTGGGAGTAGGTAAGTTATCCAAATTCATTCACTACTTTGTATCTAAAAGTTGGTGGGGGAGTCAAAATGATAGTGCTTTATAGCACCTGGAAATTAGATGAAATTAAAGCTTCTGTGTCCATGAATAAAGCTGGTTTGGCACACTGTCCCCTCATCTATGTGCTCACTGTAGCCACTTCTGCACAGTGGGTGAGTAAGTGGCAACAGAGACCATATGGCTTGGGAGGCTTAATCTCTTTATGCTCTGGTTCTTAATAGAGCAAGTCTGCTGGTCTAGTAACTGAGCTCTTCAATGAAGAAAATGCATCTGGAAAACAGACATGTTATTCTCAGGCTGTGATCAGATGTAAATATACTGTGGCAGTCCCAGACACGACTCCCATGTGAATGCCAGTCATAATGGTTGGTTTTAATTGTCAACTTGACACACCGTGGGGAAGGAAGTCTCCATGCAGAACTGTCTGGATTAAGTTGGCCTATGGTCATGTCTATGGGAGACTTGTCACAGTTGTGTTAATGGATAGTGGCAAATGGATCTTAAAAGTCCATGGCACCATTCCCTAGATTTAGATTCCATATTGTGTACATAAGAGCAAGTTGTGCACATGCCAACTTGCATTCATTAATTTGTTGCCCTCTGTTCTTGACAATGAATGTGATATGACTAACTCAAGTTTTTGCTGCCTTGGCTTCCTCACAATAATAGACTGTCACCTGGAACTGTGAGCCAAATAAACCCTTTCTCCCTTAAGTTGCTTTGGTCAGGACATTTTATCACCGAAACAGAAAAGACACTATGGCCTTCCAGAAGAAAAAACACTGGCCACAGAAGAATAGCAATAGACATAGTGACAGGAAGGAAGGCACACAGGTGACTGCAGCTAGTGGGGAGATTCCCTGTTGGTACTTGGAACTCATAGTGGAGTTTTAATCCCCAGTGCCTTCTCATTGAGTACAACAAGGAGAATACAAATGACCCCAAAATATGTGCATTCTAGGTCTCAGGACTCTTGAACATGCTATTGTGTGTCCTAGAGTGTTTAGGTTACACATGGAGCGTGAGAACCTACAGGAAAAGTAAGATAGTGAGCTCTATCTGGGAGCCTCTGTAAGGAAAACAGTTCTTCCAATATTTGGGGCTTCTTTTAAACATCTGACTCTAGAGCCACAAGGTCATAAATGTGTGCTGTGAGGATGCCTCCTGGGACCACAGGGTTCTATTACATTTAGTAAGGTCACCAAGTGCTCTGCATCCCCCACCGTAAAGTCAGACCTCTATGAGTGTCTTAAACCTGCTTTTTGATAGTGACTATACCTCAGCAGGGCTGTTTGTGATGATGTTCCTCAGAATACTGTTTAGTCCAGGCGATGCAGAAAAGTTAATTAATGGTGTAATGCTAGGTGTCATAATAGTAACATATATGTTGTGCTGTGGAATTTTGTTTTGCCTTTTTACAACAAAGCATGCTGGGTGTGTGTGTGTGCGCACGCGCGCATGTGTGTGTATGCTTTCAAGTTTTAGAAATTTTAGCCTTGTGGCCAATTTTGGAAAAAGTCTTCCAGTTTCCCTTGTTGGGTTGTCATTATACAGAAATTATTTGTCATTTTACCTTAGAAGCATTGAACTTATTTTTTAAAAAAATTTACAGGATAACACACTACATTAAATACATAAGGTCTTATTTTTGTGAATTTGATTGTAGGAACTATTAACATATTCTCTAAATATTTTTTTGATGCAACTGTTCTCAGAATAAGATTCCCCTCTATATAATCCATGCTGGTTTTCTTTTCTCTGCTGCCTGATTTCTCTCCCTGGAACAGCAGAGTCTGCTGGAGGCCCTCCTAATAATTTGGCGCCAGGACTACTGTGCCCACTGTGGATTACTTTTCTGGCTTCGTCCTAGCATTTTTGTTGTTCCTTTTGTGTAGCAGCACCATTACATTCCTCGTGGCTGTACAGTTTTGATCCTCTTCACCATTCTGGCAATTGAATGACTCACCCCAAGAGGAGACAACAGGTATACCTTCTTCCTTCAAAGGGAACCTCCCAACATGGCTCAGTGCTTCCTCCTCTTTGGTCGTCTGGCCACTATTAAGGTGACCTACTCACTTTCTGAAACAGGAAGTGATGAGCACAAAACTGTCACCCTTACCCTTAGAGTACACGAGTACCACCCTGTAGTTGATAGAGACTGTATCTTCTGCTCTCGGTGCCACAGATCCCATACCATCACCCTACATTCAATCCCAAGGACCCTGTTGCAAGTCAGGTCGATTGATGACCTTCACAGTCATTTCTCATGGGTTGCAAGTCAACTTTCTTCACTCAGACCTTCCAACTATGAGGCTATCATCCTCCTCCTGCTTTGCCGATCTTGGGTTACAGAACAAAGGTTAATAGCATCTGGAGCCCTCTGTTCCATGACCTACACAGCACAAATTGGATTGGCCAGCTCAACTCTCTGGGTTGGGTAATCACAAAGCCTAGGAATATCAGCCTTGGACTGCTGTAACAAAAATCCCAAAGACTGGAGGGTTAAAACCAACAGAAGTTCCAATCATATTTCTATAGACTGGAAAATCCAAAGTCAAGTTGAGGCATATTCCCATCTGGTGATACTGGCTTCCTTACTCATAGATAACACCTTGACAAGTTCTTAGTACAGCGAGGGTTAAGAGAAAGGTTTCTTAGGCCACTTTTATCAGGCCCCAATCCCAGTCTTAGTCATCTGATCACCTCCCAGAGCCCTACTTCCTAATGCTATATAGTTTTCCCTCTTTGAATTTTGGACATACAAGCATCGTAGCAAAATGACTGGGGATGCTGTCTTCCTCACAGTCTCTCTGCCAAGTGATTTTAAAGATGTCATTGTCTCAGCATCTTTCTCCCTTCTCTGCCTTCTATCTAGCCACCTGGGGCTGTGTGGGCTGTCCCTCCCACGGGTACTTCCGGTACTTGATCAAAATGCTCAAATTTCCTTCCAGCTAAGTGTGTTGAAGCAAAGGCAAGGCATTTAAATTATACTGCATGGGGAACGGGGGTTGCTAGAAATCTTGGTAGAGCACTCGCCTAGCATGCAGGAAGCCCTCACATTCTATCCCCAGCATCATATAAGCCAGGAGTGGTGGGACACACCTATGATTCTAGCACTCCGAGAGTGGAGGCAAGAAGATGAGAAGTTTAAGGTCACCCTTGACTTCCTGAGTTTGAGGATAACCTAGGATACCTAAACCCTATCTCTAATTAATTAATTAACTGATTAAATATAGTTTTGCTGCTGTGATGCCTAAGTGTAAGAGTTCTCTACAAGTCACTGCTGGGATGCCATCAGGCTGCTGATTGAGTCTGTGGGGTGTTCCCCGGGAATGGGGTAGGGCCAGGAGGTCAGCACCCCTTTCATAACCATGAGTGATGATTCATGGAGTACAGAAAAAGGGAAGTGGGGCGCTTGGCTACTTTTTGCTACCTACTGGCTGACTTGCCCAGACAGGTAGTAGATTTTTTTCCCCTCCTTCCACTGCTAATGAAAGAGAGCGGATGGGAGGGTGTTTGAACTCTTGGTTTAGCAGGTGGCCTGGCAGGGTGGCCAGCAGTGCTGTTTTCTCTACTCCGGAACAGAATCTGCCCCTGTCCCAGGTCCATCTCAGCAACTTAGCATGTGCCCAGCATTCCGCCTGCTGGAGGATGGAGCCAAAGCCAGATACACACTAAGCCACCAGCCTCAGAATTGGGTACAGTCACTTCAGGGTGAGGGGAAAGCAGAGGCTGTTCATCGTGAGCCATTGTTCTTGAGAGGCAGGAGCTGTGCACTCTCCGTAGCTTAGCTGACAGCTGTCAGTTGTCTTGGGATCAAGAAATGACTGTCTCATGGGAGTCCCTGGTGGAAAGAAAATCTGTTTGAGGTGCCTTCCACCCCTGAGCTTCAAATGACAGAGAGATGGGTTGAGCAGAAATCAGCCACTGCGAATTCAGTTGACAACCAAGCACCAGCCATGTCTCCTGAGAAACACGAATGAGCTTCACTGTCATCCGCCTGTCTCATCCTCACATTAATCAGCCAGTCATTAAAGTAGTTTGCCAATATCAGAACTCAGAAACACCTGGAAGGTGGATTTCCTATGGGACAGAATGAGAGCACTGCCTCTGAGTGGTCCCACTCAGGTTTCAAGGCAGGTTAGAGTCATCTCGAGTAGCATTGTCTCCAAGCCCAATTGTACCATCCCCTGTGATGTCAATGTGGAAGAGAGCCTCATTGTTGGACCGAAAACTGGTCATTGCCAAGGTATGGGTAGGATGTGTCCACCACAATGGTTTGTGCATATTAGGTTATGCAACTAGATGCTCAAGTTGCTGACACTAATTGATGCATGCTGCCACGGACTTCCTCCGGGAGCTAAGTCTTTGATGCATTTATAGCTCTGAGCCATGAGGAAGTACAGCCTATGTGAAGAAAGTAGGTCACTGTGGAGGTGCCTTTGAAGGGACTATCTTGCACTTGGCCCTTTCCCAGCTTTATTTCTGCTTCCTGGATGGCATGAGATGAACAGCTTTCCTGTTCTACCATGCTGTGCCTGTCTTACCAATATGCTTTTGCATCGGGTTCATAATAAATATTCTTTTCAAATAGTTTCTCTCGGTTATATGTTGTCAAATTAACAAAGAGCCAAGGCATACAGGTGATATCTGCTAAAATAATGTGAGCTGCCTGTCTCTGAGAGTGTGTGTGTGTGTGCGCGCGCGCGCGTGTGCATGTTTGAGTATGTAGGTGTATAGGTGTATGTGTGCAGATGGAAGGTTGAGGTTGACGTTGGTTGTCTTCCTTGGTCAATCTCCACCTTACATATTGAGGCAGGGTCTCTTGTTCAACCCCAGTTTAGCTCATCTCATTAACTGGGTTGTCCCTGAGACGCCATCTCTACCTCCCCCTTGCTAGGGTTACAGACAGTCTACAAAACCCCACCCTGCTTTTGCAAAGGTGCTGGGATCTGAACTCTGGCACTTATACTTGCACAACAAGCATTTAATTTTCCAAGCCATCTCCCCAGCCTTGAGCTGCCCATCTCCAGAAGTGGTGCTACTGAGCTATGTCCTCATTACTTGGCTACCAGACATAAAGGGTGGTCTTTGACCAAAGTCAGCCACATATGTCTATTCATATGCAGTGCCCCTGGGCTTTCCAAAGCCCCTTCTGTCATGATGTCTGTTCTTCCTGTGTGCCTTATAAAGAAAAGTATTCCAGGCTGCTGAGTCCTCCAGACCCATGGCTTAATGCCAGAGTATATGATAAGGCTGCAGGTACCATCCCTGGATACTAAGCTCTTTAGATCCTCATAGCCTATTCCCACAGAAGCCTGGAGAATTCCTAAAACATCTGTAGGTATTCATATATTTTAAATAACAGGTATCAATAAAGATGACTACTTTTATAATCAGTTATGATCATGTGAAAGTTCAAAGTTCATAAAAATAATTTCTAGCAACATGCATGCATTCCAGCTTTTAGTCGAGGAAACAAAACCAAAGCACTTACTCACTTTAGAATGTACTTTTCTAGTTGAAGGTCATTGGCCAACTGACTGTATATGGTATGGCTCTAAACTAGTGCAAGCAATTCACCCACATTCTCACACTTACAGTTTGGTGTGTGTGCAGTGCATTGTGTTAGGTACTGAACACACTTGTAGATCACTTTTTGTTGCTGCCTGGGACACATCTGATAGACAAGGAAGCTGGAGGATCATGGGCAGCAACATTCATAGCTCACTGGTTCGTGAAGACACCTGGGGTTGTCACTCAGGATGTTCACCTAACAGTCACACTGACATTACCTTCAGTCTTAAGCAAGATTTGGATCCATTTTCCACATTTTAGGACTGGGCCTTTGTGAGTCAAAAAATCAAGGTTACTTGGTAGCTCTGTTGCAAGAATTGGGGAGACTATGTCTGGGGATAGAAGAAGCAGGTTCAGGTGGTCTTAGTAATAAAATGATAGCAGATTTTCATCGGAAGTAGAGATAGATTCATGAGTTTACTGGGGTAAGTACCAGAAGCTGAGCTCAGGCTTGGGATCAGTAGCTATGTATCCTCTCCTTGAACTTGTTAAATGAATTGCTAAATGACTTTGTTAAAATTGTAGTTCAGTTGCTGGACATGAATATAGCCCCAAACTAGAGACACACTGCAGTATGTATCTCTCATCCCAGCCCTCAGGAAGTGTATCAAGTTCAAGATCATCTTCTGCTACATAAGGAGCTTTAAGCCAGCCTAGGCTACATAAGACTCTTTCTCAAATGATAGACCACATTTTCAGCTGTGTGGGTTTATGCTATGCCAGTAAAATTTTGTTTACATAAGATGGTGGGGCTTAATCTGTGGGCTGTAGTAGGGGACCTCAGAGTCATGATTCTCTCCAGCTTCCTGTCAGCTTTAGGTTGTGACATGGCATAGGGTATCTTGACCCCACTACTTAGTGTGTGAACTTATACTAACCTCTGGAAGAAGAGAGCCTGGCCTCCCTCTTGTGACTCTGAGCCATTGTGTAAACATAAGCAACTCTTTGGGTGCTTTTTCTTTTCTCTTCTCTGGACTGCAAGGGGGAAAAAATCCTAAGTCCGTGCCTGAGCTCTCCTGGTCTAGGCTGCTATACTGCATCCTGCCAGCAAATGAACTTGGAATGAGATGGCCTCACAGGCTCAGAATAAGGTTATGCTTGGTAATAAGAAGTGTCACTCAGAGGATGTCAGAACAGCAACTGCTGGAAAGGCCAGTCCATTCTCTCCAGCCTGGCACACATTAGTATTTTGTGCAATACCTTCCTGGCCTCTCCTCCACTTTCTCTCAGACATTCATGTCAGCACTGGGGCCACCAAAGGAGAACCTCTCTGCACAAGTTCAAGGATAAAAGACAGTGCCAGCAGGACCTGTACAACACATTTGGCTTTGAGGTCTGTGACTCCATGTGTCCAGGAAACAAAAAAAGAGCAAGTCTACCATGTTCAGCAGAGTTCCAGCATGACCACAAGGAGCTTTGCCCTGGGTCAGTTCCCACCCAGCACCCCTGAGTATAGGCAGAACCATAGAACACTGTTGTGCCTGTGATGATCTAAGCTCTGAAAGGGGAGACACAGTTAAAACCACTAGTTAGCAGACCTTGGGAGCTGGAGAGATGGCTCAGGGAGTGAACTGTCTGCTGCACAAACATGAGGACTTGGGTTTGAATCCCCAGCACCTACATAAAAGCCAGGCATGGAGGCAGAGACAAGTGGATCTCAGGAGCCCAGTGATGAGCCATACTACCTGCTACAGTAAGCTCCAGACTCGGTGAGAGAACCTCCTCTCCAAAAGCAAGGTGAAGAAATGGTTGAGGAAAACATCCTAACATCAATTCCAGGTCTCATGCAATCACACTGGCTTTGCAGTTTCTTCTGATTACTATCAAAATACAGCCTGAGGGCAATGGCTGCTGTGGGATGGTGGAGGCTTTACTACACACAGAGGGGTCCAGCTGCTGTGGGATGGTGGAGGCTTTACTACACACTGAGGGGTCCAGCTGCTGTGGGATGGTGGAGGCTTTACTACACACTGAGGGGTCCAGCTGCTATGGGATGATGGTGGAGGATTTACTACACACTGAGGGGTCCAGCTGCTGTGTGATGATGGAGGCTTTACTACACACTGAGGGGTCCAGCTGCTGTGTGATGGTGGTGGAGGCTTTACTACACACTGAGGGGTCCAGCTGCTGTGGGATGGTGGAGGCTTTACTACACACTGAGGGGTCCAGCTGCTGTGGGATGGTGGAGGCTTTACTACACACTGAGGGGTCCAGCTGCTGTGTGATGATGGAGGCTTTACTACACACTGAGGGGTCCAGCTGCTGTGGGATGGTGGTGGAGGCTTTACTACACACTGAGGGGTCCAGCTGCTGTGTGATGATGGAGGCTTTACTACACACTGAGGGGTCCAGCTGCTGTGTGATGGTGGTGGAGGCTTTACTACACACTGAGGGGTCCAGCTGCTGTGGGATGGTGGAGGCTTTACTACACACTGAGGGGTCCAGCTGCTGTGGGATGATGGAGGCTTTACTACACACTGAGGGGTCCAGCTGCTGTGGAGTCATGGAAGGGGCATTACAACAGACCAAGGTCTCATGAATGTTAACCTAAATTCTCCTTTGCTCACTCACCTCTTCCACTCTTCTGAAACCATTGACAAGGAAGGTGGCAGAGGCCTTCAACCCTTGTGATTTGACCACAGCCCCTGCTGGCTGTGCCAGCGGTTGAACAGTCCTTTCATGTAGCCTCCTTAGAAGCTCTAACTTTTGATCCTCTTGCCCCTGGGCCCCAGACCTCAGCAAGGAGACCTGGAGTTTAGAAGGTGCTAATGAACTTGACCAAGGCTGCACAGGCTACGTACAAATGACAGGTTAGACGTCAGGGTCCATGCTGGTTACCACAAAGACCAGTTAGCATCCAGGAAGAGGGTCTTTTCCTGCCCTGTATTCAGAGAACTAGGGCTCTGAGATGGCAGTAAGTTAACACCCTACAAACTGTCTTACAGCTCCTCTCTAGCAGCAGATTGCACAGGAGAAGAGCAAAGGTTAGTCACTCGAGAATCTGACCCTCTCAAGTCAGGTGACATTTATTGTCAACTAGACTGGATTGAAAATCACCATGGAAACAGATCTCTGGTTGTGTCTATGAGGGTGTTTCCAGACTGAGCTCGTTCGTGTTGGAAGACTTCCCTCTAATGTGGTGGGCACTGTTTCATGTTCTGGAATCCTGGACTGGAGAAAAAGAAGAAACAGACCTGAGTGCCAGCACCCATCTCTCTCCTGGGGACAATGTGCCTCAAACCCTTGTCTCTGGGACCTCCCCTCTGACAGATTGTATCTCATCCTCAGAGTGTGAGGCTGAGTCAGCCCTTCCATCTGCAAGTTGCTTTGCCAAACGTTTTTGTTAGGCTAACAAGAGAATTTGCATAGGTGATCAACCACTTTTCAAAGACCTGAGGTGTCTGTGCTTCTGATTATCACCCCCTCCCCCAGTCCCTCATTCTGTAAATATATGGAATCTGGCAGTTCTTAATTCTCGAAGCTGATGTTGACCTTATCCTCTAGTCCTTCTGAGCTGGGGTAGGATGGGGAGAACTCGGAACAACTAAAATGCTAAGCACTAAAGTGCTAAGCTATTAATAGAGTAAGTACCCTTCAATTCCTGTCTGCAATATAGAATACAGATATGTCTTTATCATACCCTCCCTGCTTCCTCCTCTGTCTCCTATAAGCTCCCCATTCCTCTCACACCGAGACCTGTGCCTGGGAATCTAAGCTGGTAGTGAGTAGAATTAGCCACACTTCAGTGGGGATAAGGGAAATTTAGAAAATGCCAAGTGCCAGGTAGCTGCTCGCAGAACACTCTCAGGCACCTAGGCCCCTGGAGTGACCAAAGAATCTTGTCCCAGTTTTTAGCCCGTGGCAACAGAGCCTGGAGCAAGTTACATTAGTTTGCTAAATGATTAAAGTGCCCTTAAGCAAGTCTTGCAGATGTACCAGGATGAGTAGTAGACAGAGCTGGTCCATCCGTGCATGA
Source organism: Micromys minutus (assembly GCF_963924665.1). Lineage (NCBI taxonomy): Eukaryota > Metazoa > Chordata > Mammalia > Rodentia > Muridae > Micromys > Micromys minutus. The sequence continues at coordinate 64,012,936 of NC_137971.1, read as the reverse complement.
GCTGACTTGAAAGATGCTTTGTCCTTTGTTCTGCTGGCTTCTCTTAAGAATTTCTGCCTTGAACTTTACAGCTCACCTCGGGGGTCCTCACAAGGTGCATTCATCTGTACTAAACTTTATTCTGTACAGGGTCCCTTGCTGCCTGCTTAGAGAGAAGGCTCCTCTAGGCAGGAGGCTGACCCTTCTCCCAAGCTGTGTGACAGGCACCCTAGGGCCCAAGGCTCTGGGCTTGTGGTTGTTACTTACCCTTGTTAGGTTTCTGGTTTGTGTCTTTGTTTATGCCTATTTGTTTATGCCCCTCAGACTCCTGGATCCAAACAGCCTGGGGGCTTGCAGAGTGAAAGATGCACATTGGTATTCCCAGGTTTGTTGGCTTGCTTTAGTTTAGTTTGTTGGGGTTTTTTGTTTGTTTGTTTGTTTGTTTTCTAAAGCATAGAACTAAGTCACAGTGGTGGTGGAGGAAAATCATGACTCCCACTGCTGCAGTTCCTAGAAAATGCTGTTTTCTTTCCCTCTTGTGTCTTTATACACACACACACACATACCATAAAACTTGCCTTTCTCCCATTTACAGGTATGCAGTTTGGGAACATTAATTATATCTGCAATGTTCTGCCACCAACATTGTGGTTTATTTCCAACACAATTCATCTCTGAACAGAAATCCCTTGCTCTCTGTTCCGACCCTCCCACCTTCGTGTGTTAAGTGGAAATCAGCAGACTCCAGTGTGAATGAGGCTGATCTGCACACCCTATCGAGTTCTGTATGCTTGTACCTAAGCCTGAAAGATGACTGCCCCCTGCTTTGTTCCTGCCTCCAGCCAGATCATCTTCTATCTCCCATCATCTAACATCACAGTCCTTGAACCATCCAGTTGAGAGATGAGGGGACCACAGAAGCTGCCCGAGAACAGAGGGAGCCACACACTGGGATGTTGGTAGACAGAATCTGTGGAACAACTAGGATCCTTTTTCTGACTTACCATAGTTAGAGTCAAGCCATGTGCTATGTTCCCTGCCTCCACTTACATTAGAGACTGTCCCCCTGCCTGGGGTTTGCTGGATCACTTTTGCTGCACTACTCTGTCTCCCACTAACCCAACACTTACTATGAAGTTGCCATGGGTTATCTAGGCAAGGGTGAGAGGTGCAGGAGAGAGGAGAAGGAGGATAGAAAGAGAGGCAGCATGTGGCTTCATTAGCATTTTATTATTTATTTGATGAATATTAATGCCTGTTTTTATCCTGTGTAACACTGTTGTTTTGAAGTGTCTATGGGTTCAGGAATGGTTATATCTAACCAACTAACATATGAGTTAACCCACACTGTTGCCATTTTTTTGTGGCAAGGTAGTTAACAACCATATTCTTCAGTTTTTTCAAGAACATCTTTATCCATAGGCACCTGCTGTACATAGATCTCTTGACATCTATTCGTTCAATCTAACTCGTGATGCATTCCTTGACTAGCATCTTTCCATCCCACCCCACCTACAAGCATTGCATAGCATCTCTCTTTGTAGTGGGCATACAGCCACCTATCATCTCTTAATGAGTAGGTATGGCTGCATTCTGATGAGACGCTGTGCCACTTCACAGGTGGTACCTTAAGATAGCTACTATCAGAATTCCAAGAGAGAAAATAGCACACCTTGATGAGGACTTAGAGAAGTTAGACCGCTTGTGTACTGTTGTTAAGAGTTGGAAAACGGTGCAGCAGCCATGTAAAATTGCATCGTGGCTCCTTAAAAGACTGTAATGCTGTCACTCCTGCTATGGCCATGCCCTTTCCATGTGGACACACCCAAAGGCATGGAAATCAGATACGTATGCACTGAGCTGCACGACTATGCTTATACTAGCCAAAAGCTCAAAGCAACTCATGCCTAGCTGGCAGGTCAGTGAACAAGCACAGTATGACTTTTACAATAAGGTATTATTCAGCTTCAAGAAGGGATTGTGACACCTACAGCCACAAAGTCAAACCTTAAGGGTGTTTTGCTTGTGAAGGAAACCACTCACTGGAAGATGAATGCTTTATGATTCCACTCGTATTTGGAACTGAGAGTTATTGGACTCATAGACTGTGCCAAGGCAGTTATGAGGGACAGGGAGATGGGTACAGTGGGGAGTCACCGTTTAAGGGCTGAGGCTTCACTCCTGTAAGATAAAATCTGCAGGTAGACAGTGATGATGGCATGGATGTTTATGTGTTAAACATTAATGCAGTGTGTGCCTTAAAACTGTTAAGATGGTCAAACTTACATTATTTATGTTGGAAATTAAACACATGAATATAGACTAATAATTAGTGTTAAGTGCCAAATGGATAGAATCTAGTAGCAATTGGAGCTTGGATCTCTGGGCATCCCTGGGGGGGGGGGGGCGTGTTATCTTTACTGTATTATGGTGGGAAGATATGTCCACTGTTGGTGGCACCATCCCCTGGCTGGAATCCTGGACTGTGTAAATAGGAAAGGGGAGCTGAGCAGCATCATTCATTCATCACTCTCTGATTCCTGACTGTGGATGTGAGGGGACAGCTGCCTCAGGCCCCTGTTCCCCTAACCTCTCCACCATGATGGACTTTACCCTTGAACTGTGAACCACACCGAAAATGATAAGATTGGTGGCAGCTGCCAGGAATGAGAGAGGAGAAATCGGTTAGACGAATCACAGATATCTTGGGCAGTGGGCGTGCTTTTTATTACTCCGTAATAGAGGATATCTGCCATACATTTCTGAAGTACAGAACACACACCATGAGGAGTCAACAGAGGAGTGTAAACCACAAACTCTGGGTGATAACTGGCATTCAGACCTTAATGAAGGGTCACAGATGGTTGAAAATGTACTGCACTTGGTTAAGGAGATGAAGGGTCACAGATGGTTGAAAATATACTGCACTTGGTTAAGGAGATTCCTGGAGAAGGCTGGGCACATCTGGGAGAGAGGTAACACTTTCTGTCCCTTTGTTTCTGAGGACCTCAAACTGCCCTAAAATATAAAAAATAATGTGAGAGAGTTAAGGGATGGAGGGGTAGATGAAACGGCTGTGGGTAGAGAATAATTATGAGAGCCTGAGCTTCCATTTGTGCCGTCTGCTTAGGTTTCTGATGGAAGCTACTCTTGCTGCAACATGAAAGGAGAAAACGAGCAGGAATTGACTTGGGTCACGCTGGCCACCCTGTTCAGGTTCCTGAGGAAAGCAGTGTGAGGTCACAGGAGCTCAGCTCCAGACGGGCCTCCATTTGCTTGTATGTAAAATACTGGATAATCTATACCCCATAATTCTTGAACTCATTACATAGTGTGGTTTGTATGAAGAAACAGCAGCAGTTCCTATAACACAGAGGTGACCTGGGACAGCAGAGCAGCAGGAAGAAGAGTGGTCTATGTGTTGAGAGGAACCGTGAAGTCCAGGCAGATTGCAGCCACCTAGAGTGGCCCCTTTAGCCCTAATGATCCATTGAGCGGGAGGAGTGGTTCAACGGATGTGGGGTAAGAGTGGGAGGAGTGGCTCAGCGGAAGTGGGGTAGGAATGGAAGAAGTGGTTCAGTGGAAGTGGGGTAAGGCATGAATCCTGCCCCACTACTATAGCAAGAACTAGAATGAGTGCCTAGCCATCTTAGCTAGAGACCTTGTGGTGAGGACCACACAACCTAGATCCAGGGCAGGCTCTCCCAGAAAATTCTCTGTATTCCAGTCTGCAACTCAAACCCTACCTTCTACCAGGACTGGGCAGCAGGAAAACAAAACCCACAAGAAAATTAGGATTTTAGTTAAGAGCATGATGGATGTTTAAGTCTTTATTAGAGTAGTTAGAAAAAGGAAGGAAGGAGCTGAAGAGGTTTGCAACCCCATAGGAAGAACAAAAATATCAACCAACCAGACCCCCCACCGAGGTCCCAGGGACTGAACCACCAACCAGAGAGTATACATGGAGGGACCTATGGCTCCAGCTGCATATGTAGCAGAGGATGGCCTTTTCTGGCGTCAGTGGGAGGAGAAGCCCTTTGTCCTGTTAAGGCTCAATGCCCCAGAGTAGGGGAATGCCAGGGTGGGGAGGCAGGAGGGAGCAGGTGGGAGAATGGGGGAGCACCCTCATAAAAGCAGGGGGAGGGGAGATGCGATAGTGGGGTTTTTGGAGGAAAAACTTGGAAAGGGGATAACATTTGAAATGTAAATAAATATCCAAGGAAAAAGAAAGTAAAGTTAAATCTTTAAAAAAAAAAAAAAAAAAAAAAGCTGAATAAGAAAAAGAAATGAGGAAATCTTGGGAAACTGTAGCAAGACCTGTGCAGACGGTGGAGTCCGAGATTTGGGAGCTCCCAGCTCCATGTGACCCTTCCCTGGGATAGAGTCCATGGCATCTATCCTAACTCCATTGTCCAACGCCAAACATGATCCAACCCCACATCATGGTCAATCATCATCTCTATTGAGCGGGCTCTTCCTACAGTGCTGCTGAGGCAACGTTGGATTGCCAGGCTTTTCGTTTCTCTGCAGTCCTCATAATTCCAGTCCTGGGGTTCACCTCGTATGTATATGATTTTTTCATTTCCCAGTAGAGGTTACACAACAGGAAGCCGCTGACCCTAGTTGATCTCTAATTTGACAGGAAAGCTGCTCTGCCAAGCTGGGGTCTGGACAGACAAACCGATTGAAATAAGGCATTCAATTCCCTGCCCCCTTCTCATATAATTGGAGTGGCTTGCTTTGCCACCCACACCCCACTCTCCGGGACACTTCTCCTTAGCTCATCCCCTTTTCCGACCAGCATTCCTGAACTCTGCAGAAATCCTTTGAAGGCGCTTTTCCAGCTCCTGCATTTGACTCATTGTCTTGCTGGGATGGGATCTGTCACTTCTAATTTCTTTCTTTCTTTCTTTCTTTTACTCACTTTGGGCAAAACATTTTAGTAAAAGATGCAATGCCTCCCCTCTCCCTGCAAAGTAACTTGTTTTGGTGCCAGAACTGTTTAAATGCCCTCATATTGAACTGTGCAATCTAATTATGTAAGTTAAAGTGAGTTTAGGGAAGAAATTAGGAAAAGCCCTCAGCTTCACAATTTTGGAACTGGCTTTGCATTTCCCTGGAGGCTTTGCACAGTTCTCCATATTTTTCCCTCCTTAGTAATGAGGCACCTCATCGTGAGCACCACTGGGTAGCAGAGACCACGTTTTACAGCCCGCCGGCCCTTGCAGCACTTAAACTGGCTCTTGATGACTTTCCATTTGTTAACTTCTCTTCTCAGCTGGGTTGGGATGTATCACTTTTACTACTCTATACATCACCTGCTTTACCCCTTTCTGGGTGGTCTCCTGCCAGAGCAGAAGCATCCCCTGACCCTGACCATATTTGTACACGGTCATGATAGGCACAGGGGCAGAAAGCATTGGAAAGCCCCCCCATAAACTTCATGTTGCTCAGAGGCTTGGAACTCAGCAATTACCTTGTCTTAGTTAGAGTTTAACTGCTGTGAAGAGACACCATGACCAAGGCAACTCTCATGAAGGGCATTTCATTGGAGCTGGCTTACAGTTTCAGAGGCTCAGTCCATTATCATCATGGAAGGAAGCATTGCAGCATCCAGGTAGAGATAGTGCTGGAGAAGATGAGAGTTCTACAGTCTAGATCAAAAGGCAGCCAGAAGGGAACTGTCCCTCACAGGCAGACAGAAAGAGGCTCTTTCCATACTGGGTGGAGCTTAGGCATAGGAGACCTCAAAGCCTGCCTACACATTGTTGAACTTCCTCTAATAAGGCCACACCTCCTGATAATGCCATTCCCTATGGCTGAGAATTGAAACACATAAATATATGGCACCAAACCTATTCAAACCACCACACCCCTCCTTCAGGTATATCTACCAAGACCTGCAGAACATAGAAACAATCATGGGCACAGCTTCCTTTTAACAAATGCAACTGAAGATTTTCTAGTGTGTCCTATTAATCAGGGTCCTCTATATTGTAAAGGGTATTTATTAGGTTGATTTAGATAGTATGACCTGGTCAATTCAACATTGGCTATCTTCTACAAACTAGGGAAGTTAAGAATCCTGTAGCTATTTAGTCCATGTGGCTAAAGGCCTCCATAATTCCAGCCTGGTGCTGAAGGCCTGGAGAATGCCTCAAGAGCTGCTGGTCTTCAGTTCATATTAGAATACTCTAGAAGCTGGGCTCCTAAGCCAACAGAGGATGACAACGGCATCATTTTGCCCTAGGACCCATGGTAGAAAGAAGGGCTGCCTCTGGAAGGTGCCACCCAATCTGGGGTTGGTCTTCACCTTAAGTTAACCCTTCTTAGAAATACCTTCACAGACCAACCCCAAAGTGAGTCTCAGTAGATTCCAGAGACAGTCAAGGTGAAAACTAGGTTTAACCATCCGTCATAGAATGCATAAAGATGACAGCGTTTGATGACTGTGGGACATGTAATGATGTCTCTCCTTCACTTTCAAAATCTTGAACTAGGTAAGTCATGTAGCTTGACAGTTTTGAAACTACTCAGTAGTACCTCAACTCAGTGTTCTCATGAACTGCTCAGAGGCTTGAATTGCTTCTTCTGTTGATGTAATATTCTCTTTATACTTAATTGTAATTGGCAGTTGTTTTATATATTCACGAGATATAGAGTGTTCTTGTGACATATGTACATCTTGTAGAGTGGTTAAATCATACTTATTAATGTATCTGTCACCTTACATCCTTATCATGCCTTTGTGATGTTGAGTTACTTGGTGCATAGCTAAATGTTTATGTGCTGAAGATGCCACTGATTGACAGACAGATGTATAGATACAATTAGATTAAGACTTTAAGTCTACAAATGTGTAAATGTGTCAACTACAATTAAACTTAGTTGAGACTGACAGAAGAGAATTGAGCATTGTTTCTACTAGAAAGCCACTAGCAGTGACTGCCTCTTATAGAAGAGGTTGTCAGAGAAACATCCTGTGTTGTTTGATTAGTTGAACTATATTAGCTTGGGGATCGATCATCTTTTTTATTTTCCATTGCTACAGTGAAAACAAAAAATTTTAGGAAGGTGGCTTAGTCAGTGGATCCCTTCTGTCATAAGTGTATGTACCTGTAAATGGGTCCCCCAAACCCATACGAGAAGATCTATGTGTGGTACCATGCATATAATCCTAGCAGTGGAGATAGGCAGATATCTGGAAGCTCATGGGCCTGGCATACACAGTGAAATTCCAGCCAATGAGAGTCTCTGTCTCAAACAAAAGGTTGAAAGGCCTTCTGAACCAACACCGTACATTCTCCTCTGACCTCCACACACATGCTGTGTACATGCACATGGACACACAATGAGTACAGATCATGTTGTAATAGGTATGAGCATGCTATCCTGACTTCATGGACACATGACTAGGTTGCCAAGTATCTAGAGATTATTTTCTTTCCACTAGGCTTTTGAAAATAAAACTTGCAGGCTGTCGACCTGATGACATTTTTTAATCTTTTTAGGGTGATATGATTTGCCTCTGATTCTCTCTGTATTATTTATCTCTGTGCCGTGTTTTATCTCCAAAGTTTTAGATTATAAATAAATCCTTCCATAGATTAAAAATGATTGAAAGGAGCTCTGTTAAATGCAGGCTTACCCTTTTCTTAATCATTGGAACCATTTGGGAGAGCATCTATGGTCACATTTGAAGTTTTATACCATTAGCTAGGTGTTTGGAAGTTACCACCTAATATCCCAGGCTCTGAACAAGATAACACTTGATCTATTTGCTTAATGATTGATGAGTTTCCCCTACTGAGCCTTTAACTCTTCTACATGAATAGACCATCAGCTTTTTTGTCTGTCTGTCTTTTTGTTTGGAACCTTCTTTTCTCCCCTGCACGCATCTTTCTGATATTTTTACATTGTACCTGGCCTCTACTGGGGTGTTCTGGAGCAAGCTGAGAGATAGGGTATTTTGCTTTGGTTGGTGAGATTTCCTATTGTTTACCTTGGCTTAAAGATATCTATTGCTGTCCTTGTAAACATGTGGTTCCTTAGAAACAGAGCCTTTCAGAATGCACATGCTGACAAGAGATCTGCCCAGATCTTGGAGGTTCTTGGTGTGACAAAGGCAAGATTCATTCCATCAAGAAATGCGCCAGAGATAAGGAGAGTAATGAAATGAGCTCTGTAGACCAAGAGGCGGAAAAGGGAGCAATGCCACTGCCAAGCTGCATCAGAATCCTGATACAATCAAACCTGAAAATTCTTAAACTCTGCCTTAGAAAGTCTACTTAGAAAACAGGGGCTCCAGAGACAGAGAGAAAACCCTAAATACCTAAGCCTCTGATGGGAGTCAGTTTGCTCTCTAGGCCACCTTACTCATTAATTTGCCATCTGCTCACCTATTCATCTACCATTTCTCCTTCCACCCACCCTCCAACCCATTCATTACTACTTACCTACCCATCATCCACTCATCCATCCATCCATCCATGCACACATGCATCCATCCTTCCTGCTGCTTTTCCACCCATTTATCCATCCACCCACCATTTACTACCTACCTAACCACCCACTCACCTGCCTATCTGCCCGCCTGCCCATCCATCTACCCTAATGCTCATCCACTCATTTGTCCATCCATGCACTCACATCTACCCATTACATAGTCATTTACTATTCACTCGCTCGTCACAAACCCACCAACCCATCCATCCATTTATCTATCGACCCACCCACTCATACATCTTCCCACCTTTCTGTTTGTCCATCCAACCAACCACCACAGGCGGACCAAAAACAGTATATTTGCCTCCCAATCACTTACCCGTTGTTAGAAAGAGGGGAGTTTCTTTTTCTTTTTTCTTTGCTCTCCCCACTTAGCCCACTCCATCCATGTGGAGAACAAACAGAATCACCAGTGTGTAAAGACGACCCTACCTATCTACCCACCTAACTGCCTTCCCTATGGTCTCTTCTTCTCAAAACCAACTAAGAACTTAATGTGTAGGACTCACTGGGAAGAAAGCTTTTATTCTATATAGTCTGATAAGGCATCAAGAATCAGAATCAGTCTAGTCACATGACTTGGTCCTCTTCACAGACCCCTATGACCAAAAGCAAGAGCTGTGCAAAAGCTTCTAATCTGATTTTCTGTGTTTATGCTCCCTAGTTTGAGATTTATTACAAACAGCATAGGATTATAGTGCCTAATAGATCTTTCTACTAAAATAGCCACCGCATATGTTTCCTTTTGCCTAGTTAGCTAATTGCTTCATTTCAGGAAAGCTTGGGTAGCAGCTTTTTCATCCCATTGCTGTGAACTGTGAGGTATTATTCCCACGTCTCAAATGGGTCTGTGTAAGTTGCCCTCCTCTCCTGCACTGAGCCCATGTTCCATTTGCTCTTGTTTACAGCATGGGCTGTAGTGTTTCCCCTAGTTTTCTTCTTGCGTCTTGCATTCTGTGTTATTTGGAGTTTTGTCCTGGCTTTTTAAAATATTTATAGGGATTCTAAATTATAGAATCTGTCTCTCAGGACTGCTCTTTCTCAGCTGACAATTCATTACAAAAAGAAAAAAGGTTTTGTTCATCTTTCATATTGTTTCAGCCTGACATGGTTTCTTTTTTCTTTAAAGGGGGAAGGGCATTTTGAGAAATATCTTTATTTATCTAGCTGAAAATGTTCCAGAGCTTAATTAGAAGTAGCATTTTGCAACTGTTTGGGTGTTATCTAGAGGCAAAATAATTAGCCTGTAATAATAATCCATGTTGCGATAGACCCGTCATTATTGTCATCAGGGGCTGGGGACAACAACTTTCGGCTCTTAAGGGCAGCAGGGTACTCTCAGGAATGTCCACAAAAGATGAAGGAAAAAAAAATAGGAAAGTGTACTGTGGCTACATAAGCTGGGAGGTTTTGGAATTCGTGCAAGCCCATTCCTCTGAGAAGGAAGCCGTGTTCCCTTGAGGCTTGAGGCAGATCTCTGGTTTCCATTCCTTACAGCATGGAACCTCCAAATCTCAAGACTAGGCTGTGTAAGATCATCTTCTTTTGGTCTGTGCTATATTCCTGAGGGGTAACACTGCCATGACAGGCAGCAACCCTAGACTAGAGGCTAGCCAGGGTTGCCATGTTTTCGTACACAAGGCATGAGCCTAGCTTTATGCTCCGTGTAGTTAATCTGTCAGGATGCCCTAACACCCTGCATTGAGCTTTAAAGAAACAACTAAGTCAATTACAGAGTTCAGCAACCAGAGCTATATATCTCAAACGTAACTGGGCATTCTAGATTTGCAAAATCTGGCCAGTGGATACTGCTGCCCAGTCTTGGCTAAGCGACAAGGCAGTGATCCCCGTGGTCCTCCATTAAAAGACACTTAAAAACACCCGTTCTTCCTGTTCAGTTATATCTTCACGTCTCCAGGGAAGAATCCAGAGAACTGTCTGTTTCTCCGGTGACTTAGATGGCAAACTCCACCACAGGCCATGTGGCACAACTGTGCGGGGCCTACATCCCGATGTTTGCCTTCTTGGTGGAATGATGCCTGCCACCCTGGGTATGCACAACTCCCTTCAGTAGTGAGAAAGTGCTATGGCCTCAAGTCCTGTGGCAAAGGCTCTACCAGAGGCCTCTTAAAGCCCCAGGTAGAGAGTCCTTTTCTTCCTCCCCCTTCCTCCTAAGATCACTAACCTTTAGTGACTCTGGTGTGGAGACCTAGGGAGCCTCCGGAAACATGCTTAGTTAAAGAGATAGTACCTTCAGAGAACAGGGATTTCAAGTAACCCAGATTTCCCTCACATTGTAGTTGCTTCCTGCTGTCTACATGAGGAGAGGTAATTAAGTTTATTATCTGTGACCTAGCACTAATTCCTCTTGCATCCTTGCTTTGTGTGAAGGGAGAATGCCATTTACAAAGAAGTGGCTGGACTGCGCTTTACTCTTGTCAACACATTCAAGGGTTATAAAACAAGTCTACTGAGTGAACAAGCTGGGGAAAGACAGTCCCCCAGAGTCCTCCCTGACAGCCCAAATTGCACACTTCATCACAGAAAAGTAGAAGTCAGGTTGTTGAGAAATATGCTGAAAATTGCACATTGTCAGGGCTGAGGAGTTGGCTCAGTGGGATTCAGGTATAAATACAGTGTACACGTATTTACACCTAAGTTCAAATCTCCTTCACCCGTGTAAAAAGCTAAGGATGGGCAGGAACACCCATTATCCCAGGACTCAGTGGCCAGAGGCTACAGAGGATCACTAGGGTTTGCTGGCCACTATCCTGGTTCCAGGATCACTCAGAGACATGTTCCCTGCTTGAAGGGGCTAAGGCCGAGAGTGATAAATCAGGAAACCTGATGTCCTCACCTGGCCTCCCCGGGCCCACACTGCACACACCAATTATACAATCAGTGAATCAAAGGATCACAGTGCCTCTAAAATTCTCACCAGGTCACTTTCTTATCTACTAAAGCCTTTTTCATTTTCTTTGATTAAGTGAACAATGACTGAAATTAGATAAAGGACAGATGGGATTGATAATGGCTGTACATCCAAGTACAGTAACATTGTACCAAACCACGCTGGGCCTAATAGCTTACACACCAAGAGTGCTTGCAGGTCCAACCAAAGGATGTGATTGTGAAGCACTAAGACATTGTAGTTTCAGGAAAAGATCGTATTTACACTTTTCTTCCTTCGTTTCGGAAAGCAGGGTATTTTTGTGATACATTTTTAAATGTTACTTTTAGGGTCTGTTATTTTGGTCTGTTTCTTTCATTCTGCATGTGCTAATTTTCTTGATTAATTTGGAGAACATCTGCATATAAACGCTGAGTGCTTTTCACTGGCAAAACCTCCCAACTCCATGCAGGACTTAGAGACTTCGCCTTCTCCACAGTCTGGAATTCTACCTAATTGAAATGCCAAACCTGCAAAGGTGCCAAAGCCTGAGTGTGTAATTATGCCATTTTCTCTTGGTCTTTCAGAGTCTTCCTGCGGGCGATTAATCAGTATGCAGATATGCTGAACAAGAAATTTCTGGATCAAGCCAACTTTGAGCTGCAGGTAAAAGGAGAGATAGACAACACCTTTGTGGGAGAATCTTGTTAAGACAAAGTACTGCCGGGCGTCAGTCACCTCTATCTCTAATCCTGGGATCTTAATCGGCCTCTTATCGGAGGTGCAGAGATGGAACCCAAGAGTGAGAAATGGTACTTCCAGTGGATTTGCTCCATTTAGCAAGTTAGGAGATAGAGTTGTCTCCAAGACAAGGTACTGAATCAGAGTGGCAAGAAGGGACTCTTCTGGCAGGAAGCAGCAGGCAAGCCACTGAGTGCCACTGTGCCTGGCTGCCAGCCTCCTCTCAGATCATCCTAAGACTGGATGAAGGGTTCAGTACAGGAGAATCGGGTGTGCTTGACTGAGCTAATTGCTTCTGAAACTCTCTCCCCATCATATTCTCTCCTGGCTTTGTGCCACCTATATTGTCCACAGTGAGTATTCCTGTATCATAAGTATCTCTTCTGTATATGTCCTACCTAAGTATGTGTAGAAGGATCCTGGGGAGGGAACCCTGAATCCTTTTTCGTGCAGATTGCAGTCGAAACAGGATGAGCGTTCAAACTTGATGGACAGTGTCCCAGTGCCCTCCTAAAATTGTCCCGGCAGTAGCACCCTTGCCAGCCACATAGATGTGCATGTATGTATATGTGTGTGTTTATGAACCTTTTTAGTTTTCTCCTTCGAGATTTTCATATATGTATGTATCACATTTTTCTCAGTCTCACTCAAGCCCCATCTTCTCCAAGCTCCCTCCCACCCCTGACAGCTTCCCTTCCAAATTACAAGCGCCCTTCTCACGCTTCTGTCTTTGTGTTTTGTCTTATGACCCACTGGACTATCCAGGACCTTTTCTTGCCAGCCTCTTTTGAACAAAGCAGCTTTGTGCAGGCTTTCTTGAGAATTGAGGATTCTTGTTTATATGAACACTTTTCTGGCCACTACATTTTGGAATGACCAGTGAGGCTGAGAGTATTTATCAGCTATGGGGATTTTTGCTATGCACTGCCTGGGCATTTCTTCTGCTTGCATTGGCTGTCAGTGTTTTTAATTAGTTGGGACTCTCATTATATCCTATTCATGGTTTTAAGTTTATTATATAAAAATATTTAACTTTTCCCGTAGTCAAACCTGACATTTCTCTTGTGATTCTATGGTCTTAGGTTTTGCATAGCAAATCCCTAATTGCCTCAGTGTTGTAAATGAAGTTATCAACAATGAAGTTAATATCAGCAATTATCTACAGAGCTCTGTTTAATGATTCCTGTTTTAAACTTTTCAGTTATTTAATCCACCCAAGACCTCTATAGCTGGTGTTAGGATCAGGGTCTGTCTTTCCACTTGCCACGTTGAGTTCCTGATTGTCTTGCTCTGTCTCTTGCGACTTGACATGCTGCAAACCTATATGCACATAGATTCTATTATCTGTGTTGCTACCACAGTGACTTCCTTGCTTCAGCTCTATAGCCAGGTAGTGGAATCCACACCTCCCAGTGAATTTTCAAGGAATTGCCCTCTCTGTGTTTGTGTGTTACTTCCTGCACACTCAGCCAGTTGAGGGTCTCCTCTGAAAATCATGTTGCTTGGATGTTAACTGGAGCTGTTGGACTGGTAGACTTAGAAATGTGACAGCATTTGAGGGAGTTCTTTGTAGTCTGTCTTTCTTTCATCCCATGCTGGTCTTCTTGCTCTAGCTTTCATTAAACTCTGGCCTTCCATGTGACTTGCTGGCTGGATGCCTGTCTGTCCTGAATGTGGCCGTTGCTTGGGAGGGACCCATCTCCCCACTGAAGGCATTCTCACTGTGCTCTGCTACTGAGGATTCATTATGACTGCTGCCTGGGTTCTCTCCCTAAGACTGAACACCTTGAAGGCTCTGTGCTCTCTGGAATTCAGAGCCGGGCCCAGGCTGGAGTCCTGGGTGTGGGCCAAGCCACAATAAACCACAATAGCCCTGGCCCTATAAGTGAATAGAAAGAGTGAGGGGTCAGCGATGTCATCATTTGAAAAGCTCTCAGCCTGGTGCAGTGAGGCACACCTATAACCGTAGGTCTTGGCAAGTAAAATAGGATCCCAGGTTTTAGGCTGTTCCAAGCTGCAAAGCCATAACCTGTCATGCCATGAGAAAACAAAATGCCAAAAGGAGCATTGCTGTGCCACTTCAAAAGGCTGGGGCAGAAGGATTTTGGGTTCTGGTCCCACCTTGGCTACATAGCAAGTTCAAGGCTAGCACGGGTAGTTTAGCAAGCTCCTTTCTTAAAACTACAATTAAAATGAGCTGGTATCTGGCTCAGCAATAACATGTTTTCCTATAATTCATAAGCCCTGGATTCAAACACAATAAGAAAGAAATAAGGAGGTAGAAAAGGAGGGAGAATGGAAGGTAGGAGGAAAGGATTGGATTTTATTTGTGGTTTTTGCATTATGGCTTTTAAAGGTACTAGGTAGACAGGCATGGTGGCACACACCTACCTACCTGCAATCCCAACACTTTAGAGGTGGATCAGAAGCAGTAGGAGTTACAGTCCTTCTTAGCTACATAACCAGGCAAGGCCATCCTAGTCTGTAAGACACCTTGTGTCAGAAAATTAAAATAAACAAACAAACAAAAAATAAACCAAAAGCAGATGCCAGGTATATGTCTCCATAAGTTCCCGTCTACATTGACCTACCTTCTTTCCCTCTCTCCCAGTCCATGTTTCCAGCCACCCTGGTTCTGTGATCCTCAGAACATACAGAACATGTGTAGCATTGTCCTGTGATTGCTGCAGGTTCAAGAAGGACACAGGATGGAAATGCTCCTTTCAAAAGTAAATAAAACAGAGCGTCTTGTATCCCATGGAGTAAAGCCGCCCCTTTCTATTGCAGAAAAGGCCAAAGAAACATGTGCTGTGTGGGCAGTAACAGAGCTCTCCGAGGTCAGGGACATCTGCTCAGCTTCAATCCTACTGTAGCTGTGAGCATCCTGATATGGGCGGCTATTGCATCCTTGTTTAGTTCTGTGGTGGTCAGGAACCCTGTAGGCAATCCCATTTTCTAGGAAGAGCCAGATAAAGGGGGCCACACAGACTCTTAAACTCTGGGGATTCTCTTGAGTTCCCACCTTTTACAGGTCATTAAACTCAGAGTTGGCAATGTGAATATCTTATTCTTCTGTGACTCTTTGTAGCTATCACATTTGAATATTATCCCTCGTATGTAAATGAGGGTGGGAAGCATCTACAATGTCTTCTAAAGATCATCCTTCAAATCACATATAGTCTATAAATCCTTGAAATGAGGCTTGATCCTTTTACATGTTTTCCCTAATTGTCTGGTGGATGCATAATTTTGGCATAGTAAAAAGTCGTAAATTATGCAAATGTATACTGTTCCTCAGAGAGGGGCTTCTGCGGGTAATAATCTCTTAACCCTTCCAGGAAGCCTACACAGGTAGATACTGCTAGAAACCTCCTGTTACCAGTGAAGCAACTGAAATACAGGCAGAAGTTAAAGGAGCTGCCCTGGTAAATCGAACCTCATGCTCACCCATGAATCACACCCTGAGGGACAGCTGGCATTGCTGTGGATTTTTAAGCTTTTCAGAATGATAATGGCCCAGAACTTTTCTGAACCCTCCGTGAGGCTGTTCCGCAGCTCCACATCTCACCGTCTCCTGTCTTTTGGTTTTCAGCTGTGGAACAACTACTTTCACCTGGCCGTGGCTTTCCTCACTCAAGAGTCCCTGCAACTGGAGAATTTTTCAAGTGCTAAGAGAGCCAAAATCCTTAACAAGTAAGTCCTCCCCCAGCCCTGCCACCTCGGGCAGGAGCCTTCTGCTTATTACCCTAATTTCCATGTCTCCTCTAAGCCAACTGGGTACAAATTGAGATGTAATCACAGTGTAATGAAAGGGTGGTTTCAAAATCACAAATCCGGTGCTGCCTTTGTAACCCATGAATCTAGATCTAAAATTGCAGGATTCGTCCTGGCAGGTTCAAAGTCAGCGTGATTGGAGATGGTTAGTGCTGAGCAGCGTTTGAGTTTCTGGAGATAATGACTTTTGCTGAGCACTCTTCTGATGTCATAACACTGTGGTTTACTTTATTGCTTAGTTCTCCGATTCTGCTTCTACAAAAAAAGAGGTGATGGTGAAAGCCATCGGCAGGCACTGCTGGGACTGTCCCATGGCTGGTGAAGCAGAGCTAGCCGTGGTATCCCTCTTGGTACAGAAGTCCCCTGTCTTCCTATGGGTAGGAGGTCTGCTGTGTGTCACCAAAGAAGAGTGTGTCACCAAAGATCAGCCTGTGTGTCACCAAAGCTTCATGAAGCCCAAGATTCTTGGGCAGCTCTATGGTGCCAGAGTACATCCTGAATGATCCTGTTCTCATGTCAAGAAAGAAGACCATAGGCTGAGAAGATGGCTTAGTGGGTCAAGTGCTTGCTGCTCAAGCATACATATCAGAGTTCATATCTATGGTATGATAAGAAAGAAAAGCAGGACCGTCGCCAGATGCTTTCAGGCTTCATGAGCACACACACACACACACACACACACACACACACACACACACACACACATTTACAGAGGAAAAGAATAGTTGTTCAGCTTCCCTCCCAAGGTCTTGGGTGTACTGAGGTCTTTGTGCCTCATCTTCTGCCTAAGTTTCACTGATGCCATCCTATTCCAGGTGCCTTTTCAATAGGGACTCCTCAGAAGATTCTGAAATGCTGCTCATATTGCTGGGTTGTCATATTTATAATGCCTCTGTAGTATTCTGACTGTCAAGGCCTGGCCTGATCCCTCTGAGCTGCTGAGGGTAGAGGATGTAGGGGAGTCTTGGAGTGTGGCAGCTGCTCTGCATCCCACAGTCCAGCAGTTTCTATCTCCTTTACTGGGAAATTGAAAGCACTTGATCCCTGGAGTGTATGATGTGTTTCTGCATATAATACTGAGCTTAGCCGACAAGACAGCAGCCTTCTAAACACTGCATACATGTGCACATGTATGTGCATGTATGTATTTATGTATGTTTGTGTGTGTGTGTGTGTGCTTATGTGTGCATGTTTCACATATAATCATTAAAGAGCAAGACTTCATTCAGTACATCCTCTCATCCAAGCTGAGCAATGGATGCCATATGGACGGTATCCATATGAGCAGGACAGAGAAAGCACAGAGGGCTCATCATGGGCCACCTTATTTATCTCGTGCTGGCAAATTCCAGCCCAGGCAACTCTGCCCAAGGAGAACTTGACTTTCAGAGAGAGCCTGTCTGCAGTTCCTCTTGCACCTGACCAGATAGATCCTCTTTGGCTGACCCCAAGATCTATGAATATAGACAGTGACTATTATTTAGAAGTGACAGATGTACCTGCCAGACCAAGCACAGTGAGCACAGAGTAGCACCCACCTGTGACTGCTGGCACATTGCCTCTTTGGAACCTTCTTAGGGCTTAATTCCTCGGCCCCCAGTTCCAAGGACGGGCTTCTGTGGACTGCACATTGTAAGAGCCTGACACTGCACAGCTTCCTTTTTCAGGCATTCATAGGGCTCGTGAGACGGGAGGGATTCCTGTGGTTACTCCCCATGCTGTTGAAACCATTACTTCGGAAGCAGAGCACCCTAACAGCTCTCAGTGTGGCTCGCTGAGGCTACCTCAGCTTCTTGAGGTACACACTTCCACCCTTTGTTACATGTGTTCAGCAATCTGTGTGGGCTGTGCAATGCTGCAGTGAGACTCTGGGCATCCAGACCTAGAGGTGACTGACTTTAGAAGCCATTTACTCTGAAGCACCTATACTTCCTGCCCTTAGAGACAGATGCCTACAGGAGAAGAGATGCCTTTAAATTAGGTGCAACTTCCAGAGGCTTTGATGCTGAATGCTATGAAGACTGGGTGGTAGCTCTATGCTGGGGTTTTCTCCTGCTGACGTGCCTACAGTCCAAGCTAGAGCAGCGTCGGTGACGGCTTTAATCATGAAGGACCCTGTTCTCCAGAAAAAGTCTTTGCTTCCCTTCTTTCTCTATAGTTTCAAAGGCTACAGAGCCGAAAGAAATTAAACACAGCTGTCTGATTTCTCCCTTTCTGGAGCCCACAGACTCTGGACCAGGCTTTTCTGTCTCTCTTAGACAAAATAACAAGAGACTTGAGCTGGACTTTTGGGTTCTCTCAAGGATTTCTCAGGTGAGAAGCCTGACCCTATTGGAGGTTGTTCTTGTCAACTCTGTGGGTTATTTTGGTCTCACTAGGCCACAAACTCCATACGGTAGTGACTGGCCATCAAGGGCTCCTGTCTGTGATAAAACCCAACATGATCTATAAGCCTAAGAGACATCAGCTTCATGCAGCTTGTCACCAGCATTCATGATAGTTGTGCCTCTTCATAGGCCTTAAATACTTCATAGTACATTTGCAAACGCTAATCTTAAACAGTAAATGGCTTAAGAAGTATCTCAGGGTGCCCTTCCGAGCTCTTTAATTACTGGGTACATTGAATGCCTAGATCCTTTTGGCTTATCTAGTGGAACAGGATTAGGCTTCTTCTGTGATCAGGCAAGTATGGTCCTGTTGCTGAAGAAGGAGGAGAAGTGGATCCCAAGGTGAAGCCATTCATTGTCTAGTGGAAAGCTAGGCTGAAGCAGTATATGGAGTCAGGAGCTGATAGGGTTGTCACCAGAGTTTTGGTGGCTGGAGGCTGGCCTGCAAGGCACAGCCTAGGGAGTAGAGGTTACCAAGTAATGCGAACTTCAGACAAGGGAGAGCTGGCAGTTGAGATGTCTGCCCATTTGACTGGCATTGTACCCCAAAGGGCATATCCCAGTCCTCTAGCAGAGAGATGCACTACCTTGGAAGTACATAGGAGTGGTATGGGCTGGCAAGGCTCAGAGGACCTAACTTGCAGGGAGATGTTATAGAGTTTGTCCCAGTGGTCTGAAGTGAGATGGTAGCTGGTCTTATACACTTGGGACATGATGCATAGGTTTGACTACATCTAGGAGAAAGCCTTGGGTCTGAAGTAGATTCAGGTCCACACAGTTATACTCTCAGGACAACATTAATGTGTCACATGACCACAAGGGAGCATCATGCTCAGGACCCAACTCTGCTCTGGAAGAGAACAAAATTCATAAATTGCTTTTGCATGATTTTGTTTGTTTGGTTTTGGTTTTGGTTGTGTGGGGGAGAGGGGCACAGGATCTCTATACATGGCCCAGGCTATCCTCAAAGGCACTGAGATCCAGCCTGCCTCTGCCTCCCAGAGTGCTGGGATTAAAGGTGTGCACTACCAAGCACAGAGCTTTTCTAAGTATTTGTAATGTATTCCCTCTTTGAGTGGCATCATGGTAGGGAGAGGGGATGTTGAATGAGCAAGTCCAGCTCTTTCAATAGCCCATTTTCCCCTGTGAAATCTATTACCTCCTAAGGGGACATATTTTGTAGCTGGACCAAAACATCACACAAACAAGCATTCCCATTTCATCAGACTCTGGCTTCTGAGAGTCCAGACTTTTGATGGGACTTTGAACGAAGCTAAGAAGAAATAAAGGACATGTGACGAATCCCCTTTTACACTGTGACCTAATCAGACAGTAGGATTTTGTATTGCAGAGTACGATCAATTTAATCCTCATGCTAATTATTTTTTTCCAAAAGATTCAAATCGTTCCAAGTAAATTCACTTTAAGGATTGGAAAGGGACCTAGGGAAGCAAACTTCATAAGCAGTAGCCCTGTGCCACCTTCATGTTGGCAAAGCTAATTAGATATATTGGTGAGGCATTGCTCTAGAGAGCATAATAAAGCTTACTGTAGGCAGAATGCTCACATCAGCCCTGTGTCTACCAGGGCTCATTCCCAATGGCCTCATCCCCTTCTACCTATTGTGTTCGGGTCTTGTTTTGTTTTGTTTTCCGTTAAGACAGAAATGCCTCATACTACCCATGAACCTGTTTCTTGGTTATCTTCCCTGTATACCCCTTGGCACTCTGACCAAGGCACTAGGCACTAAATCAGCATTCAGTGTTCTGGATTGCTTTCGCCAAGTCCTTCAACACTGTTGTTCTTGGCCTGTGTCATGGCTACAAACCCAGAGTTTGGGTGTTTTGTAAAGAGACTGTCACTGGCTCATCATCTTGGAGGCAAGAGATTTCAAGGGCATGAGGCTAGCATTTTCTCAGCTTCTGCTGAGGGTCTTGTACTTTATAGCAACATGGCAATGAAGCCTGGAGGGAAAGCAAGGAGTAGAGAGAGGAAGTGTTCGTAAGAGAGACACAGAGGCAGACTTGCTTTATAAGTACATACTCTTCCCTGTGATGAATCTATTCTTGGAGACCTAACTCTGTCCTGTGCGATCTGTCTCATTCCCAAGAGATCTGACTCACTCCTTCAAGACCTATCCCAATCTTGAGTGAACCAACCCAGTCTCTTGAAAAACACTTACCCATTCCTGATGGTAGTATTCTCAGATAGAACCACATCTAGATCTTTTAATGTCTGCCATCTCTCTGTCCTATTACCTTAGAGACTGAAGTTGCAGGAAATGGACCTTTGGGGACAAGAGTGTCCAAATCACAGCACACTATCTCCTTGTCCTCTTGAACTCCATTCTAGGTTTGCTTCTGCCTCTTCTGCCTGTTTCCTTGTCTGGCTTAGACTCCTACACCAACACATCAACATGCCAGCCTCTCCCCTTCGATCTCAATCTTAGAGTTCTTATTTTATTCTCTCCTTAGGGAAGCATTTTTCAAATTCTAGATTCTCATTGTTTCATGGGCCATACTAAATAACTGGATTTTCACATATGTTTTTGAGTCCGTCTGCCATAACAGTGGGCACAAAGGAAGTTGCAATCTCTTGTCTAGTAGTTATGGAAGCCACAAGTTTGAAGTGAGGATGGTGATGGTGTAGATCCCTCTGCTGGGGGCTGTTCTGTTAACTTTAAGTGGCCATCTCCAGACCTCAGCATTGCCTAACCCATGTTTTCTTGTCTCTGCTTTTCTCTAGATGAGGTTCTTTTTATGTCTTCCTGTATATCTGTGACTCTTGACATGCCTTCCTTATAGACCTCACTGTACTCCAGTGTGGCTCTATCATAACTAGGTTACATCATGTAGACCCTATTTCCAAGTGAGGTCACATAGACAGGCATCCTCTTTATAAGATATGCAGATACCCTGTATGATTATGGGATTGAAGTCTATCTCCTCTGTTGTGGTGTTTATCTCCTGAGGCCTGTGGGTCTTGGAGTTCTCTGTAAGTGATGGCTAAATGAATCAGTCTAGTTGCTCTTGACACCATGAGCAAGATGCTGTGGTTAAGGCAAGGCCTTTAAATGATAGCATCTCCTCACTAGAGTGCTGGCTGAGAGAGTGGGTACTACCTTGCTCTCCACGTTCAGAACAGCCTCAAGATAAGCATCAAGAGTTGTTTCCCTATACTGTTAAAAGAAATAGGGGCCAAGGAGTTGCCCAGCTGTATCTACATTTGGGTTCTAGTTGCCCTTACCCCTTACAAGGCTGATAGTAAATGTCATTTTCTCATCTTCGATTAAAGATACTGGCATTAGTACTGGATGTAGGAGCATAGGACTTCCTAGACTGGGAAAAGTCTTCCTTCTGGGTCACCTTTCCTGTGTTCACTTGGTAGGTGGATATGAGAACATTCCAGTTCCATATCCTTATGACTTGGCAGAGCTTGAAGCATCTACTCAGAGCCATGAGTCCTCAGTTCCTCACTGGAAGAGTGACTATAACATGAAACGGAAACATTTAAAAAAAGACGCAACAGCAGGTCCTAGGAGTATGTGCAGTGCAGGGAACAATGTGGGCTCATGATCTCAGGACTCGGACTCTCTTCTCTTTGACCTGTCACCTAAGCCAAGTCGCCTAGCTTTTCCCCTTCAAGCTTGGGCCAGCTCTTGACTCCGTGCTGTTAGAGAGCCACTCAGCTGTGATCTCTAGGGCTGCCCCAGGCTCTGAGGTCTGGCTCTAGGAAACGAGCTCCAGCCAGACACTCTCAATTATGCTCCTGTTTTTCTTTCAAGGGAAGAAGGTAGAAGTGTTCCCTGCAAACCCTCTTGAGGTCTGGTGACAGCTGCTACTCTTGGTAGGGAATTACTAGGAAGCTTGTAGAGATTCATCAGATCTGCCTTTCTATTAAATGCAAAGGAAGGATCAAGCCCAGCCTGCTGCCAGGGGACTCCAATCCTCTCCACCGTGTGACTCCTTCCTTGCCTGGGTTTCCAGGCATCTCGTCTTATTTGGCTGTTAGACAGTATTTTCGTCTCCTTGTGCTGTAGGCCTGGCTCTCCCGAGAATCAACCACTTCAATCATTGCCAGTGGCCTGCTTCTCAAATACCGCCATGTCCAATCATCGTTTGAACCGGAAGAGCAGAAGTGAGAGTGGAAACCCATGGTCCTTACCCTTCTTCAGTAAGGGGAAGGCATTGTGCTGGCCAGCAGCAACAGCACTCCTAATTTCCACGGCAGCTGGAGAAAGTCAGGTCAGCACCCAGAATCACCAATGTTAAACCTGCTGCTGGCAAAATGAGTCCCCCGGCTCCCTTTACAATATTAGAACTGTAATCAGTAGAGAAGCGGAGAGAAAGAGCAAGGACCTTGAGTCAAGGGCAAAGGAACAGAGACATCCAGGAAACCCAGTGTTAGGTATTTCTGTTTTTAAGAAGGAATTCTTCCTGTAGCCTGGATGGAAGGTGTTCAAAGCCAGAGTTAATGATACTGTGTTTGATACCACTGGCTTCACTGGTGGATTGAGGGTCTGAACACACATCACAGGGGCTAGAGAACAACGCTGTGTCTCCCAGTCCTGTCTGTGGCCTTGTGGCTGAAAGTGACTTGTCCATTAACCTCAGAGAAAAAGTCAGGGCTGGGTCTGAATGTGATCCCCGCCCCCATCCTAAAAATGCCAGAAGATGCCAAGTTGCCACGCTGCCAACTCCATCTTGCCCAGGCCCCGGGTGGCTTTGGCTGCTGAGAAACCTCAAAATAAAGCACATCATAATGTGTTCAGGTCTCGGAACCCTTAAGCAATTTGAAGAGGGAGTTAAGCCTGGAAGACTGTCTCCCTGTTACTCATGACCTCATACCTGCTAGCTGGTACTATGTCTTCACTGCCTGGAACACGCCTCCCATCCCTGTGGCCTTGGCAGCGAACCCACCACTGGCTGAGATCTCCTGATTTACAGAGAATACCTGAGTCAGCTCTCGCTGGCTTGCTGGGTGGTGTCTGTAAGTCTCAGCTTGTAGTAGCTGACTTTCCAGTTCTGTTGCTCCACTGACACTTGGATGGTCTATACTTCCTGCTATCCAGTATATCCATGTGTGTATATATTCATACATGCATGCATACATACACATATATGCATATAACATATATGTGCGTACAAAGTAATGGGTTCATTATGACATTTTATACACATATATCATTACAGTTTGTTATACACCCTCAATATCCTTCCTGAAGACCCCTTTCATCCCTTTTTTACCCTCAATTCAGTCCCCCTTCTATGTCCATGCCACATCTTTTATTCACTCTCATTTTCCCTCTCTTTAGACATCAACCCCTCCTTATACCCCTTTTCTATTTTTTTAGATATGTATATAATCTGGAGAAGAGTTTGCATATACTTGCGCATATATATAGATATATGAAAGGAACACTTGTATACATATATATACATGTGCCTGTGTGTGTGTGTGTGTGTGTGTGTGTGTGTGTGTGTGTGTGTGTATACATGCCAGATCTCACATAGAGAAAGTGCGCATGTAGCTTGGATTATATATTTTCTCTGGTTGAGATGAACAAGCCACTGTAACCCTCCCTCTGTGAGTGACAGACAGGTGCTTAGGTGCAAGAGACTTTAATAAGGTGGCAGCCAGCTGGGGGTTGTTGATTTAGGTGCCAGGGCTGCTTGCCTGAGGAGCCGGATACCCTCGTCTGTGATCAGCTTTCCTTGGCGCCTCAGCTGCCACAAGGAAGGACGGAGCAGGCTTGACGACGCAGCTGCTCGGCTGCAATGCTGTATGATAATTTCGCAAATTATTATTTTTAATATAATCAGCTTTTTCCTTAGGCACTAAAAGAAAAAGTTAAATTGCTCACAAGCTAATAAAGGTTTATCTTCCGAAGCATCAAATTCTGTTTACTCATGAAACGCACACCTCCTCTCTTCGCCCACCGGGAGGAAAATTAGCATTTATTTTCCCAGATAAACAAAAACTGGTGGAATGTTTGTTGACATATTTGGGTATTAAGCTCTTGCTTACATTTAAAATGATATAAAAGAGTGGGAAAAATTTGGAAGCTGCCTTCCCCAACTCTTGGGTTTTATTTTCCTGGGGGGAAACTACTGCTCTGTGGGTTGAATGCTATTGGGTGCCTGGACATGCCAACAGCAGCAAGCATGGAAGACAAACTCCCTTAGGCCCAGGGACACAAGACTGGCTGTTCTTCACAGCTTCTCCATGCTCCTTCGGGGATGCTCTGTCACCTGGGATGATTCCTATTCCCCCCTGGAGCTCTCCTAGCTAGAAATCCTGCTGGTGGCAGATGTGATTGGAACTCTAACACAGCCTTCATCTAAGTCCATGGTGGAAGCCCAGAGTTTGATTTCCAGAATCTCTGTAGACTGTCATTGCCTCTCTCCTTCTTTCTAGGTATGGAGACATGAGGAGGCAGATTGGCTTTGAGATCAGAGACATGTGGTACAACCTGGGTGAGTAGCTAGACATTATCTTGGGGATGGGGTGAGCACCTTGAGTCTTCTCTGTGTTGTGACATCAACCCCATTTTTCAGTATGTGTGTGTGTGTGTCTATATGCACATGTGTGTGCTTACGGAAGCCATAGTTCAGCCTTTGTTCCTGAGGGACTGTCCAATGGTTTGTAGAGCAGGATCTCCTTGGTCTGTAACTTGCCATGTTGACTAGCTGGCTGGCTCGTCAGACCCTAGAGATCCACTTGTCTCTGCCTCCCCAGCACTAGGGTAACAAGTATGAGCCCTTCACTCAGCTTTGTTTTCTATGAGTTCTGGCTTTGAACTTACTGGTTCTTTAACAACTAAGCCATCTCCCAGCCCCTTGGTATGTCTCAAAGACCTCAATTGTTTCTATTACCAGGATAGCAATCACTGCTTCTTCCATAGTTCCTTTTTCAGTAAGGAAAACAGATTCAAGAGAGGAGAAAAGCATCTTCTAGTGGCAAAAAAATGAAATCTAGAAAGTGCCCTCTGGCGTCAGGCAGGCACATAGCTTGGATTGCCATTGGTCTGACTTATTTACCAGGCTGACATTGACTCATGTGCTCGGCTGAGCAGAATCTACCTTCTAACAGATTTATTCACCCACCCAAAATCTGCAGTTACTTACCCTGCCACCAGGTGGCAGTAACACTGTGTGCTGCCGAGATCAAAGCAGTGAGAGATCTGTTTAAAGATTACAAACACATACAACCTTATCCAGGAATTAGTTCGTTTATACAATGCTTCCACTATGTTTTATCATTAGCAATAAGAAATTCTCTACTAAAAAACTATCTATTAAAATCTTAACCAAAGGCCAGCAAGATGACTCTGTGGTTAAAGGAACTTGCCAGATGCCTGAATTTTATCCTGAGATTCACAGGGGTTGAAAGAGAGAACCAACCCCTGCTAAATTTTCCTCTGTCTCTGGTCACACACACACACACACACACACACACACACACACACACACACACACGAATAAATGGGAGCTAGAGAGATAGCCCAGTGGTTAAGAACATTGGCTAATCTTCCAAAGGACCTTGTTTTGATTCCCTGCACCCACATGAAAGCTTATACCTATCTGAAATTCCAATCCCAGGGATCCAGCACTCTCTTCTGTCCTCTTCAGGCACTGTGTGCATGTGGCACACAGATGCACATGAAGACAAAACACCCATATGCATAAAGCAAACAACTAAACATAAATAATAGAGGCTTTTGATTCACCATACTGAGAAGGAAACTAACTGAGGGGACCCCTGCCCCCATCTTGTCACTCACTAATGTGAACATATAACTAAAACCCGAGTGTTTCAAAACTTCCTTGCCAGCAGTGAACGTCAATTTGGGCATGAGAACATGCAGGAGATCAAAAGGAAGCCATGACCTTGGCCAATTTAAGAGCCAAGTTTTGTGATCTGCAAGAAGGAACAACTGGCAGGGTTAGATTCCGGCTAGGCACATAACTGGGAGTTTTATGGGGTGTTGTTGTTATTGTTTTGGTTTTTGTTTTTGTTTTGTTTTTTGTTTTGAAAAAATAGTAAGTTCTTTTCTTTTCCTGGGATCTTCTCCAAACAGAGCCTAAGAACAGCTCTGTGGGGTCATCATGGCCAGCAAGGACCCTTCATCCTGTGGGTCTTCAGGGTTCAGGCCCACCTGCCAATGGCCCTGTGCAGGCTGCCACTCTCTAAACTCACAGAAGCCTGTCGTGATTTCCCAGGATATATACAGCCTCTTTTCCACATAGCTTCCTGTTTTCTTTTCTTTTTCCAGTGGGCTCAGGTTTGGGACGATGCTGGCAGGCACATGCAGCCAGTTCTGCCAAGAAAATAAAAATAGAAGTCGGATCAGATGTGTTCCTCACCTTAGAATTAGTCACCTGTCACTCCACCAGTGCTGTTTGTGGTCTTTGGGGAAGGAGGGGTGTCTCACACAGAGGTGCCCAGCAGCCCCAGGATACAGAGCGGAGTCTCCTTGCTCAGCATGGTACAAATGCAGACCCGGGCCTGCTGGATGGGACAGGGCAGCATGGAGGTAGCCCATGGGGCCACCTCGTCTCCCTCTCTCCTGGTTCCGTCATCTACTCTTGTTTATGTTGTCCAGCTCTTGGGAACCGGTGCATCCTCCCTGATTCCATCTGGCTGAAACAAAAATGCTCATGGAGAGACCTTTCTTCGGCCTTATTTGGCTTGGGCTATTTTCCATGTGAGGATCCCCTTCACTGTATTTTTGGGAATGTGCAAACTGACTGCTTCCCACTAAACCCAGATACGGCACCATCAACCCTAGCTGGAGGTGATGAGAGGTTCTCTGTCCTGTGGTCCTTGTGTGTGCACAATTTTCCTACAGTAAGACCCTGTTTAATTGTTGGATTCTTGAGCAGCAGAAGTGTCAAGGCGAAAGCCTGCCTTTCAGAGGACACCAAGGGACACTCTCAGAGGACTTAGTGCTACATCCTGTCACTAGAATAGACACACTCCAGGCAGGTCAGGGTTGGGGTAGAGAATACAACTAGGGGACCTAAGATAAAATCATTTACTTTGCACCATGGTTATTAGAGTCTCAGTTACTTTTCTGTTGCTATGAGAAAGCACAGTGACCAAAAACAGCAACCTACAGAAGAAAAGATCTATGTCACCTTAAGGTTCCAGGAGGGGGGGCAATGGAAAGGAGGCGTGGCAGTAGGCTGCTGGAGCAGAAGCTGAGAGATCATGTTTCCACTACACCCAGGAAGCAGAGAAAGGAACCTGGAAGTGGAGCAAGGCTGGAAACTCTCAAGGCCCACCTCCAGTGACACACTTCCTCCAGTGACACACTTCCTCCATCAAGGCTGCACCTCCCAAAGGTTCCATAACCTTCCCAAACACAGCCGCTGACTCGGGACCAAGTGTTCAAAAACAGGAGCTATGGGAACTTGTCTCTTTCAAACCACCACCATCATCTTGTTCTGCCTTCTCCCCCAAGCAAAAGAAAACTGCAGGAGTCTCCTTCACCCTCATTGACCCACATCCGGGTCCCTCATTAGACTTCAGCCAGATGTGCTTCAGGGGAAACCCGAAATATGGATGTCCAAAATAATTAAATTAATATGCACATCCAACAGCCCTGCCCACCTTACTAACTCAGGGACTGTGGACTTGTGACATTTCCATCCCCAGGGGTATCACAACTCAAAGGTCTCAGGCTACTCCAGCCAGGTATGATTTCTGGACCAGGGGGAAGGGTGGTGATCCCTGGAGATAAAGCTCTATTTTCTTGTAGCTTAGCTTTCCAGTGGCTGCCCCGGCAACCATGGGCTCTGCTGTGTATGTTCCTCCCAGCTTGGAACAATAAAAGTCGCAAGTGACAGACAGAACTTTATGACACTGAAATTACAGTTGATGAACAACCTGCTGTCACGATCTTCTGCTTTCTGAAGCATTGGCTCTGACATCTTTTAGGCATAATACAAGGAAAATGTCACCTGAGAAATTGAATATAATGGCATTTTCAGGGGACAACTTTGCGGCACTTGCACGCCTCTCAGAAGTGTTAAGCATTTAGGGAAGTGTGCAGAATCACACCGTTGTCGCTCCAGACAAGATATTATCTATTTAGCAAAAGTTGAAAATTTGGATTCTAATTAAATTCAGGTTCCTTATCAGAGATTACATTTTGTGCCTGTGTCCACTCCTTACAAAACCCTCTTTTGGCTTATGAGAACACTGTACTTTCTTATGTATGCTTATTTATAATAGACACATTCACTTAATGGCTCTCTTGACAGAAATCTGCATTTGTTGAGCTATAAAGAAAATCAAATTCTGCATTGTGTTTTCCTGATTGTGTCACAGTATTAATAAGATTAATTAACTCCAGATCAGCTGCTAGTGTTAATAAGAAAATGTCACAAATAATTCAGTCAGGTGTATCATTTCTCATGCACCCTCCTGTTATGTGCTGGAATGAGATAGTGCTAGTTAGAGTGCAGTGGCTTGAAGAAAAAGGAGGCATTCTGCAATGAAGGATGAGAGCTTGCTACCTGGGAATGCCACCCCTGCCTCATCATGTCCCCTCAGGAGGCCGGTGTATTAGTCATAGTTCTAAGAGAACAGAACTCTGTGTGTGTGTGTGTGTGTGTGTGTGTGTGTGTGTGTGTGTGTTCATGTGTGTGTATTAGAATGGCTTGCAGGCTGTGGTCCAAGTAGTCCTATAGTGGCTATCTCATGACATAAAGGCCAAGAATCCCATAATTGTTCAGTGCTGGCATCCAGGGAGGACCTAGAGAGCTCCTGGCCTTCAGCCTGTGTTGGAATCCCAAAGAAGTAGGTTCTAATACCAGCAGAATAATGTTCCAGCACCAGATGGGTGGACCCGCCAGCAAGAGTGAGGGCAGGCAGGCAAAAGCAAAAGCTCCTACTTTTGTGTCCTTTTATATAGGCTGGAACTCTTTTGTGTATCCCAGATTTAGGCTGGGCCTTCCTACCTCTAATAATCCAATCAAGAAAAATCCATCACAGATATGCCCAGATGTGTGCGTTTGCCATTGATGCCAGATATTGTTAGTTGACAACAGAGATTACCTATCACAGCCTGCCTGCCTCACTTCTGCACACCAGCAGGGGCACAAACCGCTGCTTTCTCCCTTTGCCTTCCACAGCTCTCATCAAGTTTTGTATGTGTTCATCTATGCTACCCCCCAAGCGTCCTGAATTCAGTGATGGGACAGTCAACAGCCCCTGGAGCTCACCAAGTAAGCTTGGTAGGCTTGGCCAATCAATGAACCCTAGGAAACCACCTCCCCAGTACAGAGAATACAAATGTGTTCCGCCATATCTTTGCTTTGTATTATTTTAAATTCCGAGGCTCAAACCCAGGTCTTCATGCTTGCAGGGCGCTTTACCTCCTGAGCCCAACAAAGCTGTTCTTTACAGAAATGCATGCCTGTCATGCGTCAGCCTGAGGCCCTGCTCTTTCTGCAGTCCCATGATTTAGTGGGGGCTCTGTGTGCTTTGACTGCAGTCATTCCAAAGGCACTGTGTAGTTCACAGAAGTGTCAGGTGGACCACACGTCTCGGTGCCACCTTGGAGACCCACACTCTCCCTGTCTTGGCTCCCATGCTTGTCAGATGGGGCTTCCCCAGCCCCAGTCCCCTGCTCTGTCCAACTGAGTAGCAGACGATAATCATGTCCTTGGATTATGTGCTACACCTGACTTCTTGTGAAACCACCGTATCTGGTCCATATATAAGATCTTTTCTCAAACATCCAAACACCCTCTCTAAAAGGACAATAATATATATGATAGTACCTAGTATCACGAAGCACACTGAAGGAGCCATGCCCACAGGTGACAAATTTTTCAAATATTGCTTTTTATCACAAATGTACATGCATGTATGATCTAGGGGAGGAGGCATGGCATGGCATATGTGTGTGTGGAAATGAAAGGATAACACTGTAGGGTTGGTTCTCTCTTCCTACCTTTATGTGGGTTCCAGGATCATACTTGGAGCTTGGTGGCAACTATCTTTACCTACTGTGCCATCTTGCTGACCTGAAATACACGTAGAGGATGGTGTGTCATTGCTTGCTCATGACTGAACTCTTGAATTCTGTTCCCATTTCTTTCTTTATGGTTGTATGTTGGTGGGATGTGCACACTGTGTGGAGACCAGACGTTCACTTTATGTGTCATGTCTCCATACCCTCTACTTTATTTACTGAGGCAGGGTCTCTCACTGAATTCAGAGCTTACCGTGTAGGCTGGCCTGGCCCTCCAAACTGCCCCAATCTCTGCCTCTCATGCACTGGGATTCCTGGGTGCTGCCATGCCTGCCCAGCTTTTATGTGGATGCTGGGGTTCTGAACTGCAGTCCACATACTTATATGGCAAATGCTTTATCTACTAAACCATCTCCTCATCCACACGTGAATTAAAGGTGGAGATCCCAACCATTGAAATTCCATTCAATGTCCCAGGGTCTGTGCTACTGTATTCTCTGTTCTCAAACCCCCTTTGGAAAATTCCACCCCTTCTCTTTTTTAAAATAATGAATGTTGCATTTCTTGATTGAAAGGTCAACACAAGATAAAATTCATCCCAGAAATGGTCGGCCCAATATTGGAAATGACATTGATTCCTGAGACAGAACTTCGAAAAGCCACCCTTCCCATCTTCTTTGACATGATGCAGTGTGAATTCCACTCCACCCGGAGCTTCCAAATGGTAAGGGGGAAATGCGCCATGAGTGTGAAGACTGTCGGGACAGACAAAACAAACCAATGGGAAGACAGCTCAAAGAGAATGCTGTGACCATCCTTACTGAAGAATCTGTATCTTCTGCCCTCCCCTTTAGGAAGGGGTCATGGTTTCTAGCTGTCTCTTACTGGTCTTTATAGGGGATGACATCAAATCCTAGATTAAAGCCCCTTGAGGCTGGAAAGGGAATTTGATGGGTTTAGAGCATCTGCTGTAAAATCATGAAGATCTGAATTTCAATCACCAGCATCCATGTTTAAAAACAAACAGACAGACAGACAAACAAAAAACTTTCCATAGGCATGCACACCAGTGCTGGGGCATAGGTCATAGGTCATAGGTCATAGGACTGCAACAGTGGGTCATAGGAACTTGGCAAACCTAGCCAAAAAGATGAGTGTCGGGTTCAGTGAGGTGTTTTTGTCTCAGGGAATAAGGAGGAGATTGAGAACAGGACACTCAGCATTCTTTGGCTTCTGCAGGTGGGCTCTGTGCACGCACACCCACACACACACACACACACACACACACACACACACACACACACACAATTTTTAAATCTTATTTTAATGGGGATATAACACTTTAGAAAGCAGACTGACTCTTTTTTATTTTTATTTTTTTTGCCCTAGGCTGCTTAGTTTCCGTTACCAATAAGTGTACCATGCGCCTGCTCATTCACATAGCTTGAACTCATATTGAATGTTTCCTCAGTATACATACTCGGAAATGCAATTTTAGAATCAAAATGCCTTTGTACCGTTTGACATTATTGCCAATTTGTTTGATATTATTGCTATAAGCTTTGACCTGCCTCCGCTGCTGCCTCCTCGAAAGCCTGGCTCCAGTGTCACTCCAGGCTTACTGAAACTATAAATTATAATCTAAAATACTTTTTTCCCAGGCATAAAATTCATCACACTTTTCCATTTTACATGAATCAAGTACAAAGAAAGACTTGTGAAAACTGCTATTAAATTTTAAAACTCAGATAAATGGAGAAAAGGTATTTATATAGATAAATGTCACAAGCCCAGAAAACTAAAATCACAAGCCTTGAAACCCATTTATACCATTCCTCATTTTTAAACGTAGACTTTGGGTCAAAGTAAAGGTCAAGGGTAGGTGAAATGAAGATGAATGGGAGGAGGGGTTTCTGCAGTTCCCCTCCCTCCTCTGGGTCAGTGAGAGCCATAGAAGCCAGCCCACCAGTCTAAACACTTTTTTGGGGGCATCCAGACTCTGTCCTTTATTTTTGCACAGAGCTAAAGTTCCTAAGTCATACGACAAAGGAGAGAGGCTCCCCAGATCCCAGCTTGTGTTCTATAAGCATTTCACCGACTTAAAACATACCTTGTTTGGATATAGGCAAAAAGAAGCAAATCTGCAAAAGATCCACAAAACTTTTTGGGCTAAGTGTGGCTTCATACTCTTAACTCTCACTGGCTGTTTCCCATTTCTGTGCAGACACTGGATTGCAAGCATTGTCAGCTCTCTGAGTGAAACAAATCAGAAGGCCAATCGGTGAAGCTTGTAGAAACAATCTTGTGATTACCAGCTTTCCTTCCTCACCAGAACAAATACCCCAGATAATCTATTTATAAAGAGAAAGTGTTTGTTTTGGCTCCCTGTTTGAGAGAGTTTCACAGGTCACCAGCTGTCCCTGTCTGGGGTCTTTGGTAAGACTGGAATAGTGGAGTAGAACTGCTCACCCCAGGACCAAGGAGAGCTGAGGCCAGGCTCTCCTTCAAAGATGCACCTAGTGGTCCACTTGGCCTAAGTACCTCCCACACTAAGTTTCCTGGAGACTAAGCCTCTGTCGCATGGGACTTTGAGAGCACACTAGAAAAGCCAACTGTAGCTGGTCTCTTCTGAGTCTCTGTTACTAGGGGTTGGGGAAAAAAATCAACTACCTCTACTTCCCAGGAAGATGCTCTGACCAAACCTTCCCAGCACCCATTTTTCTGCTGGTATCCTAGCCACTGGGTTTTCTGATATAAAGTAGTTACAGTGGCCTTTGCTGGCCCTCTCTGCCTCCTAATCACAGTCCTTTGAGAAGTCTCACCTGGCCCTTTCTCAGCTCCAACTTCCAACCTTCTTCTCCCTGCCTCCCCATAACAAGGCTCTCCTGGACCACAGTGCTGATGCTTATCTGTTGACTTGCTCTGTCTTAGCAACTTTCTGCTCTTGCTCTGGCCTGTTCTCTTAAAGCAGAAGGCACAACCCCTATGCCTTATTGGCAACCTCTACAGATATATCCTGACACAGCTGGCTCAGACTGCCTCTCCATCCAAAACTGCCGGGATGGAGACGGTTGGCTGCTGTTTAACTAATCCACCACAAACGCAATTATCTAACCTGATTAGTCACATCACTGAGGGCTTAAATTGCCTCCACTTTTATAGCAGATGCACAAACCTAATGGAGTGAGGGGAAGGCATTAGGGCTTTTTGTTTTTAGGCAGCTTTAGTGTTTTGGTCACAGGACACAGCATCTTCTAAAGATTGTGATTTTCATAGAAGAGAAGTTGATATGCTGCTGTTCCCAAAATATGCACTGTGGCCAGGTTATCTTGCTCACCTGCAATTGGAGTTTGGAGGCAACCTCTTGGGTTTAGAGGGAAACCTGCATTTTACTCAAGATTAAATGCTACCTAACCATGACTGGGGTTTTAGAAGCATGCGCTGCAAATTGGCTTTTCCAGAGTTGCCCTTTCACTCCCTAGCTGTAATGGTAAAGTTTTAGTAACATGTTCGTTCCAATGCAGTTCCTGGGAGTGCAGAAAACTTCAGAGAGCACTATGCCCTTACCATGTACAGCCTCTCCAAGGTCCTTCCATTGGCTGGGCTCCCGTGGTGGTATAATGAGGTAGCATGAGTTACCCATTCGGGAACCACAGCATCCTGTAGCCCATGACAACCTTTCAAGGGCTGTATTCCTTTCCTCAGTTCACTGAGTCATCTTGATTTTGTCAGTTCTGGACAGATCTCACCAGAATCGTGAGATTCTGTAGGGCTCAGGGATGCAGCTCAGTAGGTAGAGTGTTTGCCTGGTGTGCACAAAGTCAAGGGTTTGATTCCCAAGCACTGAATAAACATAGCATGGTGGTAGGTGTTTAATCTTTTGGAGTTAGAGGCAGAAGGATCAAAATTTCAAGGTCGTGCTCAGCTGCCTAGCAAATTTGAAGCTAGAATACATGACTCAAAACAAACAGTCTAGGAAAAGCATAATAATGACTGGACAGTCTGTGGTCTCAGGGTCTCTAATGCTAGTAAATGTCAGCTGTTTGTAGCTAAATCGTACAGGGACTGGGCCCGAACAGGTGGATCTTTGATCCAACCTGAAGGGTCTTGGACAAGGCAGATGCATATAAAATACTAGGCAGCCTTCAGCCCTTTCAGAAATCCCGCCTGGCTAGAGACATGTATGTTCTTCTGGGCCAGGACAGTAGATCTGCAGCCCATTAGAAGGAAGACATCACAGTGGGCTAGTTACTCTTCCTATTCCCAAATCTCTACCCTCGATATTCCTCCCAGCCCCACACCATCTTCAGAATGTCCTTTTTCCCTCCATGGTTGTGGGTGCTCCAAGTAGCAGAGGCAGGACCACATGGGAGAGTGTCAGCTCGGAGGCCTTTCAGGTGTCTCTAGGGTGAACCCTCCTGACCCTGTAGCAGCTGCCATTGACAGAGGGACTCCCCTGTCATTACTCTGCCATCTCTACATGAGTCTTCTGTCAGCAGAAATTCATCTCTTTTCTTCTCCACCTGTCTCACCTCTGACTGTTACAGAACCCTGGCTTTTTGATCTTCCCCATCCTTTCTAAGACCCTCTCATGATCTGGTTATCCAACCCATCCACCTAAGTCATTCGCTCCTACCTCTACTCTGTCAGTTTCCCCTCCAGAATTCTCTGTCCCCAACGATTGTAACATGTTGCCTCAGCTCATCGGTTTTCATGGTCCCCTGTCTGAATCCTTCCACCCCATCCTACAGTAGTATGGAAGAGGTGAGGAGACATCATGTCTTCTTGCCCCGTCTGGCACCTATCTCTTCACATCCTGCCTTGGTAAGGGCATGATGGACCATCTCTAGGCATTACCCTGAGAGCCTTGCAGAGGCACAGCCATCAGAACCTCATACTGTACTTTACTTCCAAAACATAAAAATGAAAGAGGAAAAAAACCCACACGCTTTAAATTCTGCCCTGACATATTTTTAAAGAATTCCCATTTGTTACGACTTTGGGAATGAAACGCTAACAGCTGAGAAGTGTAAGCAAATGGCCACGCAGGCTGCATACCATTGATTAAAAAATGTAATGGAAAAGGTGAAATCATGTTCTCAATCAAGGGGTTGTTTCTTGTCATCTTTGTGAGACTCGGTAAACTGCTCCACAACCACCAGACACTCCCATTTAGTAGTAACAATACAAACATGAGGAATGTTGGTGTCATCCTGAGTTTCTGTTTGAATAATCTCCCTGTGCCACCCCTGCTGCGTACCTTAAGCAAATAGTTGAATAACCCGAGTTATTCAACTTTTTTGGGACAATGTTGAAAGATTCTGCCATTTGGTAAAAAAGCCAATACAATTTGTAGTGTAGTATGGATGTAAGTCCGGTGGAAATTTCATCTTGTTTACTCTCCAATTCATTTGGGAGTTTTATTTATTGGCTTGTTTATTTGTGTTCTTTATTTCAAAAGCAAACATGTTCATATTGCTTTCGATGCTTCTAAGGGAACCATGGCATGGGGAATAGATTTGATTTCATTGAATTCATTCCCAAAGGTGGTTTGAGAGATCTTGACAGCCAATGCCTTTGACTCCAAAAGTTCTGATTATATTGAATTCTGTTCTTTAAAGCCTTCCAGCATAGACATACTCAACCTCCCATAGTCTCCTTCAACTAAATCAAACTTGACTCTCTCTGAGGCCATTTTCTCAGAGTTCACTGTAATTGTGCTCAGCCAGAAGATCCTCTTCAGACTGAGTTGTGAGTGTCTGCGAGGCGTCTCAGCCAGTCAGCAGATGAGCCTCCCTGCTCTGAGGGTACACTTTGGGGTCTCTCAGCTCATGAGACGGTCACAGAAGCTTCAAGGTCAGGGAGCTGCCTACTTGATAGACAGGAAGAATATGATATTTTTTAATATGGGATGAAAATCCTAGAGATTAATTAAGTATGCAATTACGTTCACATAGTGGTTAGGGAAGATAAATGTAATCTACATAAAAATATTTGTGTGTCTGAACATGGGGATTAAAGGCCAAGTGACAGATTGAAGAATCTGTCACTGTTGGGATATCATCAGAAAACCTGGAGACCGAGGCTTTTAAGCACCGGCTTGTGTCTGCTGAGGCGTCTCCATAGACATATTTTCCATGCAGACTCAGTCAACCATCTTCCTGTTTCTAATGGCCTGTGGCGAATATCATGAGTAAGGGTGTATGGCTCCAGGAGACTGGCCAGCTCCGTGTGGAGATGGAGGAGACAAAAGAGGTGATTCTTGGTGCCCTCTGAAAATAGGAAGTTGCCAAGCACCAAGCTCCTTACCTTGCAGTGTCTTCTGAACTTATTTTCATGAGAACAGTGAAGGGAAAGTAGAGTACTTTGGGCAAGCGATCTTGTTTATTAGGAAACTCTTGCTACAAATGCAGCAGGTCACACTCCTGAAATCGTTCATGATTTCAACCAGCTGTAGTAAGCTCTGGACCTTTGTATTATTTACATCCAGATCTCTGTAATAAGTAATCCTGGCTACATTACAGGTCTGATTTTCATAACATGTATAAATGTATTATAATGATAGCAGTAAGGCTGGTAAGATGGTTCAGTGGGTAGAAACTTGACACATGCCCACGATTTTTAATTGCAGTAAACCTAACCCAAAATTGTTCGTTTCAAACGAATTGTCGGCTTTAAGGTTATCCATGGCTGGGATCGCCACTTTGTCATCTCTGAAATAGTATTCAGGAGCCCATAGCTGACTTGGGCAGTAAGATTGGGAAGCAGCAGCTTTCTTCTCAGTTAATTGAATTCACGACATCAGTGCCACATGCTTTCTTTTGATGATCTCTTACATTTAATATTCTCAGGGGGACATTGATGTCAGAGTCTTGAGACGCTCTATTCCATATCTTAAGTTGGATACCCTGTGGATGTTCTTGTAGCAACATTTGTGATCCAGAAAAGAGAAGAGAATACAATGGTTCTGCTTATTCCATCAGTGAGCTCGCACCACCGTTTGAGCAGCACAATAAACACTCTAATTTTATCCCAGCCACAGAGCCCCACTGCGTGCTATGACCGTGCAGGCTTGACAAGGAACACAGTAAGCACAGCCTTTATAAAAGACCAGGCCTGCTCTATCAGCAAATAGACTGTCCCCAGTTTACTGGGATGTGGCCATTTAATTCTGATTATGATAACAGTACACTAGCATATTGATCCTGATATGGTCTGTTAAAAAATTAATAATAATAATGAATGAAGCTGCAGAAAGGAGAGGCCAGCTGAAGAGACCTGCTGCTGTCGTCCTTGCTGATACATGGCAGAGTTGCCGGGTGTTTGTGCAGATGTCCAACCTCAGCACTTACCATTCTGCCATTCCTTTTGGAAAACATTAAATTTCTCAGTCAAGTTTGACAAGTAGCATATTGAAGGAGCCAAGGCTTTCTCATCTGTGTGTGTGTGTGTGTGTGTGTGTGTGTGTGTGTGTGTGATAGCTAAGTTTACACAGGGAAGCATGTGGTTTTCATAAAGCAGAACTCACATTCTGGTAGCTTCTGAGTGAAAAACAAGTTTACATGTTTCTATGTGTTTTGCCGGTGTTAGAATAAGTCATACATCTCTGAATTCCCTGTACCTTCCCAGTTATAGCTCTTACATGTACATTTGAGTACGGTGTCTGAATCAAATTGCCGGGCTCTCTTTCATGTCTCAACTACTTGTTGTGAATCACACATGCTTGTCACTCACTTGATCTTTGACATCCCAGTCTGTTTT
Source organism: Micromys minutus (assembly GCF_963924665.1). Taxonomy (NCBI): domain Eukaryota; kingdom Metazoa; phylum Chordata; class Mammalia; order Rodentia; family Muridae; genus Micromys; species Micromys minutus. The sequence goes on along the minus strand of NC_137971.1, from coordinate 63,974,913 downwards.
CCCCTGAAAGGTAGGACTGCCTTGAAATGCCATCTAGGGGCTAATTGCAAGAGAGCTCCCTTGTGTTGGAGTCCAAAGGGGACAGGCGCTTGAAGGAATACTTTCTGTAAAGAAGAGAGTCATTGTGAGCTAGTAGCAGAAGGTGGCCATTTCACAGGGAACGCATTTTCCTTGAGATTCCATGTTGAAAAAAGAAAAAAAAAGCCAAGCCAATCTCTTCCTTCAATGGAATCACCTTTGTTTCTAAAAGCCTTGAACTTCTTAAACCTGACCATCAAAAAGTGGTATTTATCTGGGCGGAGAGTGTGAGAAGGTCAGGAAGACTGGGGAGCTCATGAAGGCTAAGGTTGCTGGGAGGCTGCCAAGTCCTTAATGCTGAGCAAGAAGCGCCCCTGCCCCAGCCCCAATCTATGTTTGTGCAGAGGGATGAAAGTGAGGCTCTGAGTACTTCATCATAATGGGGACAGGAGATTCTGTGCCAGCTTGGGGGCTCTTCTGTGGGCCCTGCTTTCTGCTTCTCCAGAGCCCATCATTAGCTGCTACTGCCACAGTAGCTCTTTTCATGCTCCATGTCAGTGTCCTGTGTCTGATGTTGTGGCTCAACCATGTCACCATTTGGCTGGACAAGGCCCAGAGAGCCAGTTGTTTTGGTACCAATCAGCCTACTCTTTGCTGACATACTGAGCTCTCCCAAGCTTCATCTACTTGAGGCTCAATTATTTGCATCCCTAGGTATATCTCACTGGTAGAGGATTGCCTGTCATATAGGAAACCCTGGGTTTCATCCTCAGCACTCCATAAAGTCTGATATAGTGACACCTGTCTGTAATCCCAACACTTGGGAGATGGAGGCAGGAGGATGAGAAGTTCTCCCTCAGTTATATACTAACTTGAGATTCTATTTTCAAACACATGATAGTCACCAAACATATTCATTTCGTAAGAACAACCATCTCAGGCTCATCTCCAAACCTCAATATGGCTGTCACTAAGAGAGGAGGCCTATTCTCACTTGACTGTCATTCTCATAAGGACCTTGTCATCATGGGGGACTTGGGAACTGCTGCTGAGAACTGGATGTTTGAACATCTTTAAAGGGATCCTGGAGACCTCACATATATGCTCTAGTGTTCTTGTTTCTGGGCTTTGAGGTCAGAGGCCCATTTCTCTCTTGCTCACCTCCAATTGCTCAGAGTGTGTCTCCATCTTTATAAAAACCATGGTCTCATAGCTCCTTCTGCCTACCAACACCCCAGGTTGGATAACCTCAGAATTCTCTTTAACCTGGTGTCACCTGGCTATCAGGAAAGGAAATGGGGAAACATACTTATTATTTTAAAATTGTTTACTTCCAGTCCAGTGGTCCCTAGAAACATACTGGGAATTTCTCACTTCCTGGAATCTAGAGGTGTGTGTGCCTGAAATCTAGAGGCATTTGTTTTCTTTTGTTTTTTGGGGGGTTGTTTTTTTAGAGTCCATTGACTTACAAGGTCCAGTACATAGGATGAGCCTGGAGATGGGCTAAAGGTGACTGCTAATCTATGCTTCTGGACTCTTATTTTTTTTAAAGATTTGTTTATTTCGTGTTTGTGAGTATACTGTCATCAGACACACCAGAAGAGGGCATCAGATCCCGTTACAGATGGTTGTGAGCCACCATGTGGTTGCTGGGAATTGAACTCAGGACCTCTGGAAAAGCAGCCAGTGCTCTTAACCACTGAGCCATCTTTCCAGCCCCTTCTTCTGGACTCTTCTGCTTTGCTTTGTTTGAAATGGAGAAGTGTCATGGGGTGGCAGTGAAGTGATCCAATGAATGTTTTTCAGATTGCCCAGAACACTAACCTAGCAAATGAAACAACATCTGCTCCTTCCCAGGAATGGACACCCCATTCTACTTGTTGTTTGTCTGTAGAGGTAAAGTTGGGTACCTCTTTCCATTACTCTTTGATTCAGTTTCCTACGGTTGGTTTGACTTTCCTTTTGTGGCTCTTATTGAAGTACATGCATTGTGGCTTCATGAGCCGGAAGAAAAAGCAAAGGTTCTCTCTGAGGCTGAGAGTTATTGGATATCTGTAAGGACTCAGGGACAGCATTTCTGAAATGAAATCACGTTTCAAAGGTAGAGGGTAACCATCCAACAGTGACCCCAAAGACATACATGTGACTGAGCGCCACATCATCAAATGGAATATCTGCCATGCTAATTATTTACGCTTCCTCTGTTTAATTATAGTTTGAAAATGAGATCATCACTAAGCTGGATCATGAAGTGGAAGGAGGCAGAGGAGACGAGCAATACAAAGTGTTATTTGATAAAATGTAAGTGTTGATTCACGGCAGGGTTTATGTCAGGAGAGAGACGGAGAGACTTGTAATTAGACTACAATGAACTTTGTAGCCCAGAAATAATTAAAATGTGTTAATAATGGGAAATATTTTAAACCATGCCTCAAGTTTCTTTCTCGGAGTGTGATTAACAAGGTGTGTGTAATTATTTTTTCAGCCTCCTGGAGCACTGCAGGAAGCATAAATACCTCGCCAAGACAGGAGAAACTTTTGTGAAGCTTGTGGTGCGGTTGATGGAGAGGCTCCTGGACTACAGGACCATCATGCATGACGAAAATAAAGACAATCGTATGAGCTGCACAGTCAACGTGCTGGTGAGTGAGTATTCATTAAACCTTCTACCCTAACAGCATGCTGTATGCAAATGGAGCCAGGGCATTCAGGAGCCCAGAGGACAGCTGGCCTTAGACCACTCCACAGCACAGCATAGCTACCGTCTGCCCAGGGGTGGGGGTGGGAGGTCCTCTCTGGTGCTGGGAAGGAAGGACAGAGAATTACCTGCATATCTTCTCTCAGCCAGGTCAAGAGCATGTGTCCCTTCTGAACATTTCACAGTGTCCCCACTGTGGCTATGCGTGGCAAGCCATCTAGTTTCATAACTAAGGTAGCAACTTGTGAATTCCACATATGAAGACTCTAATTTTATTAGATCAGAGTCAAGTACTATAGTGTCCAAAAGATGTATTTATTCTTAGTCCTGAGAATATGGCCCTTTTTGAAAAAAGGCATCTCTTCAGATAAGACCCAGGAGGATTGCTCAGTTGGTAAAGTGCTTGCCTTACTAACCTGAGGACCTGAGTTCAGTCCTCTAAAACATACATAAAAATAACCCAAATGTAGCAAAAAAATAACCCAAATATAGTGGCTCCTAATCCCAGCACTGGTGAAGCAAAGACAGTTGAAAAATTGTATTCCTGGGTCTCAGTGGCCAGTGAGCATAGCCCACTTGGTAAGATCCAGGCCAGTGTGAGACCCAACCTCTAAAAAATCCAAAACAGAAAACAAGGTGAACAGCTGAGGAATGACTGGCAGCTTAGCTTATCCTCTTACTTGCATTTATACATGTATGTATACACACACAAACATGCACATTGAAGCTTGAGATGAGATTAGCTTGGGATGTCTAGGTGGATGAGGGTTAAATCTATTCAAAGGAGTTCTTAATACAAGGGGAAAAACGAAGCTAGGTATAGCCGTATACTTGGGGAGTAGAGGGATGGAGATCATGAGAGTTCAAGGCCAGCCTCGGGTATGTAGCATATTTGAGACCAGTGTAGGCTGCATGAGACCCTTGTCTGTAAATGCACCACCCCCCAAAGGGAAAGCAGACACAGAGAAGTCAGGTGAACAGGGGACAGCAATTAGAGTGCAAAAGACAGTGTCCACAGAACTCCAGGAATCTCTAGAAGCTAGAAGGGTCAACAAGGAATGAGTCCCCCTCACCCCCAAAACCTTTAACAGGAGATGCATGAGGCCCTAACTGGGACCATGACTTTAAAACCCTATGACTATGAGGATGCCTTTGTGTTGTTTGAAGCCACCTAGGTTAATGGCCATTTGTGAGAGCACCACAGGACATTAGTAGTGTGGGACAGCAAAGATGGAGGGTGACTAGATAAATTTTGTTATGCTTGACCTTGCATGTTCCTACAGTGACTGTGATGCTGTTAGGTCTGTGGATACCATTCCTGGTGCACTTCCTTCTTAAGGTGTGTCTGGGAAGAGCAGGAGGGGCCAGTGCACTGATGACAGACAAGCTCAAGTCCAATGAGTGACTGGGTTGGCCAACCTCAAGCCTCTCTACATGGGTGCACTTCCCAGTCTAGCTGCAGGGCTCTCTGCATTTTTGTGCACTATTGCTTCCATAAGGAACCATAATGACTGACTCCTGGCGAGGTAGGGCTCTCCTCTGCTTCCACAGCTGTCTCTCGGCAGCAATGCAAGACAGCACTATCCCTGTCATGCCTCACTTCCTTCACTATTCTTCCCAGTCACTGACCTTGTGATTTCAGGCCATGAGTAAAATGTAAGTCATTGAGTAACATGTAAGCACTCGGCCTTCACTTCCTTCCACATCTGCCATTTGTGTGACTTGCAAGTACTTTGAGGTCACCAGAATGAACTTTTGTGTCAGGAGGAATGTGATATACATCCATTCTTTATAGAGTTACTAAAGGGATTGGAGAGATGGCCCACTGATTAATGCCACTTGCTGAGTGAGCAGCAGACCCCGAGTTTGCATCCCAATATCAACAAAAAGTCAGGCAGTGTGTCATATGTACCTATAACTGCAGCACTGTGAGGGACAGAGACTGAAGGCTCTCTGGGCTGACTGACCAGCAACATGGTTATGGATTCAGTGAGAGGTGCTGTCTCCATGGGATAGAGAACAACAAACCTGACATTCTCCTCTGGCCACACAACCCCCATACCACACATTCACACACACACACACACTCACACACACACACACACACATTATACACTGATGCACACTGACTTACGCACTCAGACAGACTACACACTTACACATACCACGCACGCATATAATCATACACACATTAAGAAAAATCAGAAGGGGCTGGAGCACTACTTAATGGTTAAGACTGAGTATTGCTATTGCAAAGGACCTGAGTTCAGTTCTCAGCACCCATATCTGACATCTCTGAGCTTCCTGTAACTCTAGCACTAGGGGACCCAGTGCCCTCTTCTGGCCTCTAAGGACTGTCATACATGGGCACAGACATACAAACATTCATATAAGTAAATAATAAAGTAAATCATCTAAGATATTTGGATAAGAAAGAGTAACAGAACCAGTCATCTTACACTCTGCTTCTCTTAGCATCACTGTAGTCTCTGTCTTGCCATGAGGAACATCTCCTAAAAGTGCTGGTACAGTGCAGCCCCTGTCTGCTATCTGAACAAGCTGCTAATGCTGATGAGAAACATTCTGGTAATGAGCTTTCCCTTCCATAAACATGGGGACCTATGATGTCTCTCCATTGTGGAAAGAGCCTGGGAATCTCTCCTTTAACAGCAAGTGAAAGTGAATAAACGAAAAGATAGCTCTTCTAGCATTCAACTTCTTACACTCACGCATTCTCCTTCATCTCTGGAGGCAAGAAGATGTACAATGTCACAGCTGCTGTAGCTGAAGTCTAAGGTAGCGGAAACCCTGGCTGGACATGACAGTCCTCTCGGCATAAAATAGCCATCCTAAAAACAGAGCGCACACTTCAAGGGACAGAGAAGCCGTCAGAGCCAGACATGGACACGGCAAGGGTTTCACAGTTACTGGCCCAGGCATTTCAAATAACTGTGTGGACTGAGGAGACGGTTCAGTTAGTAAAGAGTCTGAGGACGTGAGTTGGAATTAAAACCATGGGCACAAGAGGTTCTCCTGGGACATCGTAGTATTTGGAGACTCGAGTGAGAGGTGGGAAGAAAGGGCTTTCCTCTCTCCACATCTCCGACGGTACCTGGAAATGCCCTCATTACTTACTGTTTGCCTCAGAGGAACCAGGGCTCATTCAAATGTCAGGTGCAGCACCAGGTAAGATGGGTTCTTCCCTACAGAACCTGTGTGCTGCCCATATAGTCTTTCTTTCGGAGGTAATGGCTTTTTGGATCTATGAGGTTGAATATTCCCATGCATATGTGACAGCATTAATTAGATTTAATGGGTTATCTCCAAAAAAGGTAAGGTGTGAAGTTAACAGGGGAACATTTTGGGGAGAGTTCAAGGGGGTCACCGGATATGATCATGTTTCATTGTATGCAAGTATGATATTCTCAAGGAAAACAAAAAAACTGATATAGAAAATAAAATAACTGTCATGCATCCATCCTACAGACCCACATGAGTTGACTCCTGTACTTTGTAGTGTCCTATGCATGACCTAAGGTATAGAAAGTAGTCTACAGGGAGAAGGAGGGAAGGGTAAGGCAGGGTCTCATGGTTTGAGAGTCTCTATATAGCCCATGCTGGCCCAAACTGGTGAATCTTCTGCCTCAGCCTTCCAGTGCTGTCATTACACATGTGCATGGCCATGCTCACCAGACGTGTGAGTTTGGTACAAGCGTTGAGTTAGGTGAAGTAATGTATATTAATAACCCAGAATAACTTACTGGAAATCTCAAACAAACTAAATTCTCCATCAGGGTTTTGCACAAGGGTCTTTCTTCTTTCAGATTCTCTTCCTTCTTTTCTTCTTTCCTTCCTTCCTTCCTTCCTTCCTTCCTTCCTTCCTTCCTTCCTGCCTTCCTTCCTTACTTACTTTTTTAAGTAAACATTTATTTTTCTTGTATAGTTCAGAGGGTTGCTCTAGCACAATGGATTCTCTGCAGGAAACATGGGACCATGGGAGTGGGGTTCTGCTTCAACACTGCTCAGGCCAGTGACAGTGGCCCCTCGTGGAACAGTTAGTATGGCACTGTTATGTAACTAATGTGTCTTTACCTTCAAGTACATGTGCTCGGTGGCTTGAGATATGTGAGGACAAGAGCCTCCCCATGTTCCTCCATCTCTCACAAAGGCTGGCCCCAGCATGCTGAGGTGACACTGATGTCTTTCCTTCCCCCCAGTAGTGGACTGCTTATTCAAATGAGACTGGATATAGTGATTGAGAGATTGTGTTTTCAGTCAGAACCTTGTTCTTGCTGAAGATAGCTGACTTTCAAATGACCGACATAGGTTTAGTCCTCAAGTGTCTGAAGTGTTTGAGCTATGATCCTTTACAAAAGCACAAGTCAGAACTAGTGTTAGATGCTCAGAGCGCAGGTAAATTAAGAGATCTACTCTGCACTGACTGGGTCTACCAATGTGCCGACCATAGCGGAACCGTGGATTTGCAGTGGCAAGTCGTTTTCATTCTTGCTTTTGCTATTGGGTTTTATAATCGAGTCAGGTTGTTTTGATTTTTTTTTTAAACAATGCCATGGTTTAACTTTTCAGAATTTCTACAAAGAGATTGAAAGAGAAGAGATGTATGTAAGGTACGTGTATACTTGCATGCATTGTGATCTCTGAGATGTGTATGAAGGAGGTGTGTACCACACTGGTCTGCACCCTGTGTGTGTTATAATCACTGTGCAATGTATATAAGGTATGTATGTGCCATGTTGACCGGCACCCTGTGTGGGCTTTGTAATTACTTTGGGAGGTATATAAGGTATGTAACATGTTGAGCTGACCAGTACCCTGTTGTGTGAGTTGTAGTCATGTTTTATATATATATATATAAATTATATATATATATATATATATAAAAATACATATATATGGTATGTATGTGCCAAGCAGGCTGACACCCTCTGTGTATGTGTTGGTACCCTAATAAGTCTTGTGGTCAAATGAGGGCTAGATCTGGTGATAAATTCTTCAGAAGTAAACAGTATAATTTTGCAGTCTATTCTCATTTCACTAGTAACCTGCTCCCACATGCCTGTCTTTCTCCCATTTAAAAAAAGGAAAAACGTTTTGTGTGGGCAGCTGGACTTGATTCTTTATTTGCTTTTAAGATATACCAGGGACCTAGCCCAGTGATGGAGCACCTAATGCTTGGGGAGGACCTAGGTTTGATCCCCAGCATTAATGGACGATCAAAGCACTTGATTAGAGTGACACACTATATTTCTCAATCACTTTTCAGGTTTTGTGGTCACTACTGAACAAGGCGACAGGCCATCTTAATGAACGAGGTTAGCGTGTCACCTGTGTGGCAGAAAGCTTGACTGTGACAGCTACCAGGAATGTGCTTGCATGGTTTTGGATTTTTTTTCTTACTTTTTGTTTTAAAACGTACCATATGAATATAATAAACTCAGGAAAAGAGCAGCCTCTTTGATCCAGATGTGTCTGTCTGTAGCGTAAAGAGCATCCCCTGCTTCCTCCGCCCAGACTTCCCTTTGATCAAGTCCACTGTCATTGCTGCTTTTTTTTTTATCTTGTGGATTTAGATCGTTATGGATTTCTGTGAATATGCATTTTTGACTCAAGAGAAATGTACAATCTAGATTGTCTAATCCCATTTCAACTGTTTGAGGAATGTAACTGGAAAAGATGAAGAAATAGGAACCCTGCAGTATAATTCTTACCTTTACATATTATCCTCATTTTCCCTACAGAGATGACTTAAAATTATATATTTGTATATGTGTGTGCCAACATATACTTTTATTTATATATGTATGGTATATTTGTCTATGTGCATATATATTATTATATTTATTCGTATCAGTCCTTTTTGTGATTTCTATACCAACAGTTTTCAAGGCATTATGAATTATGAATGTAGTAAAAAGAAAGTGTAGCCATGAGTTACTGTTGAATGTCAAATTATAGCACCTGCAGTCCTCAACACAAATTACCCCGTGACTCCTTAAGAATGTAGTCCTGTTTCATCACCAGGTACTTGTATAAGCTCTGCGACCTGCACAAAGAGTGTGACAACTACACAGAGGCAGCCTACACCTTACTTCTGCATGCAAAGCTTCTGAAGGTAATCAAAATCGCTGTGCGCGTCTATGCAGCTCTGCTTATAAAATCCGAGCTTATTTCGAACTTTACTTTTCCATGACAAACTTTAGTAAACCAGTGGCATGCTGTTTTATGGATATGGGCTACAGTCAGTGATATTAACAACAACATCCAAGCGTTCTGATGGCAAACTCAGCCCAGCTGAATGCCGATTTAACAAGGTGTCGAGTTTGCAAACCTTCAGTGGGCTTCGAAGCATCTGAGAGTCACAGGGTGTACAGTGCCTTACTTGTGCCAACTGTCCTAAGTATGGATAGAGAACAACATCAATAATTAGGAATGACCCTGATAGAGAAGCCAAGAGGAAGGATAAGTCATCTTCTTCCTCACAGAGGGAAGAGTCAGACCCAGGCTTTTCTGCAGAGCAGGCCATGCTGACGGTTTCAGTGTTGGCTGTTCGAGCGTCTAAGGAATGTTGCTAATGAGCAATAGCATGAGAACTTTCAGTGATTCCTTTACTCCTCAGCCTGCTCCAAGATATTGGCCTTTTGCTTTTACTGGTGGGTTATGTTCTCTCTGATGCCCAGTTCCAGAGTAGGTAGTAATGCTAGACTAGGTGGGTGGACAGATAGAAGGGTGGATTAATGAATAAATGGACAGATGTGGCAAGGAAAGTGGGGGAAAGTGAGGGATAGAGGCATGGCAGGCTGGATGGATGGATGGATGGATGGATGGATGAAGATGCGTGAGTAGGTAGTAGCTGTGTATAAACAGATGAAGAGATGGAGACACTTCTAAGAAACTTCAACTTTTATATTTTGGAATCTTAGCAGGTCTTTGATTATCTTTCTCATGATACCCTTATTTTTTAAAAAAAAAAAAATCAGAAAATCTGTGTGAGATAAACAGGAACCATTAGAGTGTTTAGTTAATGAATCTTGTTCCCAAATCTAGGATAGCCTCTCAAACAGCAAAAGTAGAGAGAGATAAAACCACAAGAGGAAAATTATATTCAAATGTGTGTTAGAAGCTATGTATTGAATTATGAGAGTTAAGGAGGATGGTATTCCAGAGTTAAACCCCAGACAGACTTCTACTGTCTCTGTCCTTATCCTAAAATCTACGTGTGCAAACATACACACACACACACACACACACACACACACACACACACACACACACACACACACGGCTCTGCAGCATTTGTCTTTGTCTGAAATGAGCAGGGTCCTGTCAGGCAAAAGGCAAAGAGCTAAAGAGCTGGCTTACTCTTGCCCCCGCCCCAATTCTGGAGGCTGGATACCTAAGGACCCCTCCTGTCTTGCGGCCATCTGAAGCTTTCCCAAGGAGTATCATCTTTGAGGATAGAGATTTTGTGGCATGCTCCTGAAAGCAGCCATTTCCTTTGTAAAGTCCAATGTCTGTATTTATTAGAAATCCAAATGTCAGGAGCAAGGTATTTTTGCAAATGTGAAGATCTTGTTATTCACACAAGGGAAATTAAAATGGCTTGGCAGACTGCTCACACCCTTATAACATAAACTTTATAAGTCTGTATGGATGTAAAGTGTTTGTGTATGTGTGTGAGAGAGAGGGAGCGGGAGGGAGAGAGAAAGCATACCATTTGCTTAATCTTTGAATATATTGAGGACAGATGGGTTTGTCACAGACTGTGTGATAGTCTGTTCCAATGCCTAGATCAATTGCATTATCTCTTCCACTGGGCTCCAAATTTTACAATTAAATGGTAAATGAAACATAATCTACCTCCATATTTCTTATACTGTTACAAATTTTTAAATTTTTTCCTAAATGTGTTTGATATTATTATCAAAGTGAATTTGTGCTGGTTGATCAACTTACTAAACAAAAAGGTCTGTATTCCTGTATCTATGAACTAAAAAGGTCCTTAAATGCAGTCTTCTTTTGTACCATTTTTTAATCAAAATTAAGAATTATTAAAAACATGAGTGCTTAGTTTAGCAGTGAATTTATTCTTCTGCATCCTTACCATGGGAAGTGTGGGGAACTTCCCCATCCAGAGTCAATATGTTACTTTTATAATCTGAAATCATAAAATCCGCCTTAGTCTTTTGGCCCTGGTCAATCACCCAGGTTTGATATTTGCATCTACAAGTCTACTTTCACAACTTCCAGTTGTGTTCCATAAACTCAGGTTGTGGAGCTTCTCAGTGCTGCTTTCAGAAGGGATCTGCAAGGCCATCTTTAATTTGAGTGTCTGTGGACCATATAAAGGTCTCCCTGTCCTACCCAACAGGCCCAGGAATAGGGATCCCTCAGGCTGACAGAGTTTGGCTTGAGGTAGCCCAAGGCTCTTGACTTTAGGAAGATGTGTGCCTGGGAGCAAGCATCTGATGGCATGACACCTCCTTCAGTAGAGCCTAACTCCCCACTTCTCCATGCCAGATCGTTTGGTTCTTTGTTCTATGTCATAGCACCACCAAGAGCCCCCCCTCCTTGCCCTGCTCTCCTTGTCTGTCATGCACCTAACAAGTGTCATCATAGCTGGCCTTGTGGTTTAACTATCGCAGTGTTCACTGGGATAACCCATGCTCTCACATTTGTTTGGGAAATAATGGCATGGATGCCCGTTGCTTCTTTGTAAGACCCTTTCTGACCTGCCTTAGCAGGGGGTCATATTACACCTTACAGGTCCACCTGAGAAGCTCATTCCTGCTGTTCTCTGAGCCTCCCAGGCCACCCCAGGCAAAGTCACACCTCATACCCTTAGATGCTTATGAGATCTTCTTCAGGGCTATATCCCATGATGCACTTGTGTGATGGGTGGCTTAGAGCTCCAGTGGGTGAGGCTCCTGACACGGTCACTAATCACTTGCTTATAGCACACCCTGGCTGCCGAGAAGCTATTCGGCAAGTTGGGCTCTGCCTTCCCATCTGCCCTTCTCGTTGGGCCCTCCAGGGACAGGTTGTGTCCCTGGCATTCCCAGGCCTGGGCAGTTTAGTGACAGCAGCCCTAGGTCCCTGGCATCAGAGTCTCATATCTACACTCCTTAGTGCTCAGTGATATTTTTGAACACACCCTTGGCTCAGCATTGTTCAGTCCTTGTTTCTTCCACAGTGGTCAGAGGATGTGTGTGCAGCCCACCTCACTCAGCGGGACGGGTTCCAGGCGACAACACAGGGGCAGCTGAAAGAACAGCTCTACCAAGAAATCATCCACTACTTTGACAAAGGCAAGGTAAGGTACACACTGTCGCTTGGTCTGTCCCATGAGTCCCCACTGCCCACCCTCACAGCACTAGAAGCACACTATTTTTAACATGTGGTGTTTGTAAAACCAGAAATGTATTACATACTGTATATGGAAGTATTTTATGTATATTCCTCTGGCTTGTACTTATAAGAAACCTTTTTATTTAAAAAAAAAAATCAATAGCTCTTTTAGGTGCTCTGTGGATAGTAAGGCCTGAAGACATCTGACTGTTTTGATAGCTCTTACTAGCAGATCCAGGTCTGAAAGAGCGGCTTGGATACCTCTGTGTGCTTGGGGCTGGTATATGCCTTTGGCATCTTCCATTTTCCTGTTGTCACTGGAAAAATTAACCCTGTGACGAGACGGACTTTGTTCCACCTTGGCAGTTTGCTGATGAATTAATTGACTTAAACAAAATGATGTACTCAGTTGACTTTTTCTAAGGGAAAGCCACCATCATGAACCGTCTTAGCCTTTATCCCTGTCCCTCTGATCACATGTGTAGTCACTATGAAAACTAGCCACTCTGGCTTAAGAAATTCATAAAACCCAGGTGACTTCCAAGCTCTTTCTAGAGTTCCCTTGAATGTTGTAGTCGTATCAAGGATGTTCCGTCACTCCAGCAGAATCTCAAAAGGAGCTGGTGTTTTATTTCCTACCGTGGCTATTGGGACGGAAGGCTTTGAACAGGAGAAACATCACCTTTCAACGCTGGAGCTCTTAGCCTGGAATCTAGGTCTAGTGGATCTCATGCACTCCCTGGAAGCCTTCCAGGACCACATGCTTTATGCATGTGGTTTATACCAGGCATGGTAGGCAGTCACTGGTATTTGTTGCCTTGAGAACCCATCACTCAGTTGTCGGGTCTTCCCCGTGCTTACGGTGTGCTGTGTCTATATTCTTTCTCCTATGAGGACACCAGGCACTGGCCCATCAGGAAGCCCCACTCTGCTCCATAAAGCTGAACTATGTCTAAAATGCCTATTTCCCCAGGAAGCTCTCACTCACAGATACTAAGGCTTAGGCTTGCACATGTCTTTCTGGAAATGCATTTCTACCCACAACACCTGTGTTGGACAGAAGGACCTTTCCCCTTGGGTGTTATTCACAGGAACCAAACCCTATTAAAAGTAGGCTCTTTGTGAGCGCAAGCTCAGGATTCTCTCCGTGTCTGAAGTCATTGTCTGTCTTCTTTTTGTATTGTGTATGTGTGTGTTGCTGAGAATTGAAGCTAAGCCTCACATGTGCTAAGCAAATGCGTTGCCACCTATTCCTTCTGTTAACCTGTTCATTTTAAATCGAGGTCTCACTGAGTTTCCCAGGCTGACTTTGAATTTGTGACCCTCCTTGCCTCAGGGTTCTTGACAGCTAGGATGACAGGCTGATGCCACCTGACTTCTTAACATGAGGAAAAGTCTAAATTCTCTACCCAGGCCTCTTGGAAGGTAGATTCTTCTTGACCCTGTAGTAGACTGGCAGGATGTTAAGATGTGAGGCTTTCCCCACCGGGCTTACTCATGCTCCCTTTACTTGACAAGAAACCTTTGTTCCTCAGAAAACTGCTATATTCAGCAAATTCAGCCTGAAGCTTTGTGGCTTTGTAGTGTGCTGGGGAATGGTAACCAGGGGCTGTAAAGCACAGGTAGAGATCCCAGGCAGGAGGCCTACCTAAGGTAAAAAAGGGTCCACCCAGTCAGAGGAGCGTGTGCCTCCATGGGCAGCCCTACTCAGGCTCTTTATGAGCAGCACAGCTCCAAAAGGCCTGCTGAAAGACTACACTTCCCAGCTTTCCTTGCAGGTCTAAGGACCCTGCAGTTTCTCTGCCCTGGTGTCCCTCTTTCCCCTCCACCTTACTCTGTTTCTGCCATGCTTGTTGAAGTCTGGAATACACCAGTCTTGTTCTGCTGAAAAGCTATCTATTGTTTTCCCACAGCTCTTTCTTCTCCATCCCCGCCTAAATGTCACCTCTTCCTCTATCTTGAACCACCCCTGTCTTTCTTTGGAATTCTTTCTTTGATTTGCTACAAGAAGTTTACACACACACTTCTGTAGTGACTCACCCAAGAAGCCGTGAGCACGAGAAACAGGCCTCACCTGTTTCTTCTCCCAGCATGCATAATATTCAGAACCATAAGCTCACTGAGGGGTGGCTAGATGTCCAAACAAATGAATGCTCAGCACTTTTCAGCAGAGCCTGCCTCGAGTGTCTCATTTTCAGTAGGAATGAGACAGAAGACAGCGAGGTTTTTTTTTTGTTTGTTTTTTAAATGGGAGATAACCTGATCACTTTTTCTCTCTACAATAGTTAATCTTGAAAAGGAATCACCTGAAGGGGCAAAACGAACGCAGTCCGTTTAGTATCCAACCTTAATCTGCAAGGACATTTGGCCATTACTGAGTGAAAACCAGTGTCACTAGAAATTTCATGGCTGAGTCTGAGCATGTGGAACTGAGTTTCACATAATGTACATGGTATCCCCAGCACACACACAGAGCATCCAGCCCAGATTGTCAATAGTGCTGAGGTTGGAAAGCCTGCCTTAGAAAGGAAGAAAAGAGAAAGAAAGAATTCATGTGACAAAATAGTATAGACAAAAAAGGAAAGCCAGTAGAAGGCCTGTCCTCAGATGTCCCTATGTTGTAGAAACAGAAAGAAGACCATGGTGACGTGATCCATTTGCTGACCTTGAGTCAGAGTGAGCTTGGGAGGATTGTGTTCCCAGCTGCCATTCCAGTTGTATTGATAAAACAACAAGATTGGAAAGCCATTTCAGAGTGCCTGTGACATTCCCACCAGAATGTTAAAAAGGAACCAGACTGCCCATACACATGAATCTACAGCACAGGTGCTGGAGAGAACTCCAGAGCATAGGGCAAGCAGTGTCTGTGTGATGAGCTGGCAGCAAAGGTTCATCTTCATATCAGCAAGCAGGCTGTGTTCTAGGAAGCCATTAGCTTTTATGCAGCCTGGGATGGACCAGAACATTCTGGAGTTTTGACCTGGAACTCTCCAAAGTTCCAAACAACATGGATCCACTTCTGCTCAGACCAGTGGCCATCTCCCTGAACAAGGCCCAGAAAAGCGGAATGTCTGCTCAGGTTGATGCAGCCCAGGAACACATAGGAAGGAGGGAGTAGTTTCCCTGAACCACTTGTGTTTTTGTCTTCTGCTGAGGCAAACCACATGCCCACACAGGGCAAGTGCCTAGGAGGACAGGATAGACGTGAGGGGAACCTACTCCCATCATGTACCATAGCATTTGATCAGGCTGAGTTCTAGATAATTGTATTTTCGGCACATAAAACAGCAGTTACTTTCTCCCTCTCCCTCTCCCCCCCCTCTTTCCCTCTCCCTCCCCCTCTCTCTCCCTCCCTCTCTCTTTCCTCCCCCAACTCTATGTGTGTATGTGTGTGTGCATGTGCACATGCATCTGGGCACATGTAGAAGCCCCTCGGGGTGTCCCCTATTACTGTCCACTTTGAGATGGGGTGTCTCCATGACCTACAGCTCTGACTGGCTAAACTGACTGGCCAGAAAGCCCCTGGACTCCTCCCCATTTCTCTGCCTCTCCAGTACTAGAGTTATAGATGCACAGCACAACACCTAACTTTTTTATGAAAGTGTTAGGGGTCCAAACATGGGTCTTCATGCTTGGTCAATAAACACTTCACTCATTGAGCCATTTTGCCCACTCTAGAACTGTTACTCTTCACTTTGCCCAAGTGACACACGTTTTCTAAGAAAAGTACTACACATCTAATGGTGTGGCTCCTTACAGCTACGGATACAGGAATTGCTGTCTAGGAGAACTTGGCTCTGGTGTTCATCCTGGCTTCTCTGTGGCTGATTGTCATTCTTCTATTTCAGGGATCTTGGGGGGCAGGACTACATAGGAAAAGTGTTGCACAATGGGTTCCAGTGTCCTGTGAGGGAATGGGGTATGGGTGTGTCACAGTAGATGCAGACAATTTGATGTGCATTCAAGATTTTGACTCACTTTCATTTAGGAAACAAGTCTGTGCTACAAGTTAGAATGCATAGTAATCAGAGAACAAACATTATACATTTTGCTCTGGTTGATTTTGTTGTGTTTTTTTGTTTTTGTCAACTTGACACAGGCTAGGGTCATCTGAAAAGAGGGTACCTTGATTGAGAAAATGTCTCCTTAAGACTGGGCTGTAGGCAAACCTGTAGGGAATTTTTTTGATTGATGATTGATGTAGGAGTGCCCAGCCCACTGTGGGTAGCACCATTCCTAGGCAGGTGTCCTGTGCTGTATAAGAAAACAAGCAGAGTAAGATATGGAGATTGAGCCAGTAGGCAGCATCTCTCTGTGGCCTCTGTATCAGTTCCTGCCTCCAGGTTCCTGCTTTGAGCTCCTGCCCTGACTTCCCCAGATGATAGGCTATAAGCCCTGGGGTAAAGTAAAGCCTTCCCTTCCTACCTTGCCTTTGGCCATGCATTCATCACAGCAATGGAACACAAACTAGGACCCCTTTCCTAAAAGGAATGGAATAAGATAAGTGAACAGTGCCATTGCTGATGACTAAAGCTTTTGATGTTTGTGGGCACCAGAGGCACACCTTATCATCCTTCACTCTAGACTAAAGTTATAAAAATGGATCATGGGTAACAACATGTGATATATCTATTGGGAATGTGAAGGAGGGATAATAAGAGGCCCCTCAGGGAAGGTTAACACCAAGAAGAGAAAATGATTTGCAAGCATTGGGTTGGGCAGGACTCTGTACTATACTGTCTGATACTGAGTCTCAGGCCACATTTGAGCCACTGGCTAGTCCAAGCAGAGGTATATGTATCAACGTGCAGTTCACATTGTATCTTTAAGACTAACTTTGTAAGTATACATACATGACTTCTTATGTGCCATATGTGTAGAGGTCAGCCTTGGGCATCCTTCCTCAGGAGCTATCATCATGTTTTATGAGCAGGGTTTCTTGCTAGTCTGAGCTCACCAATTAGATTAGTCTGGATGTCCAGTAAGCACCAAGGAGTTACATATCTCAGCCTCCCCAGGCCTGGAGTTACAGGGTTACATGAACACAGCAACACATCCATGTTCTGTCATTTTGTTTGATTGTTGGTTTTTATGAGTTTTTGGAAATCGAACTCACCTCTTCATGTTTTTCTGGCATGTCTCATCTCCCAGTCCTAAGACACAGTAAATAAAGTATTTTATAGTCTAGATTGTATCCTCCTAAAATTTGTGTGTTAAAAACCACCCGTGGGGGCTTAGCATGTGGCTGTAGGGAAAACCGTGTCTTCTAAATGTTAATAAGGCAGATTGAGATAATTGGGATAAATGTTAATCCAGTGTAACCCCACCCACCAACTCCTCTTACTTCCTCCCTCCATGTTCTACTTGATTCTGCCATGGAGCTTTAGACTATTTATTTTGCTCCCTGCTCTGAATAATAACCTGATAAATTAGCAACAATAAAAAGGAGCCAGTCCAACCTGGCAGGGAAGGCATAGCAGCAGCATAAGGTGGCTGGTCATACCACATCTACTATACCCATAGTCAGGAAGCCGAGGGAAGACAGGAGGTGGGGCTGGGCTACCAAGGCCCAAGGCCCACCCACAGTGATTCTCAAGCACCATAAAGATTCATCAACTTTCCAAAACAGGGCCACCATCTGTAGACCACATGAGCCAGTGAGGGACTGTATTAGTCAGGGTCCTCTACACTAGTGATTCTCAACCATCCTAATGCTTTGACCCTTTAATACAATTCCTCGTGTTATGGTGATCCCAACCATAAAATTATTCCATTGCTACTTCATAATTATAATCTTGCTACTGTTATTAATTGTAATATACATATCTGTTCTGTGACTCCAAAGGGGTCACAATCCACAGGTTAAGAACTACTGCTCTAGACAAACAGAACCAACAGAATAGAATGAATGTATACTACTAGCTGGGGGCTTGTTAGATTGGGCTTCAGGATATGTTCATGGTGGTCCAACAATGCCATTCTCATACCAGAGAGGCTGAGACCCCAGCTCCGCAAGCAAGGCTGGATACCTGAAGAACAAGTGATCTTCAGTCCACACTGGAAGCCCAGAAGGGCTGGTTCTAATATCACAGAAGGAAACAGCAGCAGGAACGACAGGGTAGCTGAGCTCACCAATGAGAATGAAGATCAATGGGGTAGATCAGCAACGCTTTCTTTCCTCCAGGAACTTCTATCGGGCCTGATACACTTAAGGTGGGGCTTCCCAGCCAATGAGGGCAAATCCCTCCCAGACATGCCCACGGTTCAGCCTGGTGTATAGACTATCAACCTATGAAGGCCAAAGGACAACTGGTAGGAAGGTTTCTTCCCTGCTACCTTGTGGGCTCCAAGGTCAAACTCCTGCCCTTAAGAGAAGGCAAGACCTCCACCGCCGAGCCAGGTCACCACCCCTAAATTGTGTGTTTTTAGTTTAGATTTACTGCAAAACTAAGCAAAGAGTGCAGAGTTGTCCTTACTCCCCTGCCCCACACCTCAGTACTTCAGAGTGTCAACACAGGTTGTTTTGGGGTTTTTTTGTTTGTTTGTTTGTTTGTTTGTTTTTGCAACTGCACCCCTCCCCCATCTGACCTTTGGTAGAGCATTGAACATCATGGGATCGAAGAGGTTGCCATTTACTCAGTAGAGGTTGCTAACAGGACAAAGATGGGTCCTTGTAAGAGACGGGCTGGCCATTACTATACAGAGTCGGGCTTGTGAGAGTTACCAGCAGCACTCATGGCCAGGCTCACATCTGAGTGTGCACAGGCATGTGTAGAACCACTGAAACCTCAAGCATGTTTGATCTTGCACTTAGAAATGCATCTTTAGTTTTTCATTACATTTATTCACTCGTATGTACATGTGGGTATATACAAAACATGGTAAAAACTTAAATAATGTTTAAAAGTCTGATAAGACGGAAACTAAATGAGTCCTCAGTCTCACCAAACCTCGTTTCAGGCAGTGCTCTGGATGTAGCTTGGCACCTGTGGTCTGGTTTTCCTTGCACTTAGGGAAATCTTCACTCGGTGCTTACTGAAAGGACGTGGTGGAATAAACCCTTGAGCTGATAAGCCGTTGGAACTTCAGATGGCAACCGGGGAAAGCAGGGCCCACAACCTCCTAGGCAGTGTGACCTGTAACAGGGTGTAACTAGGAGAAAGGCCCCATTCAGGTCCGCAGCTGTATCCTGAGTGCCCAGAAGCCTTCATCTCTACCTTGTGCCATGACTCCAGCAAGGCCAACAGGAGATTTTTTCCCTTTGCATTGGTCATGTTTACCTATGGGGTATGACCTGTTAGCTTTCTGTGTTTCTCCTACACAAAATCACTGGTCGACTTTTGCTTTTCTTCGTTTTGAATGACTTTCAGCCTAGCGGTTGGCATCTTAATCTTTTCCTTTCTCCCCACAAAATGTCATTTCCATTCACTCTCGTTTTCATTCTCCAATATTTCTTCCTTCCACAGCCCAACAATTACTGCAGACTCCTTTCCCCATTCCATTTTTACCCCCACCTGGGCCTCTCCCTGCAAAAGCCTCTGTTCGGCTTTATCTGGGAAGCAAGCATTCTTTTCTGAAGCGGCTCCAAATTGTCTGTCTTATTGTGTTTGGCTGAGGCCTAGTAATTTTCAATAAAGCCCTTAATCCAAGTACTTCACTGAAAATTACCAGGCTTCTCTGTGGAGGATGAGAGTTGAAAATAGCAGCCACGCTACTGGGAGAGTTTGAAGTGTGGATGCCTGTCCTACCCAGGTGGCTGCAGCTGTCTCTCACGTCCAGGCTTTGCTGGCCACGAACGGCAACGATGCATAATTTACAGCCAGGCCCACGTGTGAAGCCCTGCAACTATTTTAATTGGAATTCTCCTTCTTTAGACTAAGATCCCATTGATGAAGTTTACACTTTGCCTTGTGCCAAACTGGGGGGTGGGGTGGGGGGAACAAAACCAAAACTCATGAAGCCTGCATCATCTGTGAGCTGTAAACAAGAGTTGGAGTTTGGAGGTATGTTTCCTTTTCTTTTTTTTTTTTTTTTTTCTTTGTGAGATAGTTGGATTTTTGTTTCTAAGTAGGGTGACATTTTCACATCCTGTGACATTCCCTTTTAGAAGGCTGTGGGTAAGCCTTGTGGAACCCTGTCTTAAGTTCATTTTCAGGCTTAGCAAGCTCACAGTGTGAGCCAGAGTCTGTCTGTCTCATCAGACCGAATCTCTGTGGGAATTCGGGTCTCTTTGGTTTTTGGGATTTGACACTATTAAAGGAATACTTTTGTCAGAGCATTTGGGAAAGAACATGCTGTCATGCTTTAGTCTGTAGGATCACAGAGACATTTCTCCATTAACAAACCTACTGTGTGCCACAGGCCGCTTTGCACCCTGATGTACACAAACATAGGCAGACCTCAAGGGACTCATGGCCAGCATCAGAGTTCTCAAAGAGTGGCTTAGTAAGGAAGCCTTCCTTGTGCATGTCACACAGGTGGACATAGGTAAACGTACCTCACAGAATATAAGTGGTCCCTTGTTCAGATTTGGGGACCAGAAGGATGTTCACTGAGCGTGAGTGAAGGCCTCCTGCCGGTCCTGAGCCACTTGGTCCTTCTGGTACAGTGGGACCTCAAGCAGAGCTGTGGCCTCTTCCACAACATTGATCCTCATCCATTAAACACCAGAAAGCTGTGTGGGACTCTGGAAATTCAGGAGGTAATTGAGTGTGACTATTCCCAAGAACTGCCAGGGAAAACGGATGAGCAGTAGAAAAATAGCTGAAAGTCAGGCTTCATATAAAACACCTCTGCTAGAGAGCTGTTCACAGCCAGCACTAAACCAGTTGCCCATGGGAGTCCTGGTGAGTCAGTCATGCTAAGGATAAAGGACCTTTCACCCCTAAATGACATCTTCCTCTTTATCTGCTGCTGCCCCTGCATCCTAGAGTATCTCCATCTCCCTATAATCCACTTTATGTTTGCCTGTGAGAAATCAATACCTGGTATATTCTCTGCCACCGTGTGTGTGTGTGTGTGTGTGTGTGTGTGTGTGTGTGTGTGTGGTTTTTCTCTTGCTGTTCTTCCTTATTCCCGTGAGACAAGCTCTCCCACAGAACTTAGAAGTGAGCAAACCCCATTTCTCTTCCTACTGTGAAGCCTTGACAGTCTTTTCCTTTTTTTCGTGACAGCTGGGGATTTGAACTCGGCATTTCCTGCTTGCACACCAAGTGCACTTGGTTACTTATCTGTCACCCAAGTCCCATTCATGATTTTCTATGCTTTCTACATGGGTTCTGGGAATTGAACACAGATTTTCCTGTTCTGTGGCTGCCACCCACTTTCCTTGTGGAGTCATCTCCCCAGCCTCCTTGGCCACCACCGTCTTGACACTGAGAAAGATGTTTTATTAGAAAAGAAAGTTTTCTGTGTGCAGGGCTTGAAGAAACAAGGGGCTCCCGAAACCAGGAACACAGTTAAGATTACCATCTCAGGAAAGGAGACTCTATCCCATGGGGAAGAGGACAGAGGTCAAACATGCCCCCACAGACAATAGCCAACAATTCCCCAGATGCTGTAAACCAGATTAAAGACCTCAGATCAGAAAATAAAGTTGTCTTGGAATCCAGGCATTTTCATTTGGGGCTGTTCAAGACGGCTAAGCCTGTAGTTCTTGTAAGAATGGAACTGAGCCCGGGTTCAGTCACCAAAGGTCAAAGCGATTCTTTTGCTGAGACAATCTAAATCTAGATCATATTGAATCTGTTCCCTCCGTGGTGCTGAAATATTTTCCTCAGCATTTGTGTTGGAAGTATGAACTGCCCACACTCCCTGTAGAGCCCTGGTCCAATTAAAAATAGATGAAAATCTGCCCAGTATGGAATCCTTTAAACACAAGTGGAGGGGCATGGAGGGGGATGGCTTTTGTATTTATAGAAAATCTGATAGAAAACACAACCGTGAGACCTCAGGGTGAGCAAGAAAAGATATTTACTTGAGACCTATATTTCTTTTAAAAACAATTACTTGGCTATGTATCTATAGTGCCTCATCTGTCATTTAGGATCAAGACAGATTAAGCGTTTGCTCAGGAATGAGCGGCTAAGAGAAGGTATATTAGCTTACAGAAACTGAAGAACAATCGGCTAAGGGAGACCTACAAGGAGAGGGAATGTTGCCTTTGAAGTGGAAATAAACTAAGGGAGACATGGGTCACTGGTGCCTAAAAGAAACATTAAAGGGGAGAGTGTTCCTCTGGGAATGTGAGCTCAAACTCCAGAAGAGGACATGAAAGGTCTAGAGAGGAAGATGTGGATACATAGAGAATATGAGATAACATCAGACCAAAGAGAACAGTGTAAAGAGACCCCTTGACCCTTCTTCCCTGTCTCCTGTTAGACTCCTCTTCAAGCTGGTCTCCCTGTATCTGAAGCCCACAAGGAACTTACTTTTTCTTTGCTTTTCAGAGTATATAATCATTAATTCAGAGCCACCATTTTTCTCTCATCAAGAATGCCAGCTGGTATTGGATATAATGGCATACTTCTGTTATCCCAGCACTTGGGGGATAGAGGCTGAAGAATCAGGAGTTCAAAGTTATCCTCGTCTATATAATGAATTTGGGGCTACCCTGTCTCAAAATACCCACAAAGAAGGAGGGGGCAGGGAATAGTTTATAAGGTAGTAGGTATGAAGAGAGTATCTCTGGCGGTTGTAATTATAGGAGTGCCCTTCAGTTAGTTGAGGGAGTCAGAAGTAATCAACCCCTGTGGCGGGTCCATCCTAGCAGGCAGAAAGCTCCAAGCCAGGGGTCTGCCCACTGACAGACCTGGAAGTGCTGGCGTGTGACCTTCAAGAGTAAGAATGCAAATCTACTGTGTCTCTGCCTGTCACCTGGGCAAGCTCCTTCCCTCTCTGACCCCCAGCTCTGTAGGCAGCCTGGAAATCACACTCCTAGCAGGTGGTTGGGGAACGTCACTTGGGAAGCATAGGTGGCTGGACATCGTGTTGGCTAGACATATGGTTATTTCCTTTCCGCCGTAATTGTACATGCCAGCAGTTCTCAACCTTCCCAGTGCTGTGACCCCTTAATACAGTTCCTCATGTTGTTATTTAATAACCATAAAGTTATTTTGTTGCTACTTCATAACTAATTTTGATACCGTCGTGAATTATGATATAATATCTGATATGTAGGATATCTAATATGTGACCCCCACAGATTGAGAAACACTGATCTAAGCCCTTGTCAGGGAGATGTTGCCCTCAGCAGGTCTTCATCTTTCTTTTTAACTTTTTATTGATTCTTTGTGAACTTCACACCATGTCCCCCAGTTCCACTCCTCCCCCCTTCCCCTCCTACCTAACTCTTCTTGCAACCTTCTCTCCAACAGATGGGGAAAAAAAAAAACTCATTGTGGAAGCTGTAGTATTCCACCGTGTGCCCCACAGTATATACACCCTTTTGTCCACACTTCTTTGCTTGTGAATGTTTATTACAATAACTCGGTTGGTCTGGTATGAGGCCTCTGGCTTCTGCTACACTGTCAGTACTGGCAGCTCTCTGGGACTCCTCTTAGATACCCGGTCGTTGCCTGCGAGGCTGGGGATCCTGTAGTTTTGGATCTGTGGGATCTGCCCCTTCATCATCAGCTCACTGATAGGGTGGATGTTGGGCTGGACCAATTCAAAGCCCTGGATCTGGGCCTGAGAGTTATCTGAGCTGGTGAGCCTCATGGCTCTCCAGTTCTTATTTCCTCGTGGTCAGCTCACCAGCCACCCTCCGCAACCTGAGCCAGCTCTACCTGCAGCCCGGGGGAGGTGCAGGGCCTGCTCTCCAGCGTGTGTGTATCTGGTGAGGGACATGGCCTGTTCTCCCATCTCCACCCTCAGGACCCCTAGGGGCAGCTCTCCCACCTGTCATAAATGGCACAGGATGAGAGAGGGCATCGCTTTCCTTATCTATGTCACCAACCTGGAAAGAAGAGACAGGGCATGCTCGCCTGTGCTCATGCCCGCTGGGCTGGCTCACCTGCAACCCCCACATCCAGGGCCAGCTCTACTGTGGCAGGTAAGGTACAGGACTGCTCTCCTGAACGTTGCAGCGGGTGAGAGATGGGGACAGCTCTCATGTTCCCAGGATCAGCTTTCCTACCTGGTAGGTGGCAAGGGGCAAGGGTTAGGGTGCACATGTCCCCCTTGTCCACATGGCTCCACAACAGACAAGCTGGGGGCAACTCTCTCCTGCTCACACCTTTGGGGAAGATCAAGGTCAGCTCTACTGTACTGCCCAAATGAGGTGCGGGGTCTGCTCTCTTGCTGTCATAACCCCATCTGGGTCGAGTGTCCCACCTGGGGGCATCTCTTCCTTCCTTCCTTGCCCATGTCATCACTGGGCAGAGACGTGGTGGGGCTAGCTCCCCCATGCTCAAGCCCTTGGGACCAGCACAACCCCTCCCCTCCAAGGGCTCTCCTGTGCTGCCCAGGCAGCTGGAAGTGGGCAGCTGGTGAGAAGTGGGGCCCTTTCTCCTGCTCTCATGGCCCCAGAGCCTGCTTTCCTGCCTGCCACAGACACAGGTTCAAGGAGGAGGAGGATAGGGCCAGCTTTCCCATGATGCCTAAGTGAGGGGTGGAGCTATTTCTACACAGCCCTCAGACATCAACATGTCCCTAGGCAGCAATCTAGACCAGGGACATCTGCCTGGCCTTTGGTAATGGACCCTGCTACTGCATGGCCATGAACCCAAATATGGCCTCCAGTGGAACCACAGGCCAGGAACCCCCTCCCCCATGGCCCCAGGTGGCATCACTGGCTACTAGCATCAGACTGTTCCTCACTACCCTACTTCTGCCTCTTTCTCTTCCATTTTCCCACCACGTATTTGCTCATCTTAGTGGCTCCTGGGATCTGAGTACCTGGTATCATCTAAGAAGTGCTCTGCTCTGCTTATATATTACAATGCTGGGAAGGGTTCATCTTAGGGTAGCTCCCTGTCTGGGACCCATGGTGCCGGTCTGGTGGTCACCTTAGACTTGCACCTTGCCCATTCTGCCCAAGTGGTCCCTTGTGAGGGTCATGTCTGAGGCTCAGTCCCAGGTGGGGTTCTTTTAATCTCTGGCTTGCTCCCCATCCTGGGAATCCATCTGCACATGTCTAGTACCAAGCTAATGGTCATCTCAGGCTCCCTTTTTTTCAGGGGATATTAGGCTACTAATCATTCAGATGTTCACAGGTCAGAACACTGACCACATACATAGCTTCTCTCCTCTCTGCCACCTGCCAACACACATGTGACACAGCAGCCACATCTGCAGCATCTCTAGGGGCAGGAGCCTCTATCTTTTTTCCAGCTACTAGTGGGCAAGAATGAACAGCTCCTGTGAAGATTGGTGCTGTGACCTCATGGGAATGATAACACTGTGGAGATACAGAGATATGAGGCTTAGATTATAGTTTGTTAAGAACTGTCTGAACTTTACCCTGTCAACCTCCAGTTCTGTGTACCTTGAGGAACAGGTAGCAATGTCCTCAGGTTTCCCATGAGTCCGGAGAGAGAAGACAAGCATGTTCCAGTTTTAATTCATTAAAGAAAATTCTGGTTCACTGAAGCCCAGAGGAGGGTGGGCAGCAAGTGGGATCTTAGGGGAGCTTCTGCCTCCAAATGTTCTATGCTTCTTAGGGAATCCATCTTTTCCAAGGGGGAGCCAGGCCTAGCATCAAACTACTATATCCAAACGTTTATTCATATTAAAAAGTGTTGCTGCTGATGATGACAAGCTAGAGAGATGGCTCATCCATTAAAAGTGTGTTCTGTTCTTGCAGTGTCCCAAGTTTGGTTCCCAGCCCCCATACTGGACACATTACAACAGCCTGTAACTCCATCACCTCTCAGCTCAGAGGGCACTGGCACTCACATGCATGGTGTGTGTGTGTGTGTGTGCGCGCGCGCACAAAATAAATAAGTAAACATTTATCTATGTTTTTAAAAGTAAGCTACTTGGAGAAGCATCTTCAAAATATTTGCCCTAGGAAAATCCCCTTTTCAAATACTGGCAGGATTTGCATCTGCAAAAAGCAAGGGGGTTAGGGGGGAAGCAAGCATTCTGAAGCTTTGAGTTGACATTTCTGGCAGTGCGCACTCTGGAACCTGATGGCTATGCAGTGGGAAGATTTGGGAAGTAGCCACACGGTAGATGTTCCTAGCGATGTGTCTTCACCCTGTGGTGTCTCTTCCCTGGCTCCAAGGCTACCCAGACAGATGGTCCTTGGCGGCCATTACTGGTAGCAGGAGAGTGAGGACAAGGGATGCTGGGCCAGCTGACCGCCATGCTGGGGGAAGAGGTGGTGTGATAGATAAGCCTAGAGGCTCAAGACTGCAGGTCCTGAGCCAAAAGCTGGAACCTCTAGAAAATACTTAGTTATTTCCTGCATAATTCCTCAGCATGTCCATTCATCTCATGCATTTCTGGATGTTTCACTGTAAATAATGATCTTGCTGTTTGGCTTGATGCATGATTCATGCTTTGGTCTCTCTTTTCTCTATGTCACTCACAGATGTGGGAGGAGGCCATTGCTCTGGGCAAGGAACTTGCACAGCAGTACGAGACGGAGATGTTTGATTATGAGCAGCTGAGTGAATTGCTGGTCAGTCCTTACTTGGGTTGGAGTTGGAGTTGTTTTTTTTTGTTTGTTTGTTTTTGTTTTTTCTTAGATTTCCCATTCAGTTTTCATGTTGAGATCCCCCTCACTTGTTCTTTTGGTTTTGACCTGTTCTCTCTGTATTGTATTGGGAAGTGGCTGTTCTTTATCTGCTGGTTGATTCCAGCCTATGAAAATTCACTCTGCATTCTCCAGTAGGTAAAGAAGTTAAACCTTGCATTAGTAATGTATAGCAGGTGCTTACGTCCTAAGTGCAGGGGTCTTGGCAGCCCAGAGTCTCTGAGAGTTTCGGCTAGTTTAAAGTGCTCACCCTTTTCACAAGAGGAGGTGGCCAGAACCATGGTGTGCCATGATTTCCTCTAAGTTTTTAGTTGCTGCTTTTTCAGCCATGCCATAATCTATGTGTGTGTGTGTGCATGCACACGTTTGTGTGCCATGATTATGACAGAATGTTTGCCTATAAATTAGAACAGAATACCTATGTCCTTCAAATTCTCCCAGTGTCTGCTCTGTATTCTTTTTCTAAAAAGCACTAAGAGCGGAGGGAAACCATTTCCTTGGATTATTGAAAATACCCTCAAAAGACAACTAGCAACCAAGTGTGGCTTGTTCAAGTTACCTTGCTGAACAGCATGAAAAATAATGTCAAAACTGAGGTTCAGTCAGATACAGGCCTCAGGCCCCCAAGAAGAAACCAACAGGGTGGGTGCTCCAATGCTCTGTACAACCCTGACAAGAGTTTTCAATTTTTGTTTCAGAAAAAACAGGCTCAATTTTACGAGAACATCGTCAAGGTGATAAGACCCAAGCCAGACTATTTTGCTGTTGGCTACTATGGGCAAGGGTTCCCTTCATTCCTTCGGGTAAGTTTGATTCTTCCTGCTCTGAGCCAGAGTCACTTGCACAGCAGAGAGACCACTTCCGGTCTTAGCGCTTTACACAGCAAAGTCAGATGCTGACTCTGGAGGGCCAGAAAGAGACCAATAATATTTAATTACATGTGGACTCTGGTAACATAGAGAGAATTTTATATGAATTCTTTCCTGAGAGAACTCTTCTCAGAGATTTGTATGTGTGTTTAGTTGTGTTGAAATACACAAAAGCAAGCTGGAGAGATGGCTCCGTAATCAGAACACTTGCTGCAAGTGTGGAGACCTGAATTCAGATCCCAGAACCTATATAAAGCCAGACTCAGTGGCACATATCCACAATGCCAGCTCTTCTGCCATAAGATAAGATGTGGAGACGGGAGACCCTCTGGAAACCCCTAGGCCAGCTATTCTGCTATGCATAGCAGTAAGCAACAAAGGGGGCCTGCTTCAAACAAAATACAGGATGCTGACCAATACTCACAGCTTCTGTCATCTCCATAAACACTCTGTGGTATGCATATACATTTTATAAAAACCTTAGTATCTTTATATGTGCCTAATATGTGTGTATGTCTCAGGGAAAAGAGAAATTAACCTTGGGCTTGATACACTCATGCTTGTGGGGTGTTATCATCTGGGCCCCAGGCATTGAGTCCCCCTGTGATATAGGGGCCACCAACCACGGATGTAGCTATCCAACCCCAACAGCAAGGCAGCAGCTCGACCGAGCATGAGATGGAATGCCCACGGGAGGCACAATGCAATACAGTCTGAAGCACTGGCTAGTGCAGGCTCCAGGGACCGTCCTGGGTCACTTCCACCATCAAAGGACAAAATATAAAGTAAGACTAAAGAGTTTAAAGTGCTTGATTAATATTGAGCTGACTTTCCCGACACACCTGAATAACTCTGTGGGGCTGTAGCAATATATCCACTACGCTTCACAGATCGTCTGGCAGGGGTCAGTCTGACAATGACATTACCAGTCACCAAAAAGTAGGCGGAATGTTTAGCAACTTCAAGCCGCCGAGAGAACAGAAGCCGAGCTGTGCGCCTGTCCCCTTGGCACTGTTTTTCTCCATATATCGAGCTCATTGCTTTTTTTTTTTTTTTGTATTCTTCTTAATATTTCTCATTCTCACAAGGAATAAATATCTCTGGCTCTATGTACATTTCCCCCATTTTCATGTTTGCAAGGTCTGCTGCAGAATGCAGCGTAATGGTCATTTCTGGAAAAATATTATTAGTGTTTTTCATCTATAACTCCAGTGTTTTTCTATTAAAGCCTTTATGTGTTTTTATTATTGTGCCTTCTTTGAGGGTAAAGCTTAATAAATGCATGCTACTTTCTGAGTGGTCTGCTCTCTAGTAAATCTTGCCACATTCCTGAAATGTTCGGCTTCCTAGAGCCTTGCAGGAGGCCCAGGCTCTGTATTTATATTTCTAATTAAGACTACATATTACTTTGCTTTCTGTTTGACATTTTTCTTCCAGAAAAAAAAGGGGGCATTTTTTTCTTCCATAATGATATTTCAAGCCATACCTAAGCACAAAGCGCACAGGGGGAGGAGGGGAACCTAGTCCTTAAACTGTTGCTTCCTTAGTAATTTGTTAAACTACAGAATAAATTGAGACTTGCAAGGGGGATTGTTCAGATCAGTTTGGACTGTTATAACAAAACACCTTAGACTGGGTAATTTATAAACAACAAAAAATGTATTGCTCGGAGATTTGGAGGCTGGGACCATAAATTCTGTCTGATGAGGCCCTGTAGGGTAGGAGAAGAAAATTTCTGGAGCCCATTCTTAACATGGACAACCACCCAGCTGCCATTACACCGGTGACTATATTTCAGTGTTTAAAGGGTAGAAGTGTGACAGGGTCATTCAAGTCACAACAAGGGCAGTCTTGGGTGTCTCCCCTTATCTCTGTGAAAACAGGCTGGTTAGATAAGTTTTTACTTATGGCTGAGTCAACACAGAGCTAAGAATGTGTGACAAAATTCTATTACCTCTGTCTTTCTCTTGCTCCTCTCACTGTCTTCCTCAGTGCCACCAACCCATACTGATAAGGCAGGGCTTCACCCAGCATGAGTAGCTGATGCAGACAAGTCTCCCAGCAGCTGGGAGAAGCACCGGAAAGGACTAGGCTGTTGGAGAGACAGCAGCCTTCGGATGACAGCAGCGGTGTCATGTTGTAGCCACTGACACCTGTTTGTAACTGAGCTGACAATACAGAACTCTCTGGTCCTTGAAGAGATCTGTTATATGGTTCAGAACCCTTCCTACCAGATGTATGTGGCATGACTGGTCAAACCCACATAGAGGGTAAGGAGGGTGTGAGGAGAGTGCCCATTCATCTACAATCACACCAGAACTACCTGGTCCAGCCTTTGCTAACAGCTTCCTGCAAAATCTAGATTGGAGACCGTCACTTGAAAATGAAAGAAAACCAGTCCTAAAAGCTGTACACAGCTTGTCCCTGTTGAGTAAGGATCATAGAGAGCTCATCCTGCTGGAAGGAAGTCCTACCATCCCAGGCTTCAGGGAGGCCAGGAGCTCAGGGTCTTCCTGTTTAGCCAGGGTCCCCTTTCCTCTATCTTGCTGACCTCCATGGGATACCCATGGACAGGGTCAGGCTCTGAGGACCTCACCTTAGTTCTGTTCAGAGTTACATTCTTTTTGGCAGAGGAATAATGACCTACTTAGGTCTATAAAAGGGAGGGAACTGCCTCTGGCCGCTGGGTTCCCATACCAACTCTTTCCTGTGTCTAGGTAGCCAATTAACACTAGGCCCAATTCGCATGAGACAAGCTTAAAAACTAATTACTTTTACACATACATATGGATTTTCACAAGAGAATACATTCCAACCATATGACCAGAGTTGATGCTTTTTTTTTTTTTGACAAAGAGCAATGAGGTATCAAAATAAAAGCCAGACAAGCAGCCAACGGGCTAGAAACGTCTGGGGATGTTACAGAGAGAGACGGGTGGTTATTCAGGTTACAGTGGAATATGAAAGGCTCCCTTGAAAATGAAAGTAGAGGCTCATAGGTGTGTTGGCATATGCTTTTCTTTAATCTCAACATTCAGGAGGCAGAGGCAAGAGGCAGCCTGGTGTACACAGTGAGTTCCAGGACATATAGAACTACACAATAGAGAATC
Source organism: Micromys minutus (assembly GCF_963924665.1). Taxonomy (NCBI): domain Eukaryota; kingdom Metazoa; phylum Chordata; class Mammalia; order Rodentia; family Muridae; genus Micromys; species Micromys minutus. Next base: position 63,944,151 of record NC_137971.1, on the reverse strand, counting down.
TGTCTCAAAAACAAAAGAGGAGGAGAAGACTGAACAACCCCTATAACGGCCACAGTTCCGTGGGGGAAATTGGCTTTAAATAATTATATTCCTGTTAGCATATTCTTAACACCTCGGTATTCACTTGAGAAGAAAAACAAATATTGTTGCACACACACACTGGCTAGCTAACCCTGTGTGAGACCTATGAGATTCCTGTGCCTTGCTTGGTTATTTATTACACTTATTTATTTAAAAATAGAACTTATTGCGCACATGTGTGTGTATGTGTGTGTGTGTGTGTGTGTGTGTGTGTGTGTGTATGTGTGTATTCCTGTCATGGTGTGCATATGGAGGTCAGAGGACAACTTGTGGGAGTCACTTCTTGCACTATGTGGGTCCCAGGGACTGAGTTGCTTGTCTGCTTAGCTTACAAGTACCTTTCCGTGCTAAGCCGTCTTGCTGGCCTCCTTCAGAGGTTTGTAATTGATCTTTCTTGATGAGAATAAAGCTCGCTCACAATGAGTGTTCAGCTATGAATTCTGGTGCTCTGGATTTCAGAGTATAGTTGCTAGCTATTCTTAAATGCAGGGGCTTAAAAAGAAAAAATAAACTGTCCAAAATAAACATTATACAAACAAAACCATCAAACACATTTGAAGATGAGCACTCTGTGTGTGAACTTTTCACGGTCCCCCACCTGTGGCATTATTTAACAAAGGTCACTGTCTCCAGGGAAAAGTGTTCATTTACCGAGGAAAGGAATATGAGAGGCGGGAAGATTTCGAAGCTCGGCTATTGACTCAGTTTCCAAATGCTGAGAAAATGAAGACGACGTCTCCACCCGGCGATGACATTAAGACTTCTCCAGGCCAGTGTATCCTTTAAGACAGCAGGAGGGCCATTCATAGGAACATGGATGTATCTGTGCATGCAGATAGCAGGGCTTCTCTTGGTTGTCACATATGCTGCCATCGGGTCCTTAACCCTCTTTCCACAGACATCCAGTGCTTCACAGTGAAGCCCAAGCTAGATTTGCCTCCTAAATTTCACCGGCCAGTGTCGGAACAGATTGTAAGGTAACCACGCCAATTTTCTTACCAATGAGAGGTAGCAAAATGCTGATGACGGGTCTCTTACTAATACTTCTCCCTTTTTAAGTGTAGACTTTAACCTTTGAAAAACATGCTAGATGTTTCTTCTACCCTCTCCCAAGAACAAGAAAAGCTAATGATTTATGGTACCCACAAAATAGAAAGAACATTATTGAAGGGGTGCACAGCATTCCTTTCCCAGGGTCTGGAAAGATGAAACCCAGAAGGAAGGAAATATGCCTCGGGTCTCCTTAGAGAACACACATTCAGGGTAGAATACCCAACCTTGTGCAAACCCAACCCTGTTCCTATCCTGTGGAGGGGCAGATGCATTGCCTTTTAGGATATGAAAACAGATTGGGGTATTTGCTCCTCATTAATATACTAAGCAAAACTCCTTTGCACTGGGGTTAGAAGGACCCTTCCATTGGTAAAGGACTTGCTTTGCAAGCATTTGGAGCTCGCCTTCCTCCCAGTGCCCACATTAAAAACAAACAGAAACCACCAGGTAGGGTGTTTTATGCTTTTAACTCATAATGGCAAAATGAAAGCAAAGACTGGGGAACTCCCTATGAACTCATTGGTCAGTTAGCAGAGCTACCTGGTAAAGTTTCAGGCTTGTCTCAAACAGAAAGTGGAAGGTTTCTGAAAGACCAAGCCAAGGGTTGTCCTCTGACCTCCATATGCACCCCGCACAAATGAACACACAGACAGGGTCACACAGTGGCATTTAAACTGTACATATCCCAGTGGGGGCTGAGCTCACACACCTGTGCTGAGTTGCATCTGACTCGGAGGGGGCACTGTAGAGTCAGCTCCCTGCAGGCTCTTAGCTGTGGTGAATCATTCCTTTGATCTCTGTGCTCAGGGGAACTGCAGCCTCTTTGAGGCCTGCTCCTCCTCTGGTCTGTTTGTTCCACATCCTGAAGTTCATGGACCCTATAGCCACTGTTGCCTTGGAAGTCATGGAAACAAATTAGGACTGCCTTTCTGCCAGCAAGTATGTTTACAGAAATGCAGCAGGCAAAGAGAGAATCTTTATGGCCCTGTATAACACTCTGAGAAGTCTACATCTCAAAACTCTGGAACTAGAATGCATGACACCTTTCATTTTTTAAAAGATACACATTACCAGTTTCTCTAGATAAGATAATTAGGGCAGAGTCTCGTGGATCTTTGTGTGTTCAAGGCTGTCCTTTGTCTATATAACAAGTTACAAGTCATCCAGGGCTGCATGATAAAATTCTATCTCAAAAAACTACACACACACATATGGTGTATGTATGTAACTTTGTTATTTATTGTGGATTACATATATATATATATATATATATATATATAATCTGTCACTAAAAGCACACATTGTTTTTAAAAGTAGTACGCACGTCTATTGAATCCACAGGCACTTTTTCTCCTTTACTTCACCTTCCTAAGCCTGTGCCCGGTCCATGGTCCACCTTACTCAGCATCTCTTCTCCCCTGAGGGCTGGAAGGGACAGAGAGGAGGCAAAGTCTCCAGTCAGTTTTTCTACCTGCAGCATGTCCCTCCAGGAGCTGCTGACAGAGGAGCCGAGGCATGGCTTTGGGTCAAATTTGAGAATACTTCCTGAGATATAGTACTGTGTTCTGAACAGGACCCCTCTCCCCCAAGCCTAACAGCAGATCATCTGCTTTCGGGTTAAAAGTCTAATAATTTTTTTTCTGTCTCTACAGTTTTTACAGAGTGAATGAGGTACAGCGATTTGAATATTCACGGCCCATCCGGAAAGGGGAGAAAAACCCAGACAATGAATTTGCGGTAATTACAAAAACAGCCACAGAAGAGCCAGGGGAACACATCACCAAGGGCCTCCATGAACAGCGTTAAATGTCTCTGTACCTCCTAAATATGACATTCCAGACTGAGGAAAGCTAGTGGTATTTCACAGAGCTTCTCATCAAGATAGCTGAGACATGGGATAATGGACCCATGCATGGCATTAGGGCATTGGGTATTCCCTTCTAGTGAATGTACAATGATAATAATTAATCTTCAGATGAATGAGACTCAAACTGGGACTTATTTATTAGGCTCTGTGCAATTACGAGGGGATAACCCCTAATCTCATCCTCTATCACTAGTCTCGGTGCTCAGAGCTCCAGAGGCTAATTTGGCCTTGGTGGCAATAGCAATCGAGTGAGGTCAGCACCGGGTCTCCTTGTAACTCATCTGCAGCAGGACTCTCACTGCCATTGTGGACTGTGGGGCCACACCATGCACCTCTGACCCGAACCCAACAGCATCTCCCCAGTCATGACAACCAACCAGAACACTGCCAGATATTTCTTCATTTTTACAGCTACCACATTAGCTCTGGAAATAGTCTCTCTCTCTCTCTCTCTCTCTCTCTCTCTCTCTCTCTCTCTCTCTCTCTCTCTCTCTCTCTCTCTCTCTAAGAATCTGTACAAATGAATTGATTTAATGGAACCCATTCCAAAGGGCTGTAGTTTGAGATGCAAAGGCCTCTTACTGGAACTCCTTGCTGCAGAATCCCTCTTCAGACCCTATTCCAAGGAGACTTTAGCCCCTGAGTTACAGCAAAGACCTGCCCTGCTAACATGGCCTCGTTTGTCGCCTAGAGGCCTTTGGGGTGTAGGAGACCAATGGTGAATTAACACCTACACCTGACCCAAAGCATAGTTAGAAGCCTGTTGTCAGGGCTGCTTTGGGTAGAAAGACTTTCGCCCTCCCTCCCTAGAAATCTTCAGAGAAAAATACCTGAGTTTTCTTAACACTTCCTGGAAGTCACCTTAGTGACAGCCCCTCTGGCCCAGAGACCAGTGTCTTTGTGTGATGACAGAACTTTGAAATGAGTTAACTCATTGTTTCAAGACAAAGGTTGTGTTCCTTGGCCAGTACCAACATCCCAGGCCCTTGATGGCTGATCTTTATCATATTAACTAGGGTGAGCCTAGGCACAGACAACCTGGAGTCCACACTGAGAGTAGATTATCAGTCTTCTGAGTATTTTTCTCACAATAAGCCATGTCATTCTTTCTGCAATGTCAGAGACCCAGGGATTTATTGACTTTCTCCCGTTACCTGCCCCCCATCTCACAGTATGTATATTCTTACACTGGAAGGAATAGACACATAGAGGGCAAGGAAATTGCTGAAGGGTGCTCAGCAAGCCGGCAGCGGAGCTAAGAATAACCAGGACACCTGACATTTTGAGCTGTGCTAAGCCTCAGAGCTTGTACTGCTTCTAGATGGCCCCAAAAATCCTCCAATGGCCCCATTTGGGTACTCACATATAGATGAAGCATTCAGAAGCCACGGGATTTAGCCCTTCATAGTCTGACAAAAGTTCAGGCTTCCAGAAAAGAGCTAAGTGTTTTTCGGCAGTGAGGAGCTTGTTCCTGTTCCCTTCTATAGGGCTTATGACCCCAAGAGCAAGAATAGGAAAACTTTCCCATGAGGCCAAAAGCTGTGTTTGGCATCTGTAAGCCTGGCAAGGAGTAAAACTTCAGGAGGAGCCAACTAAAGTGGGGCCTGAGTAAGGAACTAGATGTTAGTATAGGATATTCACAAGGGTAGGGCCATGGAGTAGGCAGTAGACAGGCTTTGAAAGGCTACCTTTTCTCTGGCAAGTCCCCAGGAACACAGGCAGAAGAACTGGGCCTAGGAGACAAAGATCTGCCTGTGACCATGAAGCCTCTGTAGTCTCCTTGCTTTGCCTGGTATCTCGGATGTTCGAAAGGCCAGGCCAGCTTTCTGTAATTGTCATCCCATGACTAGATAGGTCTGTGAAGGTGGCAGTCTGGAGGGTCATTTACCTGTCTGCTAGAGCCAAGGGGCCAACCATTAAAGAGCCAGACAGATTAGGTCTCATTGGCTTGTTTGAAAGCATTTCCTGCAAGATGTGAGGTGCAGCACTATAAAGACTACAATTTGGAAACAACTTTTATTTGGAACATATGTAGGGTCGAGGTTGTATCTTGATGGTAGAATGCTTACCTACAATGCAGGAAGACCTAGGTCTGAGCCCCAGCACTGCACAAGCTGAGTGGATATTGTGCTACATGCCTGTAATCCCAGCACTAAGGATTACGAGTCCAAGTTCATCCTTAGCTAACTACCAAGTTTGGACCAGTGGGGACTACATGAGGCCTGTCTCAAAACAAATAAAATACATATGGGGAAACGACATAACACTGGGTGAGAAGCCTTGAACTGAGGCCACTGCAGTGTTTAGGTCCTTCTCAGTGCATTGTGGATGCCTCTCTTCTGCTTTCATGCTATGTGCCCATACAATAAAAGTAATTGTGTTGTTTTAATGAAGCACAAGAAGTCAGTTTCAGGAAACCTTGTCCTTGATACATTTGTGCCTTTGAGTTTCTTTTGAACCCTAGGTAAGGCCAGTGTAAAATTCACTTGGACCCCTCCCCGAAACATAGTCACTTAAGAGGGAACCCCTGTCATTCTGAGGTCTTTATGCAACCCCTGGTCACCCACTACATTTCCTTGACAAACAGAAGAGAGGCAGTTCTGATAGGTAAGAAATAAGGCACTTTGATAATTGACGATAGCTGTCAAAGAACATGGCTCTCGAGGTCTCATCAGCACACACCTGACCTTTGTGATCACAGGCCAACTTTGTCCTGCTAGAGGACCCACATGATGGGGTCACACAGATACCCAGCAGAACAGAGCCCCCTCCCTACTGGCATTTTCCTCCTGACATGTACTGCATGGGCTCTTCTTACAGAATATGTGGATCGAGAGGACCATCTACACTACAGCCTACAAACTGCCAGGAATTTTAAGGTGGTTTGAAGTCAAATCTGTCTTCATGGTAAGGATACGCCCTAGGAGATACCTGTCTCTCTTTCTCCCGTTGCATTTGATACCCTTCCCCCTTTGTCCTCAAGAGTTTTGTGATCACTGTGGCCTGTGCTACAGACCCTTCAGTGCTTGTCACCACCCTGTGTGGATCTCAGAGCATCACTATCTCCCCATCTCCTCCAGCATCTTATTTCCAATGCTTGGGGCCACGCCCAGGGATAGCTAACAGAAAACTCATTCCTTATGACACATTAGCAATTGCAGCCATAGCTGTGTTGCTCCGTGAACTTTGCACTGAGCCTCTTTCGGGCACTTTTGTTGTTGTCCAAACAATGAATAGAATTTGCTCATTTCAAGTATTCCTTCTGGGACATATTTTTAAAGACACAATTCCCATTGTATTGACCAAACCCTGCCTTGCTATGGAACAGGGCTATTTTGTTGTTTGGTTTTGTTTATGAAAAGGTATTTTGCTGTCATGTAGATTCTATATGCACCATGCATATGCAATGCCTGCTGACACCAAAAGAGAGGGTGCTGTGAGTTGGGAGTTAAAAATGGCTTAAGATCAGCCAGTTCTCTTAACCACTAAGCCATCTCTAGTACGGTGGAACAATTTACATGAAATTCACATTTGTGAGGAGCTGCAAAATGGCTTCACTAACAAAATACAGAACTCCACCATAGGTTTGTTGCCAGAATTGAAACATCAGATCTATGACAATTGCCCACATAAAACAACCCACTGAAAGGACGAGGGTGTGGTAGCCCACTTGATAGAATGCTTGTCTTGTGTACACAATGGTTTCTATCCCCAACATGAACTGGATGTGGCAGTGCACGCTTCTAATCCTAGCACACAGGATCACAAGTCCCAGTGTTAACTTCAGCTGTATGTTGAATCTGAAGCCAGCCTGGGCTACATAATATTCTGTCTCAAAAAAAAAAATCTAATTAAAATATGCTTTTGTTCGTGTGCCTTCGCTGGGCTGAATCCCACATCAGTCGATGGCTCCTGCCATTCAATTAACAGTGAGTCCCTGAAACACCTGGTGATTTGGCTTAAGGACTTGGCAAAGCTTGCCAAACTAGCTCTTTCTTCTGTATGTCCACCGATCTTTTTTCCCTATGCCAATGAGAACTCTGGGCCCTTCTATAAACACATGTCACTACTCCACCAGACTTCTCTACCCCACAGCAGCCAAGATGGAGACCCCTACTCCTTTACCCTCAGAGTCCTCAGGATCTGAGATCACCATCCTGTGTCCCAAAGCAACCAAGATATTAGACCTTGAGATCATTTAGGGTGGCCAGGCTAAAATCCGGTGGCAAGCCTCCAAATCTGCATTAAAATGCACAAAATGACTAAATTTTTATAACCCAAATTACTTGTATTTTACAAAAACCGTGTGTTACAAGGAACGTGTAAGGAGGCCAGAAAGGCTGCCTCACCTGGGCACACTGCAGTAGCTGGGGTGATGCCCACCATGTTTCCTTCCTTGCAGGTAGAGATCAGTCCACTGGAGAATGCCATCGAAACAATGCAGCTGACCAATGACAAGATTAGCAGCATGATCCAGCAGCACCTGGATGACCCCGGCCTGCCTATCAACCCCCTGTCCATGCTCCTGAACGGCATTGTGGATCCTGCCGTCATGGGAGGCTTTGCCAATTATGAGAAGGCAAGTGACACACCTGGGACAGCCTGAGCATTTGACTCCATTCCTGGGACCCAGAAGTTATCCTAGAGAGTCGCCTTCACTTTGTAGAACTCTGGGGTCATTAAGGGTCTAAACATTCTGTTCTGGAGACAAACAAGAGTCTGGATGTTTACCCCAGAGAGGTGGCATAGGTGCAGGGGGTGGGAGGGCGCTCTGGCCTCCCTAATAGTAGCTCAGTGGGGATGGGTAGAAACTGAAGATCATGTGGTACAGGCCAAGACAGTTCTACTCACCACATCCCACTGCCTATTTTCGAAAATGCTGGGGCTGTGTTTATTTACATCTTGTCTGAAACAGTTTTCCTAATGTAGCAATAATATTTTGAGCCACTAGGCCCGTGTGGTCCACAAGACCAAAATCATGTGTCTGTTGGCCCTACACAAAAGAAGCTTGTTGACACAGGAGACCGAAAGTGCTCTCCTGGTGAGCTGCCAATGACTGTGGAAGAAAAGTTAGTACCTTCCCAATGTCTGTGTCTTCCAGACAAATCTTTGTCTGGCTGGAATCAATAGAACAGAAGAATATCAGATACAAAGGTGAACTTCCAGGCACTGGTACAGCTGACAGGGCCATGACCACTGCTACTCAATAGGACTAAGCAATCCAAGTCCACTGTGGCCTTTCTGGATTCCTGGCTGTCTGTGTGCTCCATATATTGTATCCCTTAAGCTCTGGGAAGGGTCCAACCATGGGCCTGCAAGGAGTGTCATGGGAAAACTGTGGGGCTAGATTGTGCTGGTTCAGTGCTACGACAGGCAATCACATGTGCTAGAAGGCTCTCCCTGTCTCCACAGGCTTTCTTCACAGACCGATACCTGCAGGAGCATCCTGAGGCCCATGGGCAGATTGAGAAGCTCAAGGACCTGATAGCCTGGCAGGTTTGTATGTCTGGGAAGAGAAGATGAGTATCCTGGGCCCCTCCACATACATTCCTACCAGCATAGTGGCTTCTGGGTCAACACACTCACAAGGATAAAGTCACTTAAACACCAAAAAAAAAAAAAAAAAAAAAAAAAAAAAAAAGGCTATATTGCAAACAAAAAAAGATCTGTTGGGAAACCTTTGTCTGGCTGGAATTAGAAGAATATCAGATATCGAGGTGGACTCAGCTGCAAAAGCTCATGCCTCGGCCTCTATGGTCTGAGAGAGAGAGGGGGAAGGGGGGCTACCTCCGTAGGGTAGCTGCAGCCTGCCCACCCCTTCCGCTGTGAGGAGGCAGCTCCGAAGGATGAGTGTCCTTGTTTGTGTTTGCCCAGCTGTGGGTCTGAATGTTCTATTACTTACATTCCTGCTTCTAGGCTGAGCCCTTCTTGGCTGACGACTTCAAGAGTAGGGCTGCAGAGGGCCCCTTGTATTCCTCTGATGTCTGTGCTTTCCCCTGGGCTGGGTGCTCTGTACCCACACCATCTGTGATTGTTCTGCCACTCAAACAACTTGCTACAGGTTTCCTCACGTAGGCAGCAAGGATGGGCTGACCCCATGATATTCACCAGACTACAGAAGGGAGCGAATGGGCCATCCTGTGCTGGAGTTAGGAATGTGCCCAATCTGTAGGAGGTAGAAAGCTAGCCCGCTAATGTTAGAGTTGGGCAGGTACCCAGGCTGTATACATGCCTAAGCCTGGCCCAGGACTCTTGAGTGGGCCTAAGAACACCCAGACTCAGCAGAACTTCTCCAGCTACGAGACCTTTTCTACATTCTGTACTGACTCCTAAAAGTCTCTGTGACATCTCTGTCATCAGCACATTGGCCAGTGAGACCACTTAGGGTGTGAGTAATGGCTTATGGCCAAGTTGGAAGTCTTCTAAATTTGTATCTAGATGACTAGATTTTCACAGCTCTGACATAAAGTCCCATCTTCCCTCAGCTTCCAGCATCTGCCCTCTCGGCCTGCCTGAACCCGATGACTCTAAGAAACTCTCATGAGTAGAGCTGTTTATGATTGGTTTATGATTGTCTTATTCCACTCAGCATAATGACTTCAAGGTTCATCCACTTTGTGGCTTTTGTTAGAATGTCTTTTTGTGAGACCAAATAATATTCTGCTGTGTGGCTATGCCACAGTTTATCCATGCATCTGTCTGTAAGCATTTGGGTTGTATCTACCTTGAGGCTGGTCTGACTAACAGTGACATGAACACAAGTTCACAAATGCCTATCATCCCCTTGCTTCCTGTACTCCGCATATGCTGAGGCTGGATCTTCTGTATTGTATAAAATTCTAGGTCTGAGGTTTTCAGCCGTTACCAAGCTTATACAGCAAACACTAGAATCCAAGGTTCCAGTGTCTGAGTCTTTACCAAGACTCATTGTTATTTGGGTTCTCCTTTTCCATATCATGGCCATTTTTATGCATAGGCAGCTTTATCATATTCAAATTTTAAGAGAATCACATGGGAAAAGGATATTCTGATTTTTTGTCCCAAATCTCTTGAAATCTGATTACCCTGCAGTTGCTTTGTGACATAAGACTGCTCTGAATGAAAAGGAAGCAACACCATTGGCCAATACGGCTTCTTCACCGGAATGTAAGTCACATCCTCAGACTTCCTGTGCCATTTATTTAAAAAGAAGAAGAAAAGAGAAAGTAAAGGTGGAAGAGAGTTTGAATTTTGGATGATTCCATTGAAGGCCTAGAAATGAAGGGGGCATAAGAACTCAAAACACCCCAGAATGTTATAACACAGAAACTAGTTTGGTCTTCAGAAGTTCTATTGATTTCTTCCCCCTGTAAGCTTTTACAGCAAATTGGATTTTACGAGTTTCAAGTCATACAGAGGAAAATAATTTGTTCCCCAGAGAGAGACTTTATGCCAGCACCATGTCATCGCCCCTAATAACTATATTAAAAGATGAATTTTAAAACAGCTCATGGGAAAGTTGAAAGAAAGTCTGTTTTCTAGCAACTTCATTAAATCAAAGAGCAAAGGGAAAGAAATATATATTCAGAACATTACCTGTGATTTTGCTCTCATTTGCAAGTGTTTTGATAGCTTCGTATCAGTAATTGAGTTGTATGTTCATTAAAAAGTGAGAGCTTTACATTTAGCCTTGTTCTCGTTTTGCTCTTTACTTTATTCAGTTTGGGTTTTTCCAGAAGTTCTATCCAGGGTTTCTCCTGGGAGAATTCATGGCTGCGTTACATCACAGGTATATGGCCAAAGACAAGTATGTCTCCAGTACCTATAGTTTCTGTGATTTATTTGGGCTGGCGGGCCCTGGCCTGCTCCTTAGCTCCCCTTCGTGATTCTGAACAGTGATGGTCTAACCCTCAACAGCTGGAAGGATGGGCATGATGCAGGCTGCCCTGAGCCTGCAGACTTTGATACCCAGTCAGAGTGTCAGAGCTACTTCCTCAAAGGCTCAGCTCTGTCTTACCTCAAACACACCTGCAGAGTGTCCAAAGATGAGCCCACGCCTCCTCCTATTAAACTGCTATGTGGCATACTTATTTTCTTTGAAATGTACAGAGATGAGAGAGCAACCTCACTCATTCCCAGCTGACAACAGGCACTGTCCTTTCTTCGGTGGCTGGTGCCCTCTGAGAAATGAACAGAGCTGTGGAGTATTCCCTGCTGCTGGCAAGGCTTGAACCTGTGCAGGGCACACGTAGCATGATGCTGAAGGTTCACTTAGAACAACTGGAGGTGTGGCTGGGAAAGCCTCCTCTTTCTTCCAGAGTCTGGGGCTCTTTGGAAATAACAGGCTCCGAAATGTACCCATAGTGACTCAAGCTGTGGAACACAGTTTCTGAGTCCTGTGGCAATTATGGCAATCCAGAGTGGGGATAGGAATCTGTCTACCAAAGATATTTTGAACATATGGAACAAAAAGGCCTTCAAAGACCATTTCAGACCCTAGGTCTACCGTCTTTCTTTGTATATTAAGCGCCTCTTACATTGGGCTGAGCTCCACAGAATAGCATTTTATTTCCTTCCTTCCATTTAGAACCACAGCTGCAGCTCAGATCCAAATAGACATAAAAGCAGAGGTCAAATCCTCTTCTATGAGAAGGCTTTATCTGCTCAGTGTCAGGGACAACTGAGAGTGGCAGATTCTCTCACCTTGTACGACTCACCTGCCAAACCCCAGGCTCCAGCAGTCCTAGTGAAAACAAGGATCTGAGCTCTCACCCTCCTCCACCAAGTAGCCTCTTTGGTACAAAGAAGAACTTTATCACTCCCAACCCCCGCCCCCCACAGACCCCAGGATGATTGGATCAACTTTTGCACATTTGAAACAGTCATTCTAAATCAGAACGGCTCTTAGCATCAAGAATGACTGCGGTGTCACCTAGAGACAGCCTTCCCACACATGCTCGCCTCCCCTCTTCCACGGACAACACATTTGCCATGCCACCCAAAGATGTCTCAGGAGACCCTTGTCACCTCCTCCAACCCCTCCCTCCACAGACAGAACTCAGGAAGCAAAAGACTAGCAGTGAAAATAGTTCTTAGGCTGGTCCTGAGTGTGTGGTAGCAAGCCCTGCCATCCACATGAGGAATTCATATGGGCTTATGAAAACTCCTTGTCTGTTTTGAAGCTCACCTGCACACGGGTCCTATGTGATAACTGGACAGAAACAAGCAATCGGCTAGTGGCTTGGGTTTCGGACCAACTGTCAGCAAAACTAACTTTTGTGTCTGCGCCTCCTGAGCAAGCTGGGTACTTTGACTATGGGGGTGTCTGAGTGTCCCTCCTTTCCTGGAATACAAGAGAAGAAGCAGCTGTGTGCTATAAATGGAAGCAGTTAGAGCTCACGAGTGGTTTCATCTTGCTAAGATTCCTTGAGTTTGTTCACATGAAATTCAATTGTGTACTTATTATTTCTCTCCCTAATAAATATGCTGGTTCGGATTGGCGTTCTATCTTATTAGGAAAATATGTTTTTAATCGGTATTTTTATTTAATTATAAATCATGAAGAGGAAGCCTCTTAGCTTGATTGCATTGAAGACTGACTAACTTCTAGTCTGGGTCCTAGGGGAGAAGTAGAGACCAGGGACAGAATGGAGCCTGTCCCCTCAGCCACCCCTCCCCAGCCAAAATCGCTCCAGGGGTCTCTGCCACCGAGAAAATGAAAATGTCTCATGTGACGGTTTTAAATGTCAGCATCACTTCTACTGTTGGGACTAGAGTGTTGGCATGGATATCTTGTGACAGTAGTGTCGTCAGAGAAGCGATTATTTTTGGTTTTAAGGGAGAATAAATTTAGTTTTCCTTTCCACATAAGAATATCCATCAGGATTATAGATAGCCTATAACTGGATTTTTATGTTTGGGGTAGGCTACTCAATTGCCTATAAATACAATATATCCTCAGCTGATTAATGAGCCCTGGCATGACCTTTGCTACCAGAACAATGTACATGTGAACACAGTCAAAGCACAACTGTTCCTCAAACTCTATGGAAAAACATTGGTGTTGAGTTAGTTCTGGTACTGATTGGGAAACAAGACACCTCCCACCCCCACCAAGTAACAGAATGCATTACACATGGGGGACTCCACCTTGGATGTGATCCCCTCCAGCCCCAAGCAATTCTTGTTTAAACAGTTTCATGGGGGGGGGGGTGGCATGCCTGCTGATGAGTTTAATCAGTCACTCTGATTTGGGAACAAAAGCAGGTGCAACCAGCTTGCAGTTGCTGCCTCCTACTGTGCACTGCTCCCTCTAGACCTGTTCCCCTCCCAAATTAGGAACGTCACCCTGTGTTTTTCAGATTCCATTTTTGGCTGAAGGGATCAGGATTCATGGAGACAAAGTCACGGAGGCACTGAGGCCATTCCATGAGCGTATGGAAGCCTGCTTCAAGCAGCTGAAGGAAAAAGTGGAAAAGCAATATGGTGTGAGGACCATGGTAAGTGGGCAGGTCGATAGAAGAGTGTCTGATTGGGGGGGAGGGGGACTGAGGCCTCCTTGTCACCTGCTAGAAAATGGGACTTTAAGGACCCCAGCCTTCTTCTGAAGCTCACTTTATGAGATTTGTTCATTTACAGGCACCTCATTCACCTTCTCTGAACAGCATGCTGTGTAGGTTCATACAGTCTGGGCATCTCAATTGGAATAGTTAAAGAATTAAAAGGAAGTGGGGGTGGGGGAGGAATCTAGGGTTTTCAGGTAGCAGGGGAGAAAGCTCACACATGCAGCAGACACGCAGACACACAGAAAGACCCACAGAGAGAAAGACCCTCTGTGAAGCATCCAGACTCAGAACTCAGGCATCCAGAAATCTGATTTCTTCTCCAGAGCTGGAGTTGGTTTTTTTTGTGTGTGTGTGTGTGTCTGTCTGTCTCTAAAGAGTCTTCTGTCTCTAATTTAGGGTTGGTCGATTTGAAGAAAGGACAGGATGGCTGGTTGGTTCACAACTGTTGCATCCTGACCAGCCTTTGAACTTGCTGAGTCAGTCTATAGGGGATGGGGATGTGTGTGGGAGGGTGCTGCTGGTGGTAGAGAAAGCCAGCAGTCCTTCATCTTAAACTACCAGGCTTTTGTCTCATGTCAGGTGGGTAAAGAATAAGCCAGTCTTGGAAGTTTGTCACCTTTATTACCTAGTCACGACTCTTCTCCCTGTCAGTCAACCTACCAGGGAATCTGGCTAACTCTTAGTCACTCAAGGTCATGGAGAAATTTCACAGAGGTACTCAGGACTCAGTTGGGTTACAGAGCTCATGCCCCAAGACATGCCATACAGAGAGAGCTATATATAGCACTGGGGTAGTAACACTCTCGGTGTCCCAAAGACAGATGGAGTGAATGAATGCCTAGCTCGATGTTGAAACCTGAGAACTGTGAGCAGTGACTCGGGGAGACAATGCCTTCAATAGTAGCAGATTTTCCTTGAAAGAATGAGGACTAAAGTTCAATCCCCATAATGTAAAATAAAATGAAACCAGGCATGATGGCACACACATGTAATCCCAACGTGCAGTAGGCAGAGATACGCAGATTCCTGGAACTCACTGGCCAGACAGTCCTGCCTGTTTGGAGAGATCTAGGCAAATTAGGGATCCTCTCATAATACAAGGTAGGCAGCACCCAAGAGAAATATACCTGAGGTTGTCTTTTGACGTCCACATGCATGTTTACCCACCAGCATACACACAGACACATACCATGGCCTGGAAGGGAGAAAAGATTGATTACTGATTACCTAAATTGTTGCTAAATAAAAGCCTAGCCATTGAAGGAGATAGAAATGGTAGAAATAATCCAGGCCAGGAGGTAGGGATTTGAGTGGCAGGCCAAAGGCCAGTGCAGACAAATGGAAGGCATACATTTAACAGAAGAGCACCAAAGGCTGAAGTTGGACAGGCAAAGAGCCTTCAGGAGCCAGAAGCACCATTCAGGGGCAGTAGGCTATGCTCACACCATGAGGCAGAATGGCTCTGGTGATGAGTTCCTGAAAAATTCCTGGACTAGTGCTGGGATCAGAAGCATGACAGATGGGCATCTTTGATTCTCAGCAATGCAAAGAGCACTGCAGATGTACTCTTTGAGATGAGTTCCCCACTGAGCATGCTCATGGAGGAGCCAGCATCTCCCATCCCATAGGTCAGTGTTTTGTCATGGACCCAGCAGGACATGAGCCTGACAGGAGGAAATGATCCTGGACTCTGGTGTGTGAACTCAGAGGATGAGAGCCTGAGACTGACAGCTCAGTGGGAGCCCCTGCAGGTAAACAGCTGAGGATACAGGGTGCCTCCCCAGCCGCTTTGGAGGACCCTTCTGCAAGTCAGAATCCAGAGCAGCACTGTTGATAGTTTAGAGCCTGCAGCTTGTCACCATCAAGGTTGAGTGGCAGAAAGTTTGTGGGTGTGTTGGAAGGCAGCTCTTTCAAAGTGTGCTGCTGCTTTGAAGTTCTCTAAGAGTTAAGTGCTTGTGCAGGCTGCAAGTCTTTCACTAAGTTTAATGCTTCCTATTTTATCAACCATTTATTGAATCTTCCACAATTAAAGAAACCTATTGATCTTGCTTGTCAGTTTTTATATCCCTCCTCTGCTATGAAGTATCACTGAGAAACCTTTCTATAGGGTACAGGTCAAAATAGAAATCAAAGGCGAGAAGGTGGCGGTGGTGTGTGGGGTTGGGGTAGGGTGACAAAGGGGATGAGTAAAGATGAAGGGTGTCTTCTCAGACATGTTTCCCTTATACCTTGGCACCCGTCATTGGCTAAAGGCAAGCAATTTCAATGTTACCTTCTCCATACTTCATGCTTCTCTTGATGGGAGCAACCAGACATCCCACCCAGTGAGGCTCTCAGAGCATGGTCTGGAGACAGAATTCAGGGGCATTTGTACACATGGATACTATAATGCAGGGAGCAACCTTTATGACCAGGATGGGTTCTACCCCATCCTGGGCCCAGAATGAGGCTCTGCAGCCATCCTTTCTAGGTAACCAGTGGTTTGGGCTTGTCATTCTGTGAGAGATGTGGTCATAAAGACAGGCTGGAAGGCACCTGTCTTGTCTTACCTACTTTGGAAGCCTACAAGCATCTCAGAATACTTTGAAAAGCAATATCTGTATCATTCTCTTTCCAAAAGGATAGCTTTTAAAATAATAAAAATAAAAATAAATCCCACAGAAAGGACATAAACCATTTTGTCAATGTTTCTAAGCCAGCCTAAGCTCCAGAAAGGCAAGCACTAGACACCCCCTGAATGTGTAATACAGAGAGCTTGCTCCTCTGCACCATCTATTTTCTCAGTTCTAGAGATCCAAGGAGGCACTGCTTCCTGGATGGCATGATCAGACTCCCAGATATCCCCAGAATGGAAACACCAAGCACTGGCCTCTGCCTCTGCTGCCCACAGCATGTGAGAGCATCTGCTTTCACCTCCACACATATGAAACCTTTTTTTTTTTTTTTCTATTTTCCGCCCCTCCTGTCCTCTTCCTACAGTCAGATGAGGGCTAGAGCACCTCGATTGGCTCTGCTCTTTTCTCCATGCCTCTCCTCACCTGAACCAAACAACCATTCAGGCCATGTGCTGGTTGGAGCTCCAAGCCTATGTCTACAGGTGGCCCCTATTAGTTCCTCGTGGGGGTATCCTCCATCCCACCACCCAGTACTTCAGTGTTACGCCCATCAGCTGCAGCAGCCAATCATCTATCTCTGACGGCATCTCCAGCCCAGTGCTGACCCTCTTTACCCGAAGGGAGACTCAGACCAGACCCCTGCTCCTCCACTGCTTCTCATGGCTTCAAACCTGGCTGCCTTCAGGGCAACATAATGCCTGAGTCTCCTCCATTCCCTGGGTGGAGAACAAAATATACTTGCTTCTCTCCTTTCCTCATGAACTCACCTCGATCCAGTCACCTGGCCATGACTCACAGTGTAGTCGACATTCATGGTCATGCTTGAAAAGTATATACTTCAGCAAGGGAGCAAAGATGCAAAATCTGGTGCTACAGGACAGGGCCTGAGAGTCATTCTACCTGCGAAGACCAAAATAAATGTGTTCTCCAGATAGCAAGGCAACAACACAAGGATGAAGGAAGCTGCCACTAGCCTCCTACCAAGCCTTGTGACCCTCATATGCAGTCATTGTTAACCATCACAAAGGACCCACAGCGGGGAGATGGCTCTCTGCATGTCTTAAAAGAAGCTCACGGTGATTCCTTGTTTTATACACAGTTGGTGCACGAGACAAAAACCTAGCCTGTTCTCTCTATTCCTAACCTGTTTGGCCCTGTGGCTGGATCAGGCAGATGGCAAGGCACTCCTGCTAGTGTTGCCTTGAGCTACCTGTTGGTCCTTCGAGAGATTCTACTTGGTTCAGATGGTACAAATGAAAGCCCTCTTAGTTCTAGATTTCTGAGCCTCTACACAATGAAATGCTGGTAAGACAAATGGTCCCGACGAGCCCACGGTTCCCACCGAGTCCTTATAAATACAAATCTCCTATGGAGCCCCCTGTTCCCTGTTAGCCAGATCCTTCCCCTGACCTCCTCCTTCTATACATCCCAGTGTGTGCACATTGGTTATGTGCCAGCCCTTGGGGGTTGGCAGTAGGATAGTCCAGTTGAAGACTGAGTGTGGCTTTGTTTGACATTTGTACCCTATGACCCCCAGTGGTCTCCTTCTGTACCTGAGCACACAGGTCTTTTGGGAAGGTCACTACTTCACAGACATAGTGACCCACAAACAGTATATTCTCAGGAATTGGACTCAGAGTGCCAGGACAATCCCACCCACATACCAAATGGGTCAAGTTTCTTCCCGGCTCATGACTTGGCCTTGTCTCCTTGGCTTCCCCTGCCCAGGTGGTGGTGAAACATGAGGCATTCCCCCAAATTACAGAAATCAGCAGAGCCTGACATTTTCTTGCCTTCCTTTCTTCCCCAACCAGCATATCCAATGAATAGTGATTGAAGTGGAGTCAGGAAGACAGTCTCTCCCTGGCTTGATAGGTTGTTTGGAGATGTGATCACCTTCCCCAACTGAGCCTCCACCTCTATCCCTGTTGAAGAATGGCCAGAGACAGTGTGCATCTGAGAAAGCCAAAGATATGACCAGGTCTCATTTAAACCATGAAGTGAGTTAAAGGCTGAGGACCCATTGGCCTCAGAGATGCCAGAGAATGACTGGCACCTCAGGTGGGTAGGATGGGGCTTGGGTGCTGATGAGCAAGTCAGAATGGACCTAGGCAGAACTCTACCCTGAATCAATGAGAGTAAGAAGGACAAACAACCACATCCCTGGGACTAGCCCAAGACCGAGGGGAGACCTTCTAGATGCTAGCATTCTGCATACCAGCAGTACTTCAGAAGGGATGGGAAAAGTGTGTTGTAGATACCGAGTGTCCAGGCGTCCTGTAGAAAACATTTCTATACATGGGCAGAATGTACCTGTCACCCTCCCCCTTGTAACTCCCTCCTCATGGCTGACTAGCCATAGTGAACATCCATGAAGATGCTAAGTTCAAGACTGTGCTGGCAAACCCCAGATGCTGATCACCTTGAGCCAGTGGCCCGCACCGCACCAGGCCTCACCTACCTGTTTTGTAAATAAAGTTTTATTAGCGGACAGCCACACTCCTTTCTGCATCATATATAACCCACACCTTGCTACCTCCAAGGGCTGTGACTGATACAAACCAGCTGTCCTGTAGGTGATTAGCTATATGACATCCAAGCAGCATCCTAGGGTGCAGTGGGGAATGACACTCAGTCATGTGATTTCTGTCAGCCCAAGGAAAGTGTTTGTAAAGCAGCTGTGGTCCAGATGTGCCAACATCTGGCTTTGGGCTCAGGTACACTGGTGTTTCCTGGCTTCTTAGATGTAGATACTTGCTGCATCCAATGCTCATTGGTTATTTATTTGTTTGTTTGTTTACTGGTGATGTACAGTAAATTGTCAGAGAGAAACTGGAAAATTCCCTCTGGTGACTATGCTCTTGGAATGTGTTATTAGTCCTCTTTATGGAAAAGAAAGACCCACAGCCTGGCCCAGGCCTTTCTGCCATCACCCTCGCTCAGTCAAGAAGATTCGACTCTAGTGTGGGGAAGAGGCCTCTGTAGTGAGGGCTTTGAGCCAATACAGCTCTGTGAGTCTGGGTGTCTGACTCAGGTGTTAATGTGCAGTTAGACAAAGGTCATACAAAGATTTTACACATTTTTAGTCACATTCTAGATGCACTTTGCGTTAAGCTTCCTGGTGAGTAACTCCACTAAAGGACAGGTTGATTTGTCTGGAAGAAGAAATTTATATTTAAAATAAAAAAGGCCAAAGAGGTCCTTTCTGGTATTCAGTTGATTCAGGTCTCAAAGGATGTTTTAACTGTATTTTTTTTTTCCCCTCAGCTCAGAACAAGAAAAGAAATGGCTTATGAAGTGTGGTCCCATATGGTCTTGATCCCACATTGCTGAGGCTCCTTCAGCACAGGGATCTGACCACAGTGACCTGGGCCTTAACATACTGTCTTTTCTTCTTTCAGCCCTCAGGCTTGGATGACAGGAGAGGCAGCCGTCCACGCTCCATGGTGCGGTCCTTCACCATGCCGTCGTCCTCCCGGCCCCTGTCAGTGGCTTCTGTCTCTTCTTTCTCCTCTGACAGCACCCCTTCCAGACCAGGCTCTGATGGGTGAGTAGGATCAGCATCTGGGAGTCCAAGTAGGGAAGGCTGGGCACCTCATAGGAGACCATACCCTGGGATGGCTTAACACCCCTGGGCATGCTGTTTTGAAAACTGGGAGTCTCCAAGACCCTGTGATACCCGGTTATCTGGTTACTGTGAAACATCTTGCTCTGAGAAGCATTGTCAGAAAGGTGTCTGCTAAACCTGAAAACTCTAGTCAGCATTTAACTCTCAATGTGTCTCAACTCCTCTATGATCCCAACCATGCCAACTGCCAGAGCCAGGCTTATATCACTGTATAACTTGTGTGTGTGTGTGTGTGTGTGTGTGCGCGCGCGCGCGCGTGTGTGTGTGCGTGCGCGTGTGTGTGTGTGTGTGTGTGTGTGTGTGTGTGTGTGTAAGAGAGAGCATAGAATTGTTTATTTCTTTTAAATTGTTTATTGTTGCTTTTTTAAAGATTTATTTTTATTAAGTGTATACACACACACGCACACACACACACACAGAGACACGCTTATATATGTATACCACATGCATGCCTGGTACTCAGAGAGGCCAGAAGAGGGCATGCATGTGGTAGACATATATAACTGGAGTTGCAGATGGCCAAGGTACCATGTGAGTGCTGGAATTAACACCCACCACCCAAACAATACACAAACCAGGTCCCCTGCAAGAAGAGCACATGCTCTTCACGGCTGAGCCGTCTCTCCAGTTCCAGATGTATTGCTATTTTTAAAGAGAAATTCTGTTTAAGTTAAATACTTCTGAGAAAAACTTCCTGTCTTCTACTCTATTTGACTGCCCTACAGAATAGAAATCACATTATTTTCCCCAGTTTTTATTATGGTTAGTTGCACCATCTTTAAGAATGGGCATGGTGTCTTAGCAGGTAAAGGCACTTGCTGCCAATTCTGATCCCTGAGACCCACATGTGCAAAGAGAGAAGTAATTCTAGCAAGTTGTTCTCTACACACACACACACACACACACACACACACACACACACTCACACACACACACACATACACACGACAGATAAGTACATGATAAAAATGAAAGAAAATCACTGTTGAGTATGTAATCATTCATACATTCCTACTGCAGTAGGCCCTCCTAGAACTCTTTCATCGTACAAAACTGAACCTCACATCATCAAACCTTGTATTCCATCCCCCTCCTTTTCACCCCCAGCAACAGCCACTATACTGTTTGGTACTGAGTTTATCCAGTCCAACTCACACAGTGTTCTGCAAGGCCATCTTGGAGATCCCGCATAAAAACTAAAAGTAGTTTACAAGCTAATTCCTGAACCCTCAGTGTAGTTTGAACATTCGATCAGACAGTTGCAAATACCACCTAATATTTACATTTTCCTGTTGTTTTTAAGTGACAAACCATGTAATATTTCTTCTTAATGCAAAAAGAAAAAAATTTTTACACATAGTTTATACATCAGAAAAGAATTTCTAAGCATTTAGTTTTGCATAGTGGTATGTTTATCCTAGCCTTTCAGTTGACAATCTGCCACCATCAAACCTGAAGAACCCTGGTCCTTGTATATAGACACAGCCTATTAGAGAATATCAGGGACCCCTTAGTTCTACGTGTCTTTTCTTGCCAGCAATTGGTACACCTGATGGAGAACTACAAAGTCTGCCCATGTTCTTTCCTTCACAGTCATCTTTATCAGTATCTAGTACTTAAGCGAACACCATATGGAAATTCTCCATTTTGAGATGTTTAAATCATATCTGCCTGTCACTTAGAACAAGATAGCTAAAGAAATTTAATTCAGCTTCCCTTCAAGAGAATCCCCAGGCTAGTTAGGAAGCGGGTTTTATATTCCTGCGAACTCAGGGGTTAGGTGGAAATTGATGGAGAGGTTTTAGATGGAATGGCGTGTTACAGTCAGCTCACCCAGGAGGCGTTTGTTCAACCTTTAACTGCAAAGTGTCTCTATTGAAGCCCAGAGTTGTGTTCATTCTTAGGTTGCCATGCTTGGCTGTCTGACTAATACACACAAAATGAGGCTTAATCTTCAACGGTACAGGTTACATGCAGAATAAAGTTTATCCTGACTGCAGTGGTCCTTCCTAAGGCAAAGAAATGTACCTATCTCTCCTGAGTTCCTTAAATACCCAGACAGACTGCAGAATTCACCTCCAGTGATCTAAAGAGGACCATAAACTTGCCTTTTGCCTAGTTAAAGTATCTCAAGTTCAGAAAAACATGAACTAAAGTGATTACATTTTTTATTGTTGCTTCTAATATTTTAGATATAATACTTCATGTCTCATGATGTTAATTTGATACAAATATATAAATTAAAAAATTTAAGTATATTATATATATATATACATATATATATATATATATACATATATATATATATATATATATATATATATATATATATATATATATATATATATAATAGACAGACTGACAGATAGATCATAATGCCTTTATTTTAGTTATTTTTGTCTTGCTGTGATAAAATACCCTGGCGGAAAGTAACAAGGAAGGTGGGATTAGGTTAGTTCACAGTTCTGGAAGAATAGAGGTCATCATGGACATGAAGGTGTGACAACAGGAATGAGAGCAGTGGCAGGAGGCCAATCACATTGCACTCAGAAAGCAGAGGAGAGGAGGGAGAGAGGGAGAAACACAGAGACAGAGAGACAGAGCAGGGAATAGGAGGTGGGTCAAGGCTATGAACCATCACAGCTTGTCCAGTGGCATACTTCCTTGAGTGAGACTCTATCTTCCAAACGTTTCATAGCTTCTACAAACAGCACCACCTATTGGGGACCAAGTGTTTAAATACATGAGCCTATGAGGGACATTTCTCATTCAGACTGCCAAACTTTCATGAGTTTCATGAGTTGACGTGTACATCATCTGCCATTTTTAATGCTTTTATTTTGGGAAATTTTCAGGCATGCCAAGTGTAGACTAAATAGTATCATGGGATGTCTTATCCCAGAACCCAGCCTTCATATTATAAACTACCTTCCCGCTTTGTCTCCACCTGTATCCCACCCAGTCCAGACTTCTTCTCTCTTCTCTAATAAGTCTTAAGCATCATATCTTGTTACCTCTTGATATCTCCATGTGAGTCTAAGTGATGAGGAGTTCCCTTTAGAAAACATAGCTGTATACATAGCTGATGTTCAAGTATTTAACATCACATAAGATAATTGACATGAACTCCGGATCACGATGACATTGGTACCAATTTCTCATTTCATAAGCATTTTTATTTCATTGTTACTTTTATCCTGTGTGTGTGTGTGTACATGTGTGTGTCTACATGCATGAATACAGGCATGCGCATGCCGTTGCAGGCATGTAGCAGTCAGAGGAGCACCTCACTTGTCCTCACACCTGCACTTCTAGGGATTCTCCTGCCTCTGCTCCTGTCTCACTGTTGGAGTGCTAGGATCCCAGATGAACAGCATCCCAACCATCCCCCATGGCTGCTGAGGCTTTGAGTTCAGGTCCTCACAGCTGCACAAGAGCTTTACACACCTCACCACCCCCCCACCCCCCGGCCCTACTGTACATGTTTTAAAGTTTGTTTGGAACTAAACCAAATGAAGTCCTCACCTTACCCTTGGTTGATATTATTCCCTTAAGTTTCACAATCCACTTTTTAAAAACTGTCATTGTCCTTGTAATTCATCAAAAAAAAAAAAAAAATCCAGATTGCTTACTTTCCTGTGTCTGCACTGAGGAGATCGTATTGATTTTGTGCCCTGCAGTGTGGATGCTATCTGAGGTGTGTCTGTCCTCTCTATTATCAGCATATTGGGAGTTGAATCTAGAGGTCTGTTGTAATTCAGGCTTGATTTGGGGCCAGCTAACCTTATAGGTGGCTATAGGTCCTTCCCTTCAGGGGCACATCAGAGCTGATTTTCTCTCTCAGTGATGTTAATGGCCATTGGTAATCAATGCCCAGATTCAACACCATTACAGTTAAAATTGCATGTACGCCTCATCAGTGAATCCCAGCGCACAGCCCCGTGAGACTGGAAGAGGTGTATAACTCAGTTCTTTTAGATTTGCTCTAGAGCCTCTGCTGCCGAAGAAGATGCACTCCAGGTCCCAGGACAAGCTAGACAAGGACGATCCAGATAAAGAGAAGAAGGACAAGAAGAAGGAGAAAAGGAACAGCAAACACCAGGAGATATTGGATAAGGAATTCAAGCCCACTGACAGCTCCCTGCAGCAGTCAGAGGCTGTGATCCTTTCTGAAACGGTAATTTAACTGGAGATCGGAGGAACTCTGCAGGGGAGCCCGAGACCCACCCAGGCTCTGCATCTAAGCAAGAGGGCTGTCAGTTGGATTTTATTGAATTTTTGCAAAATATAGCAACTTAAAAGCCTGAGGTCTTCTCATCTCTGACCTCAAATAACCCCACACTCAGAGACACAGAGCTTTTCTTTCTTTTCTCTGAGGGCACACGTTGTCTTGGCCTTCATCCTCTTTCAGAGGGGCTGGATGGGTCAGTCCCCTGCAGGGCCCTCGTGTGTCTAGGCTCCTTATAGCTCTGTTGGACTTGGTGCCCTCGTGTCCTAGGACCTCAGAGAACAGAAGCATCCAGCTTTCACAAACTGCAGTTACTCATGGATAGCAAATGTCTTTTTTACCCCTTCCTGACTGACATCCTTTAAGTCAGTCACTGCCTCTAGGTTAGAATCTGCCCAGCTTCTGGCTAGTGAGACAACTCTATACTTGATGCTCTCATTTTGATCCCTTGAATCCACATGGTAGAAGAAAACTGACTCCCACGAGTTGTCTTGTGACCTCCACACCTATGCCATGACATGTGCAGATACACACAGACATAGGCATGCATGTGTGTATAAATTAATAAGGTAAATGTAAGCAAGCTTTCACCCAACGTTGAGTCTGGAGACTAGGCCTCCTAGAAGCACACAACTGTGTTTAGGGTCTACATGTAGAAATGAGGTAGAGAGTGCTTATAAGAGACAGACAGACAGACAGACAGATACATCAGTGTCCAGAGGGACATAATCACAGAGCCACTTCCCCTAGACATGGATAGTACTTGGCTGGTAAGTGGCCAGAACATACATCCTGGGCAGCAGCTCCATTTTGGCTCCAATTAAAGGCAGTTTTAACCAAAATGCTCATCGAGGCATACTTTTTTTTTTTTTTTTAATTTACTTTACATCCTGATAACAGTCTTCCTCCCTCCTCTCTCCCCACTCCCATCCTGACAAATCCCCTTCTCCATTGGAGACACACTCCTTAACAAGCCATGCTAACACATGTCAGAGAGAACATCCCAGCACCAACAACTTTCATATATATGCTGCCTGCTCAGCTTAAGGTGGAAGGCAGATGTAGGTGCCAGAACTCAGCTTAAGGTGGAAGGCAGATGTAGGTGCCAGAACTCAGATTAAGGTGGAAGGCAGATGTAGGTGCCAGAGCTTAGGCCATTGCCTCTCAGGCTTGTAGACATGTGCTCTCCCTGGAGCGGGGCTCTGATGGCTCTGTGCAGACACTGGTGGCCAAGGGCATCTCATTGGACCCAGGAAGCACTGGTCAAGGTTGGCATTAAATGCCTGGGCACTGGACCTCAGGCTGTAAGTGAAAGGATCAACCATTCTGAATTTTCTACGTACTGTTTCAGAAAGCTGGGCTTCCAGACACCCTTACAAACCTCTCCTCTCAGGTCCCACAGCATCCTAACTAGTTAGCTCAGATTCCTTCTTTGAAATATTTACCCAGCGTCAGGCATTTTGAGGTCCTTCAGACATTTTTATTTAAGCTCTGTTTTAAGATATTAAAACCGGGCCTGAGGAATATAGAGCCAAGTAGCAGAAAAGGACCAGAGTCGAACTGTGTAAGGACAAATCCAAGGACAGAGCAGAGCCAACACAGTATAATTTCTGTCCTTCCCAATGATGACCATGTCCCTGGGACAATACCTGCTGATGACAGGGCCAGGTGCAACACCATATGGGGACCTTTCAGGTCACAGGAACTTCACAAGGTCAGAGCCTTGACTTTGCCATCGGTAGGTACCTGGGGTTCAGAATGACCAGGGCTGCAACAGCAGAGTCCTATCCACTGGTCAGGTGCGTTGCAACCACAATGCAGCTGTGCAAGTGGAAGTCTCCTGCAGGCACAGGTGTTGGTGTGGTCCCCCTGGAAGAAGTCATACTGGAAAGCAACTGCATGTTCCATGATGACTCTGGCACCCCCTAGTGTTCTCAGGATTCAATAGACCTACAGTGGTAAACAGGTATCTCCAGGTTTCCCTCTTCCCTTTTGGCTCAGCTTACTTCTTGATTTGCATCATTAACAATTTCCTGACCTTTAGCTGAGCCTTTGCAAGCTGGGCCTTCAGGCTGCCATTTGCATTTCTCCAGGAAACCTTCCCGAAGCTTTGTATTAGGAGCTTGGGTGTGAGAGAAGCTTCTGACAGACTGTCTCCTTTACCAGCCCCTGTGCACATCTTCCTGAGAGTCAGGCTTGGGGCCAGCCCTGACATCACCCAGCAAGGCTCTGGGGACTCCATTTCCACAGGGAAAGGGCAGTACTTGGGCATGGTACCTACACCATCTGCACAGAATGGCTTTGATCTATATGCTATGTGCTGCTCATGTATCAGAGGGCCTCTTCCTCGCCCAGGACCTTACTTCTACATCTGGCTTCAGTAGCTTCAGTCTGGGCTGGTGTGTGGGCCACTTCTAAGGTAGATACAGTAACTCTTGCCATTCCCACCCCTGCAAAACCATCTCAGTCCACCCACTTTGCCCCAAAATTATGCTGAAACCCCAAGGCCAGGCCCTCTGGGAGACAGCCTCTTCTGTTCTTCCGCCAAGTTAATAACATTTCTGAATAATCCTACCTCAGAATATTTCTGTAATTGCTGGTGTTCCCTGATGTGTAAGACGGGAGAGCAAGCTGTAGGAAATATACAAATTAAATTTACTGATGCTACAAACAGGGGAAAGGGCTCAGGTGGAGAAAAGTCAAGTGCACTCCAAAGCCCAAGGCCAGCAGGAAGAGGAGAAAAAAAGGAACTCCTGTCAGAAATAATAGCTCAGAGGATAAAATAGACATGGAGGAAAGGGACTCCTGCCCTTCTGCTGAGGCTCCAGACTTCTGTGTCATTCTTGACCTTTGGGGTCATCCTTGGGCACTCTCACTAGCTACACAAATAGCTTCCAGCTACACTTCTCGCCTACAAAGGACTGGGGCTATAGCTGGGTGGGCAGAGGGCTTGCCTAGCATGCATGAGGCCTTGGGTTCAATCCCCAACAATTCATAAACCCCACGTGATGGTACACACTTGTAACTCCAGCACTCAAGTTGTAGAGATAATCATGATCAGGAGTTCAAGGTCATCCTTAGGTACATAGCAAGTCCAAGACTAGCCTGCTTCCAAAGGCTGACTTGAAGATTCATGTGAAGTTCTGTGTTGGTAGGGACAGGCTGCCAAAACAAAGTACTGTGCTCTCTGTGAGCAACCCAGACAAAAGAAAGTTGTTCCCTACCAGTTCTACAAACTACAAGTCCCAAATCAAAGTGACATGGGGTTGCCCCCTGCTGCGGGTGGGTTAGCCATCTTTGGTGTCCTTTGACTTGCAACAGTCGTACCCCACCTCTGCTTTTGTCTTCCTCAAACACTCTCCCTGTTTGCATGTTGCCCAAACCCCCTTAGTTTGTAAGGTCTTTTTGGATTCATGCTTACATCATCTTAACTTGGCCCTTTGCAAAACCCCTAAATCCAGATGGGCTTGTAGGGTACTGGGGTTAGAGCTTCAGCACAGGAATTTGGGGAAGACACAACCAATCCATATAGACCTTAACTTTGTTCTTTTTGTCCCCCAACATAGATAAGTCCCCTACGGCCCCAAAGACCCAAGAGTCAAGTGATCAATGTCATTGGAAGTGAAAGGCGCTTCTCTGTGTCTCCAGCGTCACCGTGCTCCCAGCAGACACCCCCTCCAGTCACACCAAGAGCCAAGCTTAGCTTCAGCATTCAGCCCAGTAAGTGGAACTTAAGGTCCCCTTGACTGTGTCCCTTTGTTCAAGACCCTTTCTCCAGCAGCAGACTGAAAGTTAGAAGGGCATGTACCATTGGAAGAAGTCACCTTAGGTTGAGGTAGGAAATCCAGACTTCAAGCATCTCATGCAGAAACCTGTCCTTAGTGCCAGGGCACAGCAAATATAAAGTTCAGGACCCAACAAGTCAGGAGGCAGAACCCCTGCCTCAAAAGTAGAGAGCCAGAGGGTACCTACCAATGTGTTCAGGAGCCTTGGGACCCTGTGTCTAGTGGGAGGAACAGCGAAAGAGTCATTGCTTAAGGCACAGAAATCTCTCCCAGGGATGACAGCATAGTGCTGTCAGCCTGTAACCACCATGGGCTTGCACCCTACAGGAAGATTAAATGACCAGTGTTACATCACATCTGCTTTACTGCAGTGACACAGGTACCCAACTGATACTCCTGCTCTTACAGCTCTACACCGAGGCTTCTACACTCACCACTGGACTACCCTGCCATTTCCCCATTATCAGATAACTATTTTAAAACTCCAGAAACCTGTCCATCCATAAATGCCTCCATTTTTCTCTCTTTGGTTTAAAATAAAGCATCTCTTCCAAGAGTATCAACGAAGGCTGATGAAATTAGCCTACCTTTGTGATCTCCCTCTGTTTACAAATGGGTGCTTTTGTCTGCTTTAACAACCTGTGGCATATCCCTTTGGCTCTGGAAGGAAGCTGCCAGCCCCTATCTTAGAATCATGGCATTGCCCTGGTGCGCTGGCTGTGTGCCCCATCACCAGACTCTACCCAGTGAGCTCTTCCAGTAGCAACTGTGGCAGGCTTACCATAAAGCCTGCTAGACTATCAAACTGGCAGTTGTCCACAACCCTTTTCATACCAACTAAGTATGACGCCAAGGAGAAGGAGGCTTACGGACTGTTTAAGTAGCTATTTGCATTAGTGAGTTGATATGTTGCTTCAAGCTCCAGTACTCTGTTTCCTTTCTAGAACATTCCAGCAGGAACAGCTCCTACTCTTTGTATTCTCTACTCCTTTGTCCTCTGCTGTCTTCTTTGGACATGTGTTTCCGTGGAATGGGAGACTTTCTGATCCCTTTGTAACCATTTCACCATTGTCCAGATCTGGAGCTGAATGGCATGATGGGATTGGATGTGGCCGATGTCCCACCCCCTCTGCCCCTCAAAGGCAACATGGCAGATTATGGAAATCTGATGGAAAACCAGGATTTGATGGTCTCACCCACATCTCCACCTCCTCCTCCACAGCGGGTAAGTGGGACCTAAAACCATGGGACTTTAGTTTCTGCCTGTAGCCTTCCAGGTCCCAGAGGGGTTAACTTGGGCCCATGAGAGGAGAACTGAGTAAGGACAGAGGTGTGCACAACCCCACCTCCCATCCAGTGCTGCAGCCATTCCAGTCACTGCCTTTGCTCCAAAGTTGCCCTGACGGGTGCTCATCTTTTGAGCAGTTGATACCACCAGCAGCTCTGGTGCCAGCAGGTCTGGCTGGCTGCACGGAAGATATGTGATGTCCCACAGGGCAAGTCTCCTTTGTTTCTCCCATCTTGGCCCTGTCGTTTCCCTGGGCAGTGTCGCCCTCACACGGACAGGTCTCCAGTAGCCACAGGCACTTGCTGCCCAGGGGTCCACATTGGTGCAGACTGTATCCCCACAGCCATGTTTCAACAGCCCTCAGAGTCTTGGCTCAAGGTTCTGGCCCGGCTGCCTCCAGCAGTGCTCATGAGCAGCCAACTCGAACCCCTCTTCAGCACTGGTCTCCCAGACTGCTTCCCACCAGACACTGTTTTAAAGTCATAAATCACTCAAGCCTGCCTGATAATGCAAAGGTAGAGAGGGTCCTAAAGGCCACACTGCACTGGGTCCTCACAGCTGCTGTCATGCATGGCTGAGAGGCTGTGGCCCTGGCCCCATCCTCTTGTGATGGTCAAAAGTGAGTAGAGAAGCTAAGCTCAGGGAGGAGGCACAAGTGTCATGCACACAGTCAGAGCAGTAATGTCCACTCCGGAGTCCCCATTCCCATGACACATTTATTCATGGCCTTATAAAGTTAAATCAACTCAGGCTGAAGAGTAAAATACCCAAGTCCGAGTTGGTACGGCTCTCCACACTTTTTGATGCTCAGCATCCATAGAATAATGACAGGGTCACCAGAGCCCCCGAGAGCCCTGATGGTGTGAGATTTGCTGGCAGCTACCACAAGGCACAGGGATTGGTTCTTTCTTCAGTCATAATAAAGTTCTTCATTCCTCCCCCTCCCCTTGGGGAGACATTCTACTGGATGCTCTGCAAACCTCTTTTCTTCCCTTGTGAAAGCAGTAATAGGGGGCTGGACCAATGCTCAGTATGTAAAATGCCTGTCATGCAGGGAATAGAACCTGAGTACAGTCCACCAGAACCCATGGAAAAGTGCCAGGCATGCTGGCACGTCCCTCTCATCCTAGTACTGGGGGAGGTGCTAGGTCACAAAGGTCCCTGAAACTCACTGGTCAGTCATGCTAGCTAAATTGGTAAACTCAGGTTCAGTGAAATATGAGAGGGACTGAGGAAGATGCCTGATGTTGACCTCTGGCAACCACACATACGTTCATATACATATATTTTTAATAATAGTGTATGTTTAAGCATATACAGTCAGGCACGCATGCATACAAAAAGAAAGCAGTGAGAAAAGAGACTATTAACAATGTGTCTGATTGTTCTTTAAAGGAGACTAGTATACTGTTGCTTTTCCTCTGACATACAAGGTATAAGTGGTTTTTCTAAAGCCAAGGTCTCATTTGTGTAGGCAAAGGTCCCCTTAGAGACATCAGTGGGGAGCTGACCCTGGAGAAGGGCGTGTTCTATTAGGCTAGAGGGCTCAGGCAGCTACTGGAATGTAAACTTGACCTCTCCAGTACAAAAGGAGACCCAGGGAGCCTGGGGTAGGGGAACCTCCACTTCCTTAGGGTGTCTCAGCCTATTTAGTTGATTATATTCATATTTTATTTTGTTTGAAAAGCAGAAATATCCCCCCAGGTCCTCCTATAATCTGAAAACTCTGAACTTTGGAAGTGTGATCAAGTCCATTTCTGTCACACATCCACGCAGGGGTGACAGATCCAGCGCCCTAAGTTGTCAGTGCCGCTAGTGATTAAGCGGAGGACCGACATGCCCTAGCTGTGCTTTGGTTTATAAAGCGGGTGCAAATTCAATTAGATTAATTACCCAGCTCTCTTTGCAATTTGTTTCTGGTTTAATTTGCAGCCTGAGCTCAAGTTTGGATGACAGGCCAGTGGTTAGTGTGTCGTAATTAGTTAAGGCATCTTCTCAGGTGCGTCCCTCTGCACAGACCCCGAGAGCCGTTTTTGGATAATGATCGTTCATCTGCTGCAGGAGGTGATCGATAGCCTCCCGTCACTCTCATCGATCGGCCTCAGGCTTGTCAGCGCCTCCATCTCTAGTTGTTGCCATTTGAAGCTCTCATTCATTTCAGAATGACTCGTTTGACCAGCCATGTGAGAGTTGGTTTTACTTAATGGTGATAAACCCCACATTCTCCTGCTCAGAACTAAGGACCCTCCGGCATCTAACACTGTGGGGTTTTTTTCAGAGTGTGCTGGTTCTGCCTGTAGGTAACCTTTCTTGGAGGTCACTGTCACCATAGATTTCACCTATGAATACACCTACAGTGGATGTTCTCAGGCCGTCAAATGAGTTTCTTTTTACAGTTCACACCAACCTTAAAAGAGACTTTCAAATGTACTTTTCACTTTTGCTTGGTGTGTGTGTGTGTGTGTGTGTGTGTGTGTGTGTGTGTGTGTGTGTGTGTGTTGGGGGGCACTCAGTGTATGTAGGTGTGTGTGTTTGTGTGTGTGCGTGTGTATAGGTGCATATGGACATTTGTGTATCTGCACATGGGAGCCGGAGGTTTAGCATCTGGTGTCTTTTCTTAATCGCTCACCATTTTATTCATTTATTTATCTATTTATATTGAGAAAGATCTCCCAGTAAACCTGGATTTTTCTGATTAGGCTAGAGTAGCAGGCCAGGAACACCCAGGAATCCTCCTGTCCCTCAGGGGCTTGTGCTATTGTGTCCAGTTTTTTACATGGGTTCTGGGGATCTGCATTCAGGTCCTTATGCTTTTGTGACAAGAACTTCAAAACTAAGCCAACCCCCAAGACCACCACCTCCCTCTGTAAATGGCCAGTCTTACCGATGACCTCCTTCTTTCTGTATCTTAGCACGAGGGTAAGATATGTTTACTTGTCCGTGAACCAGGAGGACACTGGAGCAGTGAGTGGGAGACCCCCATGTTATGGCTCTACCTTTGAGAACTTCCCTCACATTCAGCCACACCCCCAGCCTCTGCTGAGAGACTGACTCTGGCCCTTTTACCACAAGCTGGCTCTTGTTCATTGAGATTTCATCCTGTGGTCGGTCGTACCTCCCCAGTCCACCAGTTTTTCCATATTCTCATTCAGCTTGTCCTTAGGTGCCTTTCTGTTTTGGAGGATGTAATCTCCATGATGCCCTGTTAAGAAGCCTCCCACAGCAGTCCCACTGGCTAGGGTTAAGGTGTTCAAACACATGAGTCTGCAGGGTAGGAAGCATTTCCAATGAAGCTGTACCCAGAACCCAAGGCACTTTGCTGCCTGTGGACCAATCCAGCCAATCCCTTGCTTGTTAGTAAGGTTTCCTTCACCCACAGTTATGGTCACAGCTTCTGCTGGTCCAGGTTTGGGGTGCTCCCTAACCTCAGCAAGATCCATACATGACCCACAAATTATAGAATGTTACTTTCCAGAGAAAGCTTGCTGACCAACCTGAGCTGTCAGTTCAGAAGGCAAGGGAGAATCTCTCATACCCTAGAGAGCCTGTCCTTTGGACACAGATCTATTGCTAGGGCAATGACACCTGGATCTAAAACCACAGCGATGCTTCTCAGGGGAGTGCTCACCAAGCGCCTGATTCAGACTTCAGAAAATGGCTGCAGGGCAGCCCAGGGTGGGGTAGCTAGCAGGCTGGCTCCAAGCCAGACAGGGTGGAACCAGGTCACAGGGAGGAGTCAGTTCCTAGACTTTCCACTGCTTTGTTGAGTAAGACTCCAGCAAAGGGGCAGGTGCTTCTCAAGAGAGGACACCAGTAATGTGATGGTTTCTTCATTCTCCTGTTTCCTAGCAACAGCCACCTCCACTGCCCAGCAAAACACCACCTCCTCCCCCTCCGAAGACGACCCGAAAGCAGACCTCAGTGGACTCTGGGATCGTGCAATGAATTCTGGGAGAAAACTATCCTCTTATTTCCATTCTTCATCTGCTGTGCCTGCCAATTATCTCCTCTGGGCCCTGGGATGCTTCACCTTAGCGTGATTGGCTTTACTTGGAAAGGGGTCCATCCTAGCCATGGAACCAGAGGCCTAAAGTATCTCAGAGCACAGTGGGAATGGAGCCAAGTCCTACATTGTATGGATTGTTTTGAAGTTGGGGACTCAGAGCATGTCAGCCTTTCAGGTAGCCTCAGTCTTGCCCTGACACTCTTTCCTATTGTGCCAAACGACTTATATTCATTTGTAAAGAGCTTGGCGAATGTGAGTTAGCCAAGCGGGAGGGATGAAGCCAACCCCGTACCCCTACTCCTGTGAGAAGCTATGCAGTAACTTTGTAAGGGTCCTCATGCTGCCTCTGCCGCCCAGACTCTAGCTCCCCCCCAAGGGCTGACTGCTCAATCTCCTTGCGGCATCTGCAGTGTGACTCCTGGGGTGGAGTGTCACTTCAACCATCATCAAGCAGCTAAGTGTACCCCTTTAAAGAAAATCTTGATTTCCCTTGACTTAATTTAAAGTAGGGATATCTCTTGGTTACTAAAGAGATATTAATATATGGAGTAGAGACACCGTTATGAATATTGGATCAAATGGAAAGTAAATATGAGCATAGGAAGGTGGATTTTCATTCCTTTTTAAAATATGAGCCCATATACCACCAGAGGTGGTTTTAATTGGGTGGCTTCTCTGTGTGTATAGAATATTTGTATATACGGTGGTTCTCAGAGCTCCGGTGAGTGTCTGTCACTCTTGCTTACTCCAGAGTCCCTCTGAGAATGAGCTCCAGTGTGTTCTCTTCATGTTTAACTGCTGGAAATATTTGTTTTCTAAATCCCATAAAATTGTTTTCCAGATTTCCAAGGTCCTGAAAATGTTGGTGGATAATGATTTCTTTTGTTTAAAAAACTAACTTTGTATAACCTAATATTTTATTTGATCATCTATATTTTTTTATTCACTCTGATCATGATACTGTTTGTTCTAGGAGAATTCAAAGTTAATCACTGACAAATGAAAAATAAATGTTATTTAAAAAGGACTCCTGGTGGCTGGCCTCTTTTAACCATTTAACATAAAATATAGATGCTACTTTCTTAAAAAAAAAAAAAACTAACATATATGTACTTACCTGTTTTCATCAAACATAACTCTGTGTGTGTATGTGTGTGTGTGTGCACGCATGCACTTGTGTGCATGGGTGCACATGTCTGTACATGATCATAGGGGTCAGAAGTAAACTTAGGCTTCTTACTCAGTTGTTCTTCGCCTTGTGTTTTGAGGCAGGGTCTCTCATGCACCTCAACCCTAGAGTGAGGCCAGCTCCCCTGAAGAGCTATACAGTGACCAGGTAAGGATTAAGGGCGCTGGCTGGCCAGCAAGCCTCAATGATCCGTCTGCCCGTCCTACCATCCCAGAACTAGAATTCTAAGTGCATACTACTGCCCCTACCTTTTTTTAAAATATGGGTCCTAGGGCTAAGTTCAGGTCCTTGTGCTTTAGTGGCAAACACTTTCTTAACTGGGCCATCTCCTTAGCCCTTAGGCATAATTGTTCTTTAATTTTTTTATTTTTAAAAATTCTATGTATGTACACAGTGAAACACAACCATATCTACCCCTCATGTCCTTCCAACCCCCCTTACATACCCTCCCAACATGTCCTAGCTCAACTTCACATCTGTTTTTCTCTCTCTCTTTTTTTTAAATAACACACTAAGTCTACTGATATGTGCATGAGTGTGAGGAGCATGGGAAACCTAGCGGTAGCCACAACCTCATATGTGTGTGTGTATGTGTGTACCCATATATATATATATACACATTATATATAAACATATATGTGTTCCCAGTAGTCGTCCACTGCCAATAGCTCCTCAGTCAGGGTGGATCCTGGAGCTCATCTATCCCATCCATGCCAGGATTTTAAGTGGCTTGAACTTGTGCAGGAAAGCACAGCTGCTGTGAGCTCATGACTGCATCACTATGTCACCTCTGGAGGATAGCATTTCAGAGCACCAACCTATGTCCTCCTGATTGTACTTTCCACCTCCTCTTCTGTGATGCTCCTGAGCCTTTCTCTGAAAGCTGGGAAGCTAATGTCGATGTCCCACTTAGGGCTGAGCACTCTGCCTTTTATTCTTAGCAGTTTGATCAGTTGCGTGTCTCTGAAGTGGCTGCTGTCCACTGCAGAAAGGAGCTTCTCTGACCAAGATTGAAAGCAGCCCAGTCTATGGAGGATAAACGAAAATCATTCCTGGTTCAAAAGCCATGGCTGGGAGGTCATGAAGCATAAAACATACTATTGTTATTTTGCTGATGACCATGCTGTCAGAGTGTCTTCTAAATAAACATGCTCATACTTAGTTCTAGGTCCTCCCACTTTGCTGCTTTTGGTTGGGAGTCCAGGGAGAAAGTGCCTGTATCTGCTTGGGTATGTATATGTCCTCAAGTCCACATCAGAGCTACACACTTCTACAACTGAGTCCCACACTGGACCTGGCTTCTCCTAGCTGCTTCTCAGTGGGGCCTCTTCTCTGACTGGGCATTGCTGAGACCGCTTTCACTCCTGCCTCCATTGCTGCTAATTTGAGAGAGGACTTTGTCCTGGGGTGTGTGCTTTCACTTGAGAATCCTGGTTGCTAGAGAGCCTTCTCCAGGACCTACCACGCTAGATGTTTGATGACAATGGAACCTCCTGTGAAGGGCTCTCATCTTCCTCCTTTGGAAACACACTCAGTCCACAAGCAAAGCACTCGTGTGTCTGCCCTCACCGGCCTGGAGGAGCCCTCTGCAGAAGCCAAGATGCCCCAGGGCATCTCCACCATGTGTTGTTGATGTCTCATTACAACTCATAACAACTCCAGAGTGCAATATAAGTATTGGAGGAACTGAGCATTCGCCGTACAAACATGAATCTTCAACACACACATTAAAAACTATAAGTGGGATGATGGGTCCCTGTAACCCAGGCACCATGGAGGGCAGAGGCAGGAGGACCAAGCAAATGAGGAAGGAAATACAGCAGAATGCTTGATGTCTCTGGCCTCCCCACAAGCTCATGAGCAATACACATCCATGTATGTGTGTGCATATATATACATCTTTTCTTTTTTGTACTTGTATTTTTCCACTGAGATAATTGTTCATCTTTTAGCCCATATGTCATACCCACAGTCCTGAAACAAATGGCTTTGGCACACCAATATGAGAGAATAACAAGAGTCCAGCTACTGGCTGTGGGTCATTTGAGAACCGGAAAATGGTGATGTCATTGCACTATGTCATGCATGTAGCCACCAACTGTGAGAATCACTCTCATGCACACACATATATGCACTACACACTTGTACACACACATGAGCACCACACAAACATGCACACACATATATGCACCACACATATCCATGCACACACACATATATACCACACACCCATGCACACATACATATGAACACACACCTCTGTATTCGTTACTTTTCTGTTACTGTGTCAAAACATAATGATCAAGGCAATTTATATGGGGAGATTCTTTGTAAGTTGGAAGATTAACTGGGTGGTGGGGTCTTGCCCTTCCCTTTTTATTTGGTTGCTCTCCACCTTCAGAAAACTCCTTAGATTCTCTTTCAAATAACAGACATGGCAACCAGAGCCAGAAGCTAGAAGCTCTCATCCTCAACGTTGGCAGGAAGCAGAGAGTAAACTGAAAGCATCACAAGGCTTTAAGCTCTCAAAGCCGGCCTCCAGTGGCATGCTTCCTCCAGCAAGGCAGCAAATACCTTTTAGATAGTGCTGCTAACTGGAAGCCAAGTGTTGGAATACCTGAGCTTATAGGGTCATGCTCATTCGGACCACACCCACCCCTGCTGGGAAACCCCTGAAGAACATAGCAAGGTTACCAAGGAAAGAAGGATGGAAGGGTGGAAGAAAGGGAGGGAAGGAAGGATCGAGGGAAGGAGAGGGGTAGGAAGGAAGAGAGACAGCCACTTTTTTTAAGTCACAAACAAGGGATATCTCTAACCCTGTGCAGTCTCACAATTTTCTCCCTGTGTTAGCCTTCTGTTGCTCTTAAGAATGCCTGAAGTAAATGAACCCAAATACAAGGAAGGTCTACTTAGGCTCACAGTTGAGATTTCAGACTACAGTCAATTAGCTGTGACAATTTGGACCTATGCATGTGGCAGAAGTGAGGGAAGAAGGCCCATTTACCTCACAGCTGGAAGCAAGAGAGGAAGAGAAAGGGGAAGACTCAGAGTCCAATATCTCCTCTGGAAAAAAAGCGCTCCAGAGACTGAACCACCAACCAAAAAGCATACATGGGCTAGACCTAGCACACGAGAGTGCACACCACACACACACACACACACACAGCAGATGTGCAAGCTAGTCTTCATTCGGGTCCCTCAACAGCTGGAGGTGGAGCTGGGAGGGAGGGAAGGGCTGTCCTAGCCTCTGTTGCCCACCTGTGTGGATCCTGCTCCCCTAACTGGGCTGCCTTGTCTGGCCTGCAGTGACTTGATGTGCCAGGGTGGGAGAAGAGAAGGAAGGGGTTGGGGGAGGAGTTGTGTGAGAGGAGACTAGCAGGAGATGGGGCTTTGACCAGGATGTAAATAAAAAAGAAAAGGAAAGGCAAGGAAAAAGTAAAAGCAAGACCAAACCCTTCCAGCAATTGGAGTGCATCTCACTTGGCTCAAACTCAGTTACCATATCCCCACGGTATCAAAGGCTATAGAGCAAGCTTTTAATGTTTGGGCATATCTGGAACATTCCAAACTCAAACCACAGGGTAGACCAAAGCCCTAATCAAGGAGAAATCCCCTGCTGTATCTGTGGTTTTCTGGCTCCTACTTACAGAATGAGGCTGTCTAGAAGATTTGCCTCTGGAAACAGTGGCAGGTACTGGTCTGGTGGTTTGTCCCAGGGTCCCACAACACAATCCAGGTACCCTGATGGTGGGGACAATGGAATGTAACTAGCGCCCCCGAGTGGCATCCTGGCATTCCAGCGGCATTCTTCATAGTCACCTTCCTGTTTTGGTTTTGCTTGTTTGTTTGTTTAGAAACATGGTCTCTATGTCACAGCCTTGGCTGTTCTGAACCTCACTCTCTAAACCAGGCTGAACTCAGATCTACCTGCCTCTGCCTCCCGAAGGGACACCACTGCCCAAGTCATGTTCACTTTTTAAAGAGCCTTTTCAACGCCTTATTTCCCTCTCAGCCATTTCCCACGGTAAAAATCCTTCAGATGTGCTGTTAGTTACTTTCTCACTGGGACCAGACACCTGACGTGAGGTGTGCAAAGACGAAGGGTATATTTTGGCTCATTATTTGAAAGTGCAGTCTGTCATAGTGTGCAAGGTGTGGCAGTCAGAGAATGAGGCAGTCCAGAAGCACTGAAAGGTGTGTCTCACTGTCTGCGTCTCGGTCACGCCTGTAATCCAGCTCACGGCTGTCCGTGTTCAGAATGGACCCTCCCATTTCAGTCCATCCAGTCTACCAAGCCCGGAGTATTGTCTCTTAAGTGGCTCAAGATCCTGTCCCAGTGACACTTGTTAATAAACCTCACAGATACTGTTGGTATAATTCATGAATATCTGCTTTTCTATTAAGAAGCTTCTTTGTTCACTTAAGATTCAGTTTCTACCCTCTGGGGTGGGGTGGATCACTGTGAATGCCAACTCTAAACCTGGGCAGGGGTATTCTCTTGTATTCTTTTTTCTTTTTCTTCTTTTTTTTTTTTAAAGTTTTTTATTTATTTTATTTATTTATTTTATTTTATTTTTGCCAAATTTAGCTCTTACAAAGTTACTTAACTTTTGGTTTTATTTCCTTGGCCCTTTGGAATGCTCTCTGGCCTATTAAAAATCCACCTTTACTTTTAACTACCTAATTTAATACATACTTTTTCCACATCTTTATTCAAAGTGGGTAGTATATAAGCTTTATCCTATAAATGGAAAAATTCTTTTCCCCCTATTTAAAAACCACCCTTGGTGCCTGAAGATTGCCTCCGAGTATCTAAAGAAATTATTTAAAAATCAATTTTAAGATTATTCTTTCATGTAAAGATTTGATCTCTTTAATTCTTTACAGATTGTATTATCTTCTGCCCTGGATTCCTCTATGGCTCGGGGCTTCATGGGTCGTGTTCATGGAAGCTTTTGTGGGTTTAATGCCTTTCAAGCCCTTGCTTTTTAGTTCTATATTTAATTGCTGTAGTTTCCTTTTTAAAAAATGGTATCTGTTTGGTAACTTTCCCTCTGTCTTCTCAACAGGCCCTTTAGAACTATTTAAACACCTCCTATCTTGATGGGAATGCTCAGAAGAGCTGGGACTCTCTAATCTCTTAACCCTTGTCCTGTTGATCTCTTCCCCACACAATCTGCTGTCCCCACTGCTTTCTTTGAGGCCCAAATAAATGTTCTAGGCCTGAAAGGGGTTGGGGGGGGGAAGTAGCACAGGATGAAACTTATTTAGACAAATTGACTAAATTTCTTTTTTTAGTCCTGGAGGTTAAAGGTGTGATATAGTCTTTCTTGTTTGCTTAGGCTTTGTTGGGTTTGTTTTTTGGTTTTTGGTTTTTGTTTTGTTTTGTTTGTTGAGACAGGACCTGGTAGCCTGACCTCCTGCCTCAGCTCCCTGGGTGTTAAGATTATAGACATGTTCCACTATGCTCTTGGTAGGGAGTCTTATGAGTTACTCACCATGAGTGTGTGGGTATTGCCAGGAAGGTGTCTGAAGGTATGAGCTACAGCTGTAATCACCTGACTTTTAATAAAGAAGAGTCCCCTGACAATGTGGGTGGGTCTCAGGGAATTAGTCTAAGGCCTTAAGAGCAAAGGATTTCTGGAGAAAAAAGAATTCCAGCCCTAAGACCAATCATCCTCAGCCTGATTTTGTAGTCAGTTTTCCATTGCAAGTTTGAACTCACCAAGGTATGAGCAATTTCTTAACCTAAGTCTCTGGCTCTCTATGTTTCTCTCTGTCTCCCTTTCTCTGTGTGTCCTTTTTTTGTGTGTCTCTGTGTGTATGTTTCTCTGTCTCTATCTCTATGGATGTGTGTCTTTGTGTGTCTCTGTCTCTCTGTCTTCTTTTTCTCTGTCTCTCTTTCCCTCTCCCTCCCTGTGTCCCTTCCTCCTTCTTTCCCTCCATTCTCTCCATTTCCATCATTTCTCTCATTTCTTCTCTTCCCTCTCTCCTCTCCTCTTCCCCCTTCTCTCTCCACTCTTCCTTTCTTCTCTCTAGCTCCTCTCCCTTCTCTTTCTTTGTCTGTCCCCTTATCTTCTTTCTCCTCTCTCCCCAAATTCCTTCCTTATACTATGCCCCCCTTCTCCATCTCCTCGTCCCCTTTTCTTTCCACTGTCCTCTTTTTTCACCTCTCCTTTTTCTCTACTCTTTATCCCTCATTCCTCCTCTTTCCCTTCTCTCTGCCTTCTTTCATTCCTCCCCCCAATTCTTTTTCATTTTCTCCCCTCTTTTTCTTATCTCTCCTCTTGCTTTCCTGTCTAAAATTGCTTCTTGTCAGGTGTTTGGTCATAGGGAAATGAAAAGGAACCGATCTAATAGAATCAATATTGAATTCTTGGCTTTAATGTTCACATTGAGGCTATGTAGAAAACTATCCTCATTTGAAGGAAAAGCCACACAGGAAAAGAAGGCCAGTGCTGCACACAGCAGACATCTTATGTCTGCTGATTCTGCACACAGCAGACATCTTATGTCAAATGATTCTGGGAGAGGGATGTATCTGTCCTTCCATAGAGTATCATGCATGAAGGCTACAAATACCTTTTCCCTCAGGAAAATTGATGTGATATGCAACAACTTCTCTGAGAAAGTCTAACCATGTCCACAAACAAATTTCCTTAGAACAATCCTTAGGTTCACCATCACTGGAATCACAGATAAATCACTGCTACCAGTAAAGTCTCTACTCGGAACCCCAAGGAGAAAAGTCGGATCCCTTCCCCAGCTTGTGAGATCAGGATCAAGAATTCCTTCCTGCCTTTATCAAATGTGTCCAGGGATCTTGCCAGGCCTGGCCTTGTTCAGTCTCCTGTCCTGATGTGATCAGAGTTAATGCTGTCTCTGAAGTTCCTCTGCAGGGAACAGGTGACACTCCAGGGGGCAGAGGGAGGTAGTCCATATGACAACCAGAAATAAAAAGACCCCATGGTGAACTGGGCTCCCTAAAGCTGCAGTGTTTGAGGGCCACCTTGAGCAGCTGTGGAAAAAAGAATCCAGGGCAGTGTGACTGGGAATGAACTGGAAATAGTTCACAAGCAGAAGGAAAAGGCCATGGACACAAAGGGCAAAGATTTAGTGGGACCAGGCCATGGGGAGCCTCCTGCTCACGAGGGAACTTAGATTTCAACTCAAAGGCACCCTATAGATAACAAGAAAATAGAAGAATGGACCATGAGCTCTTTAGCATCACCGTCATCACTAGATAAAACAGGCATCCACCCCTCAGAGGAAGCACAAAAGTCCCCAGAGATGCAAGTTGCCTTTGGGGTTTCATCCCTGCCATTAAGATGTTCCTGTTGGGGATGGGGTGGGGAGCAAGCAAGAGAGGTCTCCTGAAAATGCCTTGCCTCCACCACCCTGGCAGGATCCCTTCAGTCCCCAGCAGCTCCAAAAGTTTGTATCCACAGGCCACTATGAA
Source organism: Micromys minutus (assembly GCF_963924665.1). Lineage (NCBI taxonomy): Eukaryota > Metazoa > Chordata > Mammalia > Rodentia > Muridae > Micromys > Micromys minutus. The sequence continues at coordinate 63,902,408 of NC_137971.1, read as the reverse complement.
ATCCAGAAATTCATTGTCACCCTGGGCTTCCAAAGTGAGCTATGCAGTGGCCACAATGGAAGACAGTCACAGAAACCACCAGAATCCAAAGAGCCACCCAGAAAGCTGCTGGCTCAAAGCACCCAGACTCCTTGGCTGCTAATGGGAAGGTGCTGCAATTTGGGAGGCAAAAATAATCAGTTTGGGAACGAAATATTTTTGAATTAGCATAAATTAGGCTATTTAAAAATACTTGTTAACAGTTAATTTAGCATTATGCACACTCTTGTTGGAGAGGAGGACACTTAATATTGAATAAGGAGCTACCTGCAAAAGGCAGAGTTATTTTTAAACACCTGCATATTTTTGGTTTCTCGGCAGGGTATACAGACAACATCTGCAGGCTTTCACTGCCTAGTGAAGGCTTTTTCACATGAAAAGCAAACTTCATAAAAGCAAAGCAATTATAATGGCAAAGCTACGGCAGAGCAGACCCCTGCCCCCCACGCCCCATCCCTGGGTTTTCAGGAGCCTCGGTGAAACGAGTGGTTTTCAATTGGGACATCTTATTATTTTAGCCTTGGAGTAAAGATTGCCCTGTTGCTTTGGTTTTGATGGCTTGCAAAGTACTCATTTGGCAGCCCAGAAGTCCAGTGGGCAGAAAAAGTTAGGATCACAGCTTTTATAGCCTTGGGAGCATCCTGGTTGTGACAGATCTGCACAGAAATGATCAGAGAGTCCCGAATCTGGTCCCTGGTCTCCACAGCTCAGAGTCAAACATGTGGCAGCAAAGACTGAAGTTTAAATCCCTAATGTAGGCAAAGGCCTTTTCTCAGACGTAGTCAAATGGCCCCTTTCCACTGTTCCCTGTGGTCAGAGTTGGAAGGAAATGCAGTTAGTCCACAGCTAGAAGATGCTCGTGGTTGTTAAAAAGTGGAAAACTGATTCCAGAACTTTCTCTAAGGAAAGACTCTTGGAATTCAGACAGTGTGCTCAACTTTCGGCTTCTTCATGCACCACAGTATTTGGAAGCTCAAGGCACAGAATAGTCTGAGATTTACCAAGGTCACACAGCTGGCTTTCTATCTGAAGGCATCTTTGGAACTCGTGTTGGGTTAGAAATGGATGGTTAAATGGGCAGGCCTTTTGCTTCCTTTCAGGTTCTCAGGGTTCCTAGACCTGTTGGGCACAACTCACTCTGAAGCAACCATCAACAGGTTGGATGCCAGGTTGCCATCTCCTTCTCACTACAGGGACAGTGAAGCAACTCTACAGGCTGCAGTGGTTTCTGTGTGTACATTTGAGTGTATACATATGTTCAAGAAAGACCTGTTTGCTGCCTTCGTCTATTGCTTTTTATCTTGTTTCTTTGAGACAGGATCTTTTACTAAACCTTGGGCTCATAGTTTCTGTTAGATGGCCTGGCCAACAAGTCCCCGGGAGCTGCTTGTCTCCACCACCAGTGCTGGAGTTAAGGTGTGTGCACCGGGCTCAGCTTTTTGTTTTTCCCTTGAGTTCTGGGGTACAGAACTCATGACCTCATCCTGGCATAGCAAGTGCTTTACCCACTGAGCCACTTCCTCTACCTGCTCCGACTGCTTCCTGACAAGCATGTTAGTATGAACAAAGGCTATAACTGCCAAAGAAAAATCATTGATCATAAGTTTGTGCCACAGTGCATTGCCACTTCATGTGGTTACTAATTGCCCGGAGTATTGAGCCTGCCAAGGAGTAAAATATCAGTCCTTTTACAAGTTGCTTATAAAACCACATTGTGTGTGATTTGGGAGGTTCTGGCTAGATGTAGGCAGCATTTTCTTCTAGCAAGTCAATAAGGCTGCCCCACCTTGGCTGGAGGAGGGGCAAGGTCCCCTAGGGATCTTTATTCCATCTGATTGCAGACAGTCTGTCCTCAACTAGTCTGCTAAAAAAACAAATCTTTGAGAAAAGTGAATTCAAAAGAATGAACATTTAGATTTTTAAAAAGGTCTCAAAGCCAACAGACTTCCAGAAACTTCATGAATTTAGAAGATAGCAAGGAAGAGCCTTTCTGAAATCCTCTTGACCCAGCAGAGAGTCTCTGCAGAAACTAGACTGGCCTTCCATCTGTTTCCTGGACAGTACTTTTCCTGTTCTGAGTGGCTAACTTGTATCTCCACTTGTCCTTCAACCCTGCCATGGGCTTCTTATTTCTTCCAGGTCTCAGCTAGGTTCCCAGGGTCCAGGCTACACAGATAAAAGCCCACAGAATAAGTCCGGGGAGACCCAGAGAGCTGAGGAGTTACCAAGGTGGTGCCCATACAGGGAGGGAGCTATATGTCAAAGCATAAGGAGGAAAGAAGGGGCTTGGAGTCTCCCACTTTCCCTGCTTTCCTAATATCCTCCCATCAGCCAGAAGTTCCCTTCTCCTTCCCCCCTACTTGGTGGCAACACACTTGGGACCTTCCACAAATTCTCCTACTTCTGCTAGAGAAGTGATGTAACCTCCCACTGCCATGTGATTGCAGAGGAAACCTACCTGGTTTTTTCATGGGTAGGGGCAACCTTAATGCAAGGAGAATCTGTACATACTATAGCTTTAGCATACAGGGTTCAGTTGTCCTAACTGTCCAGACCTGAGGACACCTTCATTTACCATGACCAATAATGTCCCTATCCTTATCCACGAGCCCTAAGCACATCTTACTGATTACACACAGTGAGCTTGAGATATCTAGACTCTTGTGCCAGTGACTAAGGGCTGTTTCTGCTTGTTAACTTCCCCTCATACCAGCTTAGGCAAAACTTTGCAGCCTCAAAGATGGCCTAAAACATAAGATAGTGGGTACTGTTAGCTCCTGCACTGTGATGAAACCATAGTTTGACCAGGGAATGTGGCTGATATTCTAAGAACATCCTCTATCATTTGTAGTGAAGCCGATGGACATTATCAACTGCAATCACTCTGGGTAAAGCCAAGAGGGTCATCAGGGATAGCCTTCTACAGCCTGTAGGAACTGTAGATGGATCTGCCTGCTGGGATAAGGTATTCATACCTACAGATAACCAATGACCAGATTGTCATTGTTGTGGTTGTGGTGGTGGCGGCCTGCAGGTACTTTCACTCTAGTTGCCCTTTGAGAGGAGAAAGCTGGGAAGGTTGATTAGGAAGAAGCAACTAGAAGGAGAAAAAAGATGTTGCTGTCAACAACATTACCACGGTTACCACCATCATCATCTTCATCACCACCACTAACTCTACCATCACCATCGTCATGGCCACCTCTACAGTCATCACCACCACCACCACCACCACCGCCATTACTACCATTGTCACTGTCACTCTATTTACCCTAACCTCCAACACTCTCATTACCATGATTACTCTCGTTATCACCCTTTCTTCTGTCATCAACATTATCACCTCTACCCCAAGCACCACTGTCATTACCGTCATCACCATGGTTACCGCTACTACCATCCTCATCATACCACCATGTTCACAACCACCACCATCATTATCACCACCACCCTCACCTCCACCATCCTGACTACAACTACCACCATCACCAACACCAAGACCATCATCATCACCACAGCTTCCACCCTCACCACCCATGCTGGCCTTAAGGTATTTGGGGCATGAGAGAAAGTAGTCTTCATGAAAGCACTTTGCAGTCAATCATGTTGTAAGAACTAACCCACACACGATCTGGTCCCCAGTCCAGCAAGTATAGACATGGTAACAAAGACTTGGGAGCTGCTCCAGTGCAGGTCCCTGTAACAACAAGATCCCTAGGCTTCTAAAGATAGTGCTGCTGGTGCATCAGCTGACAGGTATCTTTGAGAACTTGTTATCACAAACCAGGCCACTGAGGAGAAACTAGGATTGGCAGAAATGTAAGAAAGCAGAGAAGGTGGGGGCTAGACAGAAAGGAAAGAAGGGAGGAGGATGGAGAGCTCGAAGGAGAAAAAGGAACACCTGGTTCACAGCCCTCACCTAATTCACATATCCTGTGTAGCCTGCTGTCTGCTGTGCAGAGTTAGAAAAGAAGCAGATGAGGAAGGCAAGCCTCAGCCAGTGCGCAAAGGGCCCAGGCTTGCTTCTCTCTGGAAAGGCTAATTCTCGCCGTCCCACGCTACTTCCTGCTGACAGATTTCTTTGGTGGTAGAAAAGATGCCATCTTGAATGCAGGGCATAGGGAAAATGAAAGGTTAAAAAAAAATCCTAACCAAACCTTAAATCAATCTCATCAGCTTCCTGGAGCCACTTAGCAGTGAGCCAAGAACACCATAGTGCTGGCAAGTTATTATTGAGTCTAAAAGAGAATATTTATTTTTATCACGAATCCCTATACTTTCCAAAATACTTAACACATCAATTATCTCAGATTCTCAAAACTGTCATGGGTATATAAGAGGAACAATATATTTCCTTCTCACTTTATGAGGAAAGTACAAATCCTGAAAAGTTGAGTGGCCACGTGACTATAACTTCTTGCAGGCTGATGGCAAGCAAGCCCAGGCAGGCACCTCATGATGCTCAGAGCATATACAGTCTCACTAAGTCCTCTGAACATCTACCACCTGGCTGGATCTGCCCTGGCTCATTTGTCCAACACATGCTTCTTTCTCTAGGAGGATGGTAAGCAGAGAAGTCCTTCCCTGTGTCACAGTGATCATGACTTCATCTCTGCGACCTGGAACTCATCAAAATTCTAGCTTTGTGGCTTACCTAATATATGCAAATATTTGGCTTTGAATATGCTAATAAGCTTGATTTCTTCCTTTCCCTCTGTCACATCTTCCTCCTCTCCCCCCTACCCCCTGCCCTGCCTCTTCCCTCGTATCTTCTTTCCCCCTTTCTTTTCTAGGCAGAGTCTCTAGCTCAGGCTGACTTTCTCCATTGTCTGGAGGGAGGGTCCTCAAGCAGGATAACAGCTTTCTCAGGGACAGAAGCTGGTAGGAGGCTGATGGAAGAATGGCAGCCTCCCTCAAGGGCACTGGCAGCTGTGGCTAAGCACTGACAGGGCTTGCTAACCCATCATTATGTGTCTTCCTGGGAATGGCTCCTTATTCTCCAGGTCACAGTCACACAAAAGAAACAATTTTCTATAGACCAGCCTTGCCTCCACTGCTCTTCTCTTCACCTGACAAAGACTGTTAGGTGATGGGGTAGCATAATTAGAAATGACTGGTCGCCTTCAGTCTTGTGTGGGTGGGTATGCTCTCTTAAGGGAAAGGCTTGGATGCAAGAACAGAACCTGTCTTTGCAAGATGTCAGGGATGGGGCTGTTATTATCCGAGATGGGGCATGGATGTCTAAGAGCTCTGAAATTCTATGATTACTCCACTTACCTGGAGAGCTCTGAACATGTCAGTAAGTTCCACGGGGTATCCGGAACACCTACACTACTGAAGCCCTAGAAAGTAACTGGGCCTTCTTAGCCATGACTGAGCCTAGTGCTCACTGAGAATGTAGTTGTAACAACTGAGACTGCCCTACTACTGGCACACCCACAAGGGAGGCCATGTTTTACACAAGACACAGAGGTTCTCCATAGTGACTCAAAATCATAAACAACTTTGTAGGGATGCATGTCAAGTCATACCACAGCCCCGAGACTGCTTCTCCTGAGATGTCTCACCAGATTCCCCTAACCCACCCCCAGACCTCAGAGAATGCCTCTGAAATAGGTAGCCACCTGTCCTCCACACATACTGCCCTCACTCTGTGTGAGTGAAGACCACAGGGGAGATGCCCATTGTCTGAACAGCAACAGAACACTAGCCATCACATGATTTGTACAAAGAAACTGTTGTGCTAAATCATGAGGGGAAAAGAAGCAGCAGAGACCATTGTCATCAGTAAGACCTGTATTAGGACACTTTAAAGGGACAAAACGTAAAGACTAAATAAAGGCTGCAAAAAAAGAGTTTGTTTTTTTGTTTTTTGTTTTTTTTTTTTTTTTGTTTTTTTTTTTTTAATTTGCTTACACAATAGGGCTGAGAAGTCCAGCAATGGCCATTTGCACAGAGAAGCCAGGAACCCAATAGTTTCTCAGGTATCTATTTAGCTGGATGCCTCAGCATTTCAGTCTGCTGCTGAAGGCTTGAAGGATTTATAGAGAGCTGCTGGTCTTTAATCCACATGGGAAACCTGAGGGCACTGGGTTATGATGGCTTTGAAAAATGGTGATGGGATAGACTCACACTCACCACCATGAAGTGGAGACAACAGGTAACACCACTTCTGGAAGAGGGTCTTCTCCCCTTGATCAATCTTTCTCAGAAATACTCTCAAAAAAAGCTTGCCTCTTTGTTGATTCCAGACATAAGCAAGATGGCAGTCACCCTAAATAAAGAAGTTTTCAGCCCCAAATATTATCACCAGTCAGACATGGTGGTACATTCACATTATTCACATCCCAGTATTTGTGCCCCTGAGGCAGGAAGATAATAAGTTTAAGGCATACATATCAAGTCCAAGGACACCTGTGGGTACACAGTAAGACTCAATCAATCAAACCTTAACATGTGGCTGTTACATAAGCCTAACGTCTTTGGAAGGATCCAAGTCCTTCTCCATCCAAACTTCTCCTAGTAAGATATCAAGGTCCTCAGAAATGAAATCCCAAATCTAAAGTGTGTCTGTGTCGAGATTTGCCCTGCCTAGACAGACAATGTGGGCTTTAGCAAACAATCTCTTCTTTTACAGATGCCGTCCACATCCATGGCCACACCCTGGGCTTAATGATCCAAGGCCTTTCATTTCATAAACCAAGTTGTGTGGTCCAGCCTTCAGTCCTTCTCCTTTGTCTATCCCGAAATGTGCTTGTTGAGAGAGCCTTGCTAAGTCAGAGCAGGCCGAACAGTGCCATGGGGAGTCAAGTCCTGGCATTTAAGAGGATAGCTCTTTTGGTCAGTTGCCAGCCAGGGTCTGTGAACCCTACCATTGTCAGAGCTGTGGCTTCCAACTCTTTTGCAGGAATTCTGTAGAGCCCATCTGATCCATCTTTCTATCCCTCTGGAGCCAGGGTCTCTAGGAGCTCCTCAGAAGCTGCAGTGAAAGCCATCCCATGTATACAGAGAGGCACTCCTCAACAGCTCAGGGATACGGAACCTGATTCACACTGAGCCACACAGAGGCAGAGGCATCCCAGGGTTCCCTGGTCTCTGATCTCCCTTCCCACACAGCCTCCTGAGACTCTAGCTGGATCATTAAGTGCACTCTCTGCCCAGCGTGAACACAGAGCTCTTGGGAAGGCAACAAGCTGTGTCCTCAGACCATATTAATAGACCAGCTCTCCAGGGAGGCACACACAGTGCTGAGACCTGAGTAGCATCTGTCAGTGAGAGAACCATTGGTTACTTCAGAGTCCATACTACCCTAGCGTTCAGGAGACTGAGCCAATAAAATTGTCTGATTGCAGCCCTGGAGGATGGGCAGGGGAGGACCTACCTATGGGGCAGGGTCAGTCCTTTGATTAGCTATGAAAAAAACAGAACAATGTTGAGAGAGAGAGAGAGAGAGAGAGAGAGAGAGAGAGAGAGAGAGAGATTAGAGACAGAGAGAGAGAGTCAGAGAGAGACAGAGACAGAGAGACAGAGAGAGAGACAGAGAAAGAGATAGAGAGGCAGACAGAGACACAGAGAGAGACATAGAGACACCGAGAGAGTCATTATAATAACAGAATTCCCAAGAAATTTAAGGGAGGTGTCTCTCTAGCAGAAACCCAAATAAAGGTTTTACCTTAAAAAGTATTGTGGCTGAGACTTTGTTCTAATGAACTCAATCTCCAGTAAGACTGTGGATTACCCATAAACATTTAAAAAGAAATGCAGGGCATAAATCTCACTAGTGTGAACTGAAGAGGACAGAAAGGACAGAGAAAGGGAGAGAGGCTTTAAAACCCTCCAAGCTCCAAAACCAGCAGGAAGTGGACAACATTATTATACCGATGGATTTAAAGAGGGAAAACTTCCCTTGGATGAGACTATGATAGGAACTCTTCAGGTCTGCTCCATCTATTGCATTTTGTACCTGTTGGCACAAAGGTCTTTTGTCAAGAGAAAGGGTGGTTTCAGATGTGCTGAAAGTGACATCCAAGGAGCCTCCTTCCCCAAGGACCCCAACTTGTAGGAAAACAGCCTGGGTCATTTAGTGATGTTGTAAAGAACAGATGGAGGGGTAGAGTGAATGTGAAGGTTTTGCACGTGTGAGAAAGGTAGGTATTTTTCAGTCAGCAAATTGTTAAGCTATGGTGAAGTTTGCAACTATATTCATGATTTCACTGTTGTCGTCGTCATCGTCTTCATCGTCACCTTTTTGTCCTCACCAGATTTCTTTCTTTTTTATACAGTGGGCAATGGTTAATACAGGGACTCATATCTGATCACAACGTAGAGACAAAGTGAG